>NC_028641.1:64669963-64711946 GCF_001406875.1 Solanum pennellii
TATATATATATATATATATATCTTAATTTTATAAAATTAATTATTTCAAATTGCTTAAACTCGAGAATCTCGCTAGTTAATTACTATCGAAAAGGGTCAAAATTTGGGTGTCAACAACTGTCCCTCATTTTACTTGGATTGATGCAGGAAATTCGAGAAAATGAAATTGACCAATCCAACTTCGACCGACCGCAAATTCATCTTTTCAATAGTATTTGGTACAGACTTTAGGAATTATGGTCGAACCCCGAAAATGGGTTTCCTATATATCTCAGCTATATGAGAATTCAAGCCACTTGTAGTTCGATACGCTTGATCTAACACAGGATTTTGAAAGAAATCAAAAGTCACATTGATACTGGATTATGAAGGTATTATGATGCTCGAGATTAAGATTTAATGGTGAATGTTGAAATACAGATGAGTTTTCAAAACTGAGCCCGCCTATGTATCCTTTAACTTTAGGAATCAGGCTGTTTGTAGTTCGACTAGATCGGCTGAAAAGGAAATCTGTTATGCTAGATAACCTTTGCTTCGGGACGAGTGACAAATTTAGTCGAGAATGAAAAGGAGGCTTGTAACCTCTTAGCCTGAATGGGGAGCTCTTCACATCCATAGGTAAGAACTTACATGGACATAATTTCCAAAGCTCTTGCTACATTGTCACTCAGATTGGAAACTTGTCTTGGTAGACCTAAATTCCCGATGCAAAATGGAAACTGACAAAAAAACAAAGAAAAACCCACATGCCTTCTGATAGGGGTGTGGTTCGATGGTGGTGGAAGTCGCTCTCTTCTCGTGTCCTAAGAGTTTGATAACCTCGTTGGACTATGTTCCAGTTCGCTACTAAGAAAAGTTCCACGTTGTGCTGCATCCTTATTTATGTCGCCCGCACCTGTCGTTTTTTGGATAATTCAGCCTTTCGGATGCTCTCGACAAAGACTGAGATAAAAACTCGTCAGCTTGAAACTTCAATTCAAATGGGATATAGTGTCTTTTACCGCGTTGACACTTGATTGTTCTCCTCGACGTTTAACGTCAACTTTCTCGGTTTGATGTAAAGCAAATAAATCTTATGTCTTATGTTTGCAATATAACCTTCAATTTACTCTTCATTTGATGTCGAAATAAGTAAATGTTGATGCAGTGTTGAAATTTCTCTTCGTTGTTTTTGATGATTCTCTTGGCATCATTCTTTCCAAATAAAGATGCAGGTGACGTAGATGGGTAAATATTTCCCTTGAGATGCACGATTCCTTCTCTGGAAGTGTATGATTTCTTTCGGGGCATGAATATCTTCCGCGATGCGTGATTTCTTGCGCGGTATGAAACCTTCCCGCGATGCATAAGTTCTGCGGGGTATTAATATCTCCTCCCAATGCATAAATTCTGCGAGGTATGAATATCTTCTCGCGATGCATAACTTTCTGCGAGGCATGAAACCTTCTCGCGATGTACCTTTCTGAGAGGCATGAAATCTTCTCGTGGTGCGTGAATATTGACTCGCGATGCATGAATATTGACTCGCGATGCATGGTCTTCCATGATTCATGAATATTGACTTGCGATGCATGGTCTTCCGTGATGCATGAATATTGACTCGTAATGCATGGTCTTCCGCGATGCATGAATATTGACTCGCGATGCATGGTCTTCCGCGATGCATAAGTATTGACTTGCGATGCATGATCTTCCGCGATGCATGAATAATTACTTGCGATGCATGAATATTGACTCGCGATGCATGGATATTAAGTCTTGATGTCATCCTTGTTACCAAATGAAGATAGTGCTTAAATCGACCAACATAGTGGTCTTCTGGATGCTTTTTGGATAATCATATTGTCTATTTTGAAAATAATGATAAAATGATTTTCCATATAGTGTATTGTCTTAATCGATAATAAAATAAATGACCCCTTCGGGTAGTGTATTGCCTTGATCGACAATAAAATAAATTACCCCTCCGGGCAGTGTATTGTCTTGATCGACAATAAAATAAATGACCCCTCCGGGTAGTGTATAATATTGTATCTGACATTATGATGCAGATGACGTCTTTTACAAAAACCGTGAACTCTTTCTTGAGATTTCCGCTTGATTCACCTACGAATCTAGCTGGACGTTTTCTTATAGACTTCATGTTGTTGGAATTGACTGAAATAAACAAATCATATTCAAGTCTCCATCATAAGCGATATAATATGATTCCTGCATCTAGGAAAACTGTTGATTTTTGGAGAGTTTTCTCCTCCTTGGGCTTCTCACTGTTACTTGATCGGAAGAATTTTGCTGGTATCAAAGTAAATCTATAGACCTGCATCCACAGAAAAATCATTAGGTTTAAAACGGACTGATATGTGTCGATTTCTTCAGTTGTCTGCTACTTGTCCTGCAATCTCCGGTTGATTTTCCGATCTCCCGACTCTTGATAGATAAGACAAAATATTTTATGTCAAAACAAATGAAATATAAAAGGAAAATCTTTAGGAAAATAAATTTTTGAGAAGTAATATTTTAAAAAGGGTCACTGCCAAGTGTCATGTCACGTTTAGTTTAGCGCACTTCTTTGAGCCTGATGCTTAGATATATATCTGATTATTCGATGGGGAGTATTCCAAGTCACTCTAGACTGTCCATGAACCCATGTTAAAATTTTTAGGCCATCCTCAAAATTTCTGTCCCAGTTACAAGTTATGTCTTATTGTCAACTGTCTGTAAGTATATTTTGAAATTTTTGAAAATTTTCTCGAAAATTCTGTCCCAGTCGCAATCTCGAAATATCTTCAATCTTGGCTTGTCGAGGAAACCTCTTCTTCTCGATAATTTTTGAGTCCCTCTCAAAAATTCTGTTCTAGTTTCTATTGTAAACAGGAATAGAAATCTTACGGGAGATATGACCGAACCCTTGTGGCGCCTACGTATCCCATTGAGGTAGGAATCAGGTCAAACGTAGTTCCTTCTTAAAGATTAACAAAATAAGAAATTTACAACGAAAATCGATCGACGCCAACATAGGCCGCCTACGTATCTCATTTTTGAGAGTTCTGGTCAGACGTAGTTCATTACAAAGAGGGATAAAATTTAAACAAAACAAATATAAGCAAATGAAACGATTGCAAGTAAATAAAGAAATGCAAATCGAAGCTTCACATGTCGTATGTCTTGACAGCATCTGATTTTATGGGTTTCGACCATGCGGTTCCGTCCATCTCCGAGAGGACCAAAGCACCTCCAGATAATACTTTGCGAACCATGTATTGCCAATTTGGCGTGAATTTTCCCTTGTATTCATCTTGATGAGGAAAAATACGCTTAAGGACCAATTGACCAACTTCAAAAATTCTGGCTCTTACTCTCTTGTGAAAAGCACGAATCATTCTCTGTCGATACAACCGACCATGACAAACGGCAACCATTCTCTTATCGTCAATCAAACTGAACTGATCAATTCTTTTGCTAACCCATTCAGCATTACTCAACTCAGCTTCTTGGGTAATTCTCAAAGACGGTATCTCAACTTCGGCGGGTATGACGGCTTCTGTTTCGTATACTAGTAAATACGGAGTAGCTCCAATTGACGTTCTGACAGTCGTTCGATGACCCAACAAAACATATGGTAACATCTCGTGCCAACCTCGGTGATTGTCAATCATTTTCCTCAGGATCTTTTGATATTTTTATTGGCGGCTTCTACAGCTCCATTCATTTGAGGATGATAAGCAGTTGAATTCCGATGAGTGACCTTAAATTGTTCACATATGTCTCTCATCAAATGACAGTTGAGATTTGAACTATTATCAGTAATGATGGATTCTGGTACTCCAAACCTGCATATCATATTGTTGCGAACGAAATGGGCTACAACCTTCTTGGTTACCGACTTGTATGAAGCTACTTCTACCCACTTGGTTAAATAGTCAATGGCAACAAAAATAAATTTGTGTCCGTTAGAAGCGGCTGGATCTATTGGACCAATGACATCCATACACCAAGCTACAAATGGCCTAGGTGAACTCATAGCATTAAGTTCGTCAGGTGTCACTCTGATCAAATCACCGTGCACTTGACATTTATGAAATTTTTGCACAAACTTGCAACAATCATTCTCCATAGTCATCTAGAAATAATCGTCTCAAAGGATCTTTCTTGCCAAAGTGAGCCCATTCATATGCGCGCCACAAACTCTAGCATGTATTTGTTCAATAAGTTTTGCAGCTTCAACAGCATCGATACATCTGAGAAGACCCAAATCTGGAGTCCTCCTATAAAGGACTTCTCCTCTTAGAAAGAAATTAAGAGGCATACGGCGTATCGACTTCTTTTGGTTGGATATGGCGTCTTCAAGATAACTCCCAAACTCCAAATACTTCTTTATATCAAAATACCATGGCAAACCGTCTAGTTCTGCCTCAACATGTGAACAATGTATCGGATGTTCTTTCAACTCTATATCCAGAGGATAGATATAATCAGTATCTGGATGTTTAATCATAAAAGCGATGGTGGCAAGGGCATCAGCCAACACATTCTGTATTCTGGGAGTATGTCTGAACTCAATCTTACAGAACCTTTTGCACAACTTCTGTACATACTGTACGTAAGGTATAATATTCGGGTTCTTCACAAACCTTTCTCCTTGAACTTGATGAATCAAAAGATCTGAGTCTCCAATAACCAACAACTCATAGACATTCATGTTGATGTCCATTTTCAAACCAAGAACACAAGATTCATACTCAGCCATGTTGCTTGTGCAATTAAATCGGAGCTGAGCTGCCATGGGGTAGTGCTGACCAGATTCTAACACTAGGAACGCTATGATGCCTTTCCCTTGATGATTTGCCGCTCCTTCAAAGAATAATATCCAACCGGGATATGCTTCAGAAATATCTTCACCCACAAACGACGCTTCTTCATCGTGAAAATAAGTCTTGAGCAGTTCATACTCTTAATCAACAGGATTTTCTACAAGATGATCAGCCAAGGCTTGTTCTTTTATTTCCTTCTTAGTCACATACACAATATCAAACTCATTCAACAGCATTTGCCACTTAGCTAATTTTTCTGTTGGCATCGCCTTCTGGAAGATATACTTCAGCGAGTCCATTCTGGAAATAAGATATGTCATGTATGAAGACAGATAATGTCTTAATTTCTGGGCAAGCCAAGTCAAAGCACAACACGTTCTCTCCAACAGAGTATAACGAGACTCATATGGAGTAAACTTCTTGCTTATATAATAAATGGCTCGCTCCTTCTTCCCTGTTTTGTCATGCTGCCTAAGCACGCATCCAAATGCTCTATCTGAGACGGATAAATATAACAACAGAGGGCTCCCTTCTTGCAGAGGAACCAATGCCGGTGGATTTAACAAATAGCTCTTGATAGCGTCGAAAGCAATCTAACACTCTTCCGTCCACTTTTTCGGAGCGTCTTTCTTCAGCATCTTGAAGATAGGCTCACACACCACGGTTGATTGAGCTATGAATCGACTGATGTAGTTCAACCTCCATAAGAAACTCATCACCTCTTTTCTCGTCCTCGGCGGAGGTAACTCTTGTATTACTCTAATCTTGGAAGGATCGAGCTCAATACCCCTTTTGCTGACTACAAAAAACCCAACAACTTTCCAACTGGAACACCAAAAGCACATTTAGCGGGATTCAACTTTAAGTTATACCGACGCAGATGATCAAAGAAATTCTTCAAATGTGTCAAGTGGTCCGAACTCTCGCGGAACTTGATTATGACTTCATCCACATACACCTCAATCTCCTTATGAATCATGTCATGAATATGGTCGTCATATCCCTCATATAGGTAGTGCCAGCATTCTTGAGGCGAAATGGCATCACTCTGTAATGATATAAACCCCAATGTGTAATAAAAGTTGTCTTTTCTGCATTTTCCTCGTCTATCAGAATCTGATGACAACCTGCATAACAATCCACAAATGACTGCATTTTATGCTTAGCACAGTTATCAATCAAAATATGAATATTCGGCAATGGAAAATTATCCTTTGGGCTAGTTTGTTGAGATCCATGTAGTCGACACAAATTCAGTTCTTTCCATCCTTTTTGGTGATTGGAACAACGTTAGCCAACCAGGTCGGGTATTGAGTCACTTCTACCATCTGAGACTGAATCTGCTTGGTGATCTCTTCTTTGATCCTTAAACTAAATTCAGGTTTGAACTTCTGAGCCTTCTGTTTCACCGGACTGAACCCTGGATTAATCGGCAATTTGTTAGACACAACAGTGGTACTCAGCCCAAGCAGAGTCGTCATTTCTGTTTTATTTGGAAAAGGAAATATATTCGCCTTTAATATTTTTGACTTTTAGAGTCGCCACTTAATTTTAGAAGAAAAGTCAAGAAAACTGACGTTTCCAAAAGACTTAAAAAGATAAAAATCATTTGAAAAAATTTACGTGGGTTTGGGGATTCACATTGTATTTTAGGAGGGTATTTAAGGCACCTAAAATACCCGCCAAGTGCGGTTTTCCAGCAACTAACTATTTGGCTAAAATCTCAACTTTTAATTTTCAAAATAACATCTACTGAAACTGTTTGAAAAATAAATTCATAGGCTTTTTATCTAAGTGAACGTCTAATTGAAAAATTTAACCGTTAAACGTGTTTGAACTTGGTCAAATTTTAAGTTGTTAAATTATTATTACAGCGCTCTACGGGGATTCGGAGTTTTTAACCTTTTAAACTACCGTCAAATAAAGCGAGTAAATAATTAAAGCATGTAACATAAGAGAGAGTAAGAGAGATTTTGGTCCAACTCCGGGTCTGTTCACCTTGACCTGAACTTCGGATCCACCTGTTTTGGGTTTTCGATTCATTTACCTCTATTAAAGGCCCACTTCACTTGAACCTGTCCTAAATTCTAATGATACAATAAATAAAATAATTAAATGGGCTTAGGCCCAATGACAACAAAATACAAAAATTTTAAAAAATACAATTTAGAGTCCTAACGACCCAATATATTCAACCATTCGACTGACTCCATATTCTTAAATTTTGAGGGTCTATTTGTCGAATTTTGGCTAATTGGCTTGGTGAATGCGGATTTGAGCCTTTACGGCTACCGGACGCAAGAGATAGTGAAGATTCCAAGTGAAATTGGTGAAACGTCACATGCAAAATGACATATAAAATTATTAACTGCAGCAAATAAGATCATAAAACTACACTAAAGCAAATAAGAACCCAAACGATGAAAAAGCAAATGGACACTAAATTCTCATTCTGTTGTTATTTAAATATACCTATGCATTTTATTTAGTATCAATATGTATGTAGATATATATATACATAGATTAGCTACTAATACTATAAAGAAAACAGCAAGCCACATAGAATATGATACTATTCTGCCTCTCAAAGTGTCAAAGATACCATCGCAATAACAACTTCCCAGGATGCAAGATATTTAAACATTATAGATTCAAAGAAATTTTCTTTAAAAAGGCAACTTAAGATAATTTCAAAAAAAGTTGTAACGATTCTTACAATACCATAATCTAAAATAGCTCGGATGATAGAGGATGGCTAATGAGACGATAGTATGTTAAAAAGAACTAAGATATAAAAAGTAAAATAGAAATCTCACAAACAGTATGCATAGCCAAAATTTGACTTTAACATAACGAAGTATTATCCATAAATAATCTTTCCTCCCTAGCCGATAATGAACTCAAAAATGGCGAAAGAAAGAAGAAGAACATGTTACTCTCTAAAGTATTTAAACAAAAGAAAAAAAAATTATAGGCCCTTTAAGATGAAGTACATACATCCATAGAGGAAACGACACCAAACACAGCAAGATAAAATAGAAGGGGAAAATTCCGTGTTTCCATGGCTAAGAGTGAGGGATAAAACCAAGAACATGACGAACGTACAAGACAACGACGACATTCGAGCTTCATGTCTAACCACAACTTCATGAGACATTCCAAAATTAAAGAGAGTCAACGATACATTAAAAAACTACAAACACTGAAGCAAGTTGGTCCAAATGACCAAACGTTTAAAGTCACAACTAAATGAATAGTGGAGACACCACTTGCTTTAAATCATGCTTAACACACTCAGACAAGTAACGGGAGCTACGAATGGGGACAAAAGACGAGGGATGAAAAACAGACAAAAACAAGTAGGCACGTATGCAAGCTAGCTAAGACTAATAGGAAAAACGTTCCATATCTTCAACTGTGACGAAAGAAAAAGGCCACTGTGAAGAGATACATGGAAAACTCAATAAGAGAAAAACTAAGAAATTTTAAGGAATGCGAGTATTACCTCCTTTGGTGCAGCGAAGTGAGACAATGACGAGCTTGGATATGACTTCCACCACCGCAAACACCGACTACGGGCAGCAACCAAGAAAAATGGGAAAAAATCCAAAAGATTCCCTCTTCGGAAGTGAACTTCGAGTGTGTGTTTGTTAGTTCTTAAAAGCTTTGTATTTTACTTTTGCAACTAAAAAAAGGTTCTGTCCTCCAAGTTGCTCTTTTCTCTCTTATGGTTTTCTACTTAGATAAATAAACGACTTGAGAAAAATTTTCCACTCTAAAATACGACTTTAAACACTTTTCTCCGACTAAAAATCTTTTTCTAGAAATTTCCAGCTCAAAAAGACTCCCTAAAAATTTTCTCCTAAGAAACCTCTCCAAAATATCCAACATCCAAAAAAGATGAAGAAGGGGGGGGGGTTTATAGGGGAAAACTAGGGTTTCTTTTTTGAAGGGAGGGCGGGAGAATTTTCTTGGAAAGCTTGGGGAAAAATTGAGATTGTTTTCCCCTATTTGAATTTGAAATCCCTAAAAGATAAGATTGAAGTTTTCAATAGTACGAAAATTGTACAACTTCTCGGTGGAAAAAAGATGAGAGCCGTCGAATTTCACCTCAATGACAAACGTTGGCGAAGATTACCAACGTGCCATGCGAAGGGCGAATCCTTCTCTGCTGAAAATGTACGAAGAAATGAACGTTGGGAAGAAAATAAAATCGTACAAAGCACGCGTCCTTTGTCGTCGCTTTTCCGTAAACTTTTCGTGTATTTTGACGGAGAAAAAAATGCTTGTAGCCGTAACGCGTTCCAGTGAACTCGACATCTAAGGAGTTGGGTTGTACGCGCTGGGATTCTCGTAGGCTATTGGGCGTCTCTGCGTCAAGGAAGAGGAAGCGCATGTGGGGTTCATTAGCTTGTTGCTGCTATTTTGGAATGAAGGAAACATTTGTGTGGGAATTAACGATGATATGTTAGGAAGAGGATAAGGTCGGGTTGGGCAGGTATGTGCGAAAAGAAGGCTGCCAAAATAGGTTGAAATGAATTTGAAATTAATGGACTGGGGGGGGGGGCTGGGATAAAATTAGAAAATAAAAAGGTTGGGAAATGGGGGAAAGATTTTGGGTCCAAAAGGGTATGGGTCAGCTGATTAACAAAAAAGGACTGGGAATTTGAGTCGGAGTTAATGAGGGGATGGGCTGGACGACTAAAATTGGGCCTGGGAAGGCAGATGGACTACTAGAAAATCCAATGTAGGCCCAAAGTTGGTCTAAAAAAACCCATCAAATCAAATTAAAAGAGTAATTAGCCAAAATAAAATGAATTAATATAATTAATACCAAGCTTCTTAAGGTTAATAAAAGTAAGATAATTAATTCTAACGAAAAACTAGCTATTTAGAATATAATCTAGAAAATAATTAAAAAAAAAATTGTATAGAACAAAATGTTACTGTCAATATTTTCGATTTTGAAAATTAATAAAATTCAAATAATTATACTAATATTTACGTGAGACATATACATTATAAAATGTCAAGATCTTATTTAAAATAATTTGCAAGCTAAAATTTATTTATTATTATCTTGCTATTATTATTATTATTATTATTATTATTATATATCTTAATTTTTTTAAAATTAATTATTTCAAATTGCTTAAACTCGATAAGCTCGCTAGTTAATTACTATCGAGGAGGGTCAAAATTTGGGTGTCAACAACTAGTTTGTGTCAACATATATTGCGGCCACACCCCTAAAACTATCTCCCGTACTTGTCTCCTTTATTTTTGCTATTTTACTAATTGTGACAAAACCCCTTTCTTGATATTCGACATTTTGGTGTCACGAATTAAACTTATGTTTTTAATACTCAAAAATGTCTTAAGCTATCACTATTTAGAACCTAACTTTAAGTAGCTACAACTTTCACTACAACTCCCTTGGAACACAACCCCAACCCTTGGTTGGGTTACTTTACTAGCTACGATTTATAGCCACTCAAACTGTAGCGTAGTGTCGTTGATCACCCAGAAAGAGTTGAATCCTCGCCAGTGGAGATGGCTTGAGTTCCTCAAGGATTATGATATGAGTGTGCATTACCATCTAGGTAAGGCCAATGTAGTAGCAGATGCTCTTAGTGGACTAATTTTTAGGTAGTGTAGCACATGTTGAGGAACAAAGAAAAAATAAAGACCCGAGAGCACCTCCAAGTGGTTACCGGCGTATTCAACCTCTAAAAGGTCTTATACAAGCCCTTCGCATTCGTCATAGCATGTATCATGGAATAAAAATGCGGAAAATTTAAAACTTTTGCTTTTAACTTCAACTTCACTTCATATATGAAAAATAGATTCTAACTTTTTCACATCATACCATCTAGACAATATAAGTGTAGAAATTGAGATTTAGCCCTTACATCAATAATAAGTCTAGAAATAGGAAAGTACAACAAATGTCTTTCAATATAACAAAAGAACTAAAAAGATAGAACATAGGGTCTTGTCCTCGGACTTGAGTACTCAACAACTTGGAGAAGCAAATCCACGTGTCTTGAGAAATAGACTTGAAATCTACTCAAAGGCCCAAACCTACAATATTTGGGAAAAAGGGAAGAAAGTATGGGTTAGTACATCACATGTACTAAGTATGGCTTCTATGCATAAAATCACCAATGCATGTATAAAAGGACGTTTTATTCGAAACATGCTTTTTACCATGTAAATCCAATATGCACATAACGTAAGCATCATAGGCCAACCAACATGTAGACAATCCAAGCAATAACGGTGTAATGCAAAGAATAGAATCCCATAACCCTATCCAAAGCTAAGTATCGCATTAGGCGACCCACTTCATACATACATTCATAATATCATATAATAAATTACCATATACTTAAGGACCATACATAGTTCATAGTCAACATATTCATAAGAGAACACTACTGCAACCATCTCTTAGGATCCCACAAGTCCAATGTGTAAGAGAAGTCTCATACCCTCTCTTACACTGTGTAGAACCCATTGAGAAAGCCCTAGTACGAGGTCATACATTTCATTTATTCATTTACTTTTACATTAGAAAAAAAGGTTTCAATAACCAAAATTAAACCAAGTGAGCAACATGGAATCCCGTGTTCTATTCCTACACCGAAAGGGAGGGTTAGCACTTGCCTAAGGTGTAAGCTTTCGTACATAGATATCTAGGTAAATCCATTAAGCTAGAGTTCGATGTGGGCACATAGTTAAGGGTCAAAGATATTATTACTAGAAACCCTGACTTGCTAAACCTGGGGGTTTCCATCTCATGAGACAACACCTATATTGGGAATACGGACTTGCTAAATGTGAGGGAACCCATGTGGGGATCCGAACTGAATAAACATGAGACCTCCAACTGATTTACATGCAATTTCGGTGCTAAGCATTTATTCCCTTTAGTAATCATCTTTAGTCATCACATAAGTTCACATTAGCCTTTACTAGGATCTTATGTAAACATCTTATCATAATAGCTCATGGAGGTTCATAAGTGCGAACAATACTTTCACTTTAGAAACATTAGCAAGTGAGTAAGCCTTTCACTTTAACATTACATTATAATCATATAAAAATCATACCATATAATACATACATACTTCATAGCTAATTCAAGTATATAGAGTTGAGTATAAGGGGACCTTGTCATCAACACCACAATAAAACATTAGATATAGCATCATTACTATCTCAACAATTCATTTTTTGTACTTAAGTTCAAGGAAGAACCAAAATTCATACCTTCTTTCCCTTCATGGGAATTCATTCTTCAACCACCCAACAATGTATAACCAACACATAATATAAGGTAATTCATGAATAAATAACATGACTAACATCAATATAAACAATTGATATATTTATGAATTTGGGGAAGAACATGGGTTTAAGGGAATTCCAAGTGAACAACAACAATTACTCATCATTATAGACCTAAACAAACTTAATCTATCATAATTCATCATAATTGATTCATAATTTCATTTTTAAAAAAAGCCATGTGTAGAGAGAACACCTAGATTTTGGAAAATTTTGAAAACATCTTTGGAGGGACCTCTTGGGAAAGGAATTGCAAGAGTCAAAGAAACCATACCTTAATGAAGATTTAGACATGAAATTGAGTTGAATCCTTTGAGAATTAATCCTCTTCTTGGTTCTCTAAAGTTCATCAATGGAGGTTTAAGAGAGAGAGAAGCTAGAAAGAAGGATGAGCTTCAATTATTTTTTGAATTCTAAATGAGTGTTTTGTGTTTTTGATTGGGGAATGGGTACAAAATGAATAAAAATTATGCATATCAACCCTCCAAAAATACCCAAAACATACCTACACTAGTTGGACGTCAAAACAAAAGTCCAACTTGACTTTGAATTAAATCCCAAACTTGTCAAGAATTGGAGGTGGGTCCACGACTCGCAGCAAGGTCCAAATAAATTTTTCAAAAAAAGATTTTTGAGGTATAGAACCTCGTTTTAGCTCCTCGACGCGGAGCTAAAATTTTCAAGATATGCAGCCAGGCGCGCGACGCCCGACCAATGCTGAATTCCGTCCGTCAGACTATCTTCTTCGTTTCTCATCTCTAAACCCACATAACTTCCCCGACTCTTCTCCCAAACACTTAGGACTGTAATTACCCCTTTTTAGATTATATTTCATTGGGTTAGGCTCTAGTTTAGGTCATAAAATTTATAGGGCACTACAATAGCCCCCCTTAGGAACATTCGTCCCCGAATGACACCTTTACCTTTTATAGGGGAAAAATACTCAAGAGTAGCATCCCAATAATAAGCAGTATGAAAAATGAGTCACAGCTCATAGGAGGAATTCTCAACTCGTTTCAACACATAATTCTAGCATTATAACATATGAACTTAATCCACAACTCATCATATACAAAAGCTCCTCATTTCATATCATACAAGGAAGAACTACCTTCTCCATTTCAACATGAGCTCAATGTGATCATCAAAGAGTTAACATGCTAATTTCTTCTCAAAAAAACATCAAGCATGCTTAATTCAACTCTCATGAGAACCGTATAACACAATACATATAAGTTCAAGTCAACCATGAGGAATATAATTAATGTAAACTCAATATAAGCATGAAATTCTACAATAATATGCACATATTAGAAAACCATGATGTCTTCAACATTATAGAAAACTCTCATTTAAGAGAAACTACTAACCTCAACTTTGTCTAGTTGTAAGAGAGAAACGATGAGGATAGCTTGACTTCATGTCGACCTCGGCATCCCATGTTGCACCCTCAACTAGATGGTTTCTCCATAGGACTTTTACACAGGCAACCTCTTTATTCCTGAATTTCTTAACTTGATGATCTAAGATATTAACAGGAACCTCTTCATAAGAAAGGTTCTCATTCACCCCTAAAACCTTATAGAGGGAAAATAGAAATCGTGTAACCTATATGTTTCTTGATCATAAAAACATGGAACACAGGGTGAACCGGGACAATTTATTTGGAAATTTCAACTCATAAACAACTCTCCCGACTCGCTTCAAGATTTCATAAAGGCCCACATATCGGGGACTAAGTTTCCCCTTCTTACGAATCCTCATCACCCCTTTCATGTGTGAAATATTCAAGTAGACCCAATCACCTATTTCAAAACTCAAGGTCCTTCTTTCTATTGTCGGCATATGACTTTTGTCGACTGTAGGATGTTTTTAACCTATCTCTTATTATTCAAAATTTCTCCGTGGCCTCATAAAATATTCGGGACCAAGAAAAGAAAATTCTCCCATTTCAAACCACCTAACTAGAGACCGACACCTCCTACCATAAATTTTTTCAAATAGTGCCATAGAATTACACGAATGGTAGCTATTGTTGTAGGAAAATTCTATCAAAGGTAGGTGGTCATCCCAATTACCTTTGAAGTCAATAATACACGCTCTCAACATGTCTTCTAGGGTTTGGATGGTGCGCTCCGCTTGACCATCCGTTTGAGGGTGAAAATTGGTACTAAGTTTCACTTGACTACAAGCCCACTTTGGAAAGACCTCCAAAAGTGGGAAGTAAATTGGGAATCTCTATCCGAAATAATCAACAATATGCAACTTTACGATCTCCGTAATGTAAAATCTAGCATAATCTTTCATTGAATAAAAAACTTGATAAGAAGGAAATGGGCTGATTTAGTCAACCTAACCACAACAACCCAAATGGAGTCATGTTGCCTATGGGTACGAGGCAAACCTACCACGAAGTCCATGCTGACATCTTCCCATTTCCAAGTAGGGATATCAATATCTTCAGTTAGACCTCCTAGTCTTTGATGCTTGGCCTTGACTTGTTGGAAATTTGAGCATATAGCCAAAAAGTTTGCTATATCCCCTTTAATTTCGTTCCACCAATAAATCTTGCACAAGTCACGATAAATTTTGGTGGCCCCCTGATGTATGGAATATCAGGACCCATGGCCATCTTCTAAGATTGTTTCCCTTAGTCCATACACATCCGGTACACATAACCTTCCTGGTGCCTAATCACCCCATCTTCTCCTTGAGAGAATGTTTCCATCAATGGAGGATCAAGATGTCGCTTAGATTTCACCTCAACCACTAAAGATGACTCAAAGTTATGTCAGACCATGAAACCACCCTTTGGAGATTCTCCGGTAACAACATCTGGAGAGCTCTCGCGATCACCTCGGGATTGGAGACATAGAAGATATTCTTCTTAGGAGCATCGAAATTTGGAGCACTTGCTTGTGATTGAGCAGTTTCCCTTCCTTGAGCCTTCAACTTAGGGAAGTCCCTCTTCATGCGGCCACTGTTACCACAACTATAGCAATTATTCGTGCCAACTAGGCACTTGCTTTCATGTTTTTTACCACACTTTGCACAAATAGGCTTTTCATCATAAGAACCACCACTTTTTCCCTCTTGAGGCTTGGGGGTAGACATTATACTTTTATTGACCCTTGGAGTATGAGGAGGATCTGGTTTGGAGAACCTCTTCTTGAACCTCAGCTTATCTTGAACCTCAAACCTAGACTTGGAAGAATTTCCATCTTCGGCCCTTGTCCTCTTTAACTCCTTACCAACTTTCTTAAGCTTTTTCTCCTCAATTTGTTCGGCATGAACCATGAGACGAGAGATGTCCACGCTAGAAATTAACATAGTTGGCCTACATTCATTAACCACAAGATCGGATCCCTATAATAAATTTGTTCGTCTTAGCCGTAGAATCCGCCACCATAGTAAGAGAATGTTTGGGTAGTTGAGTGAACTTCAGGATATACTTCTTCACACTCATACCCCCTTGAAGAAGATTAATAAATTCTTGCATTTTTCTCTCCCTTAATTCCAAGGGGAAGAGCATATCAAGGAAAGTCGTCTTGAATGAAACCCAACTAACGGGACCTTCTCTAATAGGTCTCTCCTCCTTCCATTGCTTATACCAAACTTGAGCCACGTCTTTGAGTTAATAGGCGCTAGTTCCACCTTCTCTTGTAAAGGCACGCGCATAGCATCTAGAACCTTGAAAACTTCATCAAATGAACCCTTGCCGGTCCTCCTCCATTTTGGAGCCAAAACAAATAGGGTGGATTCATCTTTGTGAAATCCCTAATCCTAGAAGCGGTAGTGCTAGCATTGGCGTTCACTTGCACGGTGGTGTCCCTAGCCGCTTGAGTTCCCAACACTTGAGTCAAACTATGAATAGTCGCCCTTATCTCGACATTAGACATAGCCCCTTCTTCAAAAGGAACTTGAGGATTTTGAGGAGCTTGAAAGGGAACCGCCTTGAAGGGGAACCGCCTCATTCACATTCTCCTCCTAGGCCTCCAAGCATTAGTCCTTGTATTCATTTCCTATAAGCACAAGAAAAGGATTAAAAGGAAGGCCTGGGTAGAGTTAAGAATCTTAGGAACAACTAATGTATTTCAAAAGAGTGAAAGTTCCTAAGCATCTCAAGGTCTCTCATTCATAAGTGTGGCATGCTTCACACCCATGAACAACACTCTACCGACGTGGTATTTTGTGACATAAATCCTATACTATACTCAACTTTATGCTCTGATACAAAGTGTATAACAACATGAGAGCACCCCTTAGTCGTTACCGACGTATTCAACCTCAAAGAGATCTTATTTAAGCCCTTAACATTCTTCATAGCATGTATCATGGAATAAAAATGCAAAAAATTTAAAAAATTTACTTTAGAAGCTCAACTTCACTTCATATATGAAAAGTAGAATCTAACTTCGTCACATCATACCATCTAAATAATAGAAGTGTAGAAATCGGGAGTTAGGCCTTACATCAATAAGAAGTATAGAAATAGGAATGTACAACAATGTCTTTGAACATAACAAAAGAACTGAAAGTCTAGACCATAGGGTGTTGTCCTCGGACTTGAGGACTCACCAACTCGAAGAAGCAAATCTAAGTGTCTTGAGAAACAGAAATAGCCTTGAAAAAAAAAAAGGAAGAAAGTATGGGTTAGTAAATCACACGTACTAAGTATGGCTTTTATGCATAAAAATCATCAATGCATGTATAAAAGGACATTTTAGTAAAAACATATTTTTTACAAAGTAAATCCAATATGCACATAATGTAAGCATCACAAGCCAACCCAACCTGATATCATCCAAACAAGTAGACAACCCAAACAACACTTAAGTAATGCAAAGAATAGAATCTCCCATCCAAAGCTAAGTATCACATTAGGCGACCCACTACATACATATATTTCTAATATCATATCATAACTTACCATATACGTAAGGACCATACATAAGTCATAGTCAACATAGTCATAAGAGAACTTTACTAGAACCATCTCTTAGGATACCACAAGTACAATGTGTAAGAGAAGTCACATACCCTCCCGTAAACTATGTAGAACCCCTTAAGAAAGCCCTAGTAAGAGTTCATACATTTCCTTTGTTCATTTACTTTTACGTTAGGGAAAGAGGTTTCAATAAGCGGCATTAGACCATGTTAGCTACATGGAATCCGGTATACCAAAAAGAGAGATTTACCACTTGCCTAAGGTGTAACCTTTCGTACATAGCTATATAGGTGAATACCCTAAGCTAGAGTCCTATGTGGGCAAACAATTAAGGGTCAAGGATATTGTTAACAATAAACTCTAAATTTCTAAATGTGAGGGTTTGCATCTCATGATACAACACCTATATTGGAAATTCGGACTTGTTAAACGTGTGGAAACCCATGTGGGGAGCTATACTTATTAAACGTGAAACCCCCATCTTAATTACATGCACTTTCGGTTCTAAGCATCTATTCCCTTTAGTACTTATCTTTAGTCATCACATAAGTTTAAATTAGCCTTTAATAAACTCTTATGTAAATATCTTATCTCAAATCATCTTTAGTCATCACATATGTTTACATTAGCCTTTAATAAACTCTTATGTAAATATCTTATTTCATAATAACTCATAGAGGTTCATAAGTCAGAACAAAACTTTCACTTTAGAAACATTAGCAAGTGAGTAAACCTTTCACTTTAACATTACATTATAATAATGAGAACTACCTTTCAATCATATAACAATCATACCACATCATACATACATACTTCATAGCTAATTCAAGTGTATAGGGTTAAGGATGAGGGGACTTTATATCAACACCACAATAGCACATTAGATATAGCATCATTACTCTCTAAGTCATTCATCTTTCATACTTAAGTTAAGGAAGAACCAACATTCATACCTTCTTTCCCTTCATGGGAATTCATGCTTCAACCACCCATGACCCCTCATAACCTAATCCCTGAAGTCGATCAACTGACTAACAAGACGGATCGTGGATCAGTCCATGGACCGTTGATCCGTCCGTAGGTAGCTTCAATAAGTTTTCAGTCAGTGATAATTTGGTCTTTTCCCCTATGTGTTGGACACCTAAACTACATCGTTTGACCCCTAAACTACGTGGTTTTGGTCAGTTTTAACCTAGTAAACTAATTAGAACCTAACCTAGTCAGTTATTCACCAAAAATTCATCAAACTTAGAGCAAAATAGAGCGGAAATTTAAGTCGTCCTAGTTCAAGAACGCAGAGAGTTTCATTAGTTCTAGCCCTAAAATCGAAAGATTTTTTCATGAATTTCATCACCAGGTATGTGGATTTCACTACTGGGTTCCTTTTGCCTATTAGGTCCCCAAAATTCAGTTAGATGCTTGATTCCCTTAGTATTATCTAGACCTTGGGTGTCTAGAATTTGAGCATATCAGTATAAATTAGTTATTTTAATATTCCTAATCATATTTCATGATTTTAGTATGGTCTTGTATAAATTCCTTCATAAATTTAGAACCCTAGCTATGTAGTTCTTTAAATTCATGAATTTCACATGCTAGGTCAATTTATTTAGTTATACATGCTCTAGTTATGAATGTTTCATTATCAGTACATTAATGTTGAATTTTCATTTAGCATATCAATATTTTGAGTTATCCACGATTACAATATTTCAGTTATAAATTACTAAATCACATAATCAGTTGGGAGAAGCTTAATACCGAGTGTACTAGGGTTAGTCACCTGAAAGTCCCAAAGCTACGTGCCTCGTAGGTTGTAAGTCCCCTCTATGGGCATCATTTTAGTTATCACGTTCGTCATGCCTCTATACCTCTATCATGGTATATTGGGTCCTCTTGATACATCGGACTCCATATTTAGCTCATGTGATTTTATGTTAGTTATTAGTAGATCCGACCATACAGTCAAATTCTATTGTATGGACTTTTTGTTATTAGTTACTGTCAGATTCCAGTCTCAGCATGTTATAAACTTGGTCATTGCATTTAGTAGTTCATGATTCACTGTTTTAAGTTTAATATCATGTAACTCTTATCATTGCTCAGATATTATGCTTTGGTTTAGTTATGTTATTGTTTAGTTTTACTCTATCCTGCATGTTTAGTACCTTTCAAGTACTAACGCATACTATGGGCTACATCTTCTCATGATGTAGGTTCATGTTCTAAGCTTCCTAATCAGGCATAGATTGTTTCCCGATCTTCAGTTCAGCAGCATCAGTGGGGAGACCTTATTCATTGAGGACGAGTGATATGATTTTCTTCTTTTGCTTTTACTCTTTAGTTTCAGTATTTTCTAGATCTAGCTAGGGCTTGTCCCAACATTTCTAGTTAGTAGAGGCTTACATCATACATAGTAAGTTTCAGCTTAAGTTTTTGAGTTTGACTTTTCATTTGTCGTTAAACTCTTAGAATTTATATACTCAGATTTAGTATGGGTATTCCCCATCACTTCAGATTATTCATATGATTTAGCTTCTGCACAGTATTTATTGATTCAGTTTTCTTTAGTATACTTATGATATGCCAGTAGGTTAGCTTAGGGTTACCCATGATTCTAGGTCCCGTGTTCGCATCTTGGGATTAGCTTCGAGGCTTGATAACCAGCGTTAGTCTCATGACAATCAACACCTACTAGACCTCATGAATGAACTTTTCGGATCTTCCCTAACCTTAGAACCATGAAACTTCATATGATTCATCCTAGTGAAGTCCCTCACTCTAGATGTCATGTACCCACATTTGGATTCACGGGAACCGCAACCTCCTTATTGGCTTGGGCCATCATAGATTCAGCCAATACTTGAAAACAAGCCCTAAAATCTTCATTAGTCACTTGATCAACACAAGTATCAACCCGCAACTTGAGGATCTGAGGAAGGAGTGGATCCATTAGCTAACGTCTATCTACACAATCATCCTATGGGGGAACATAGATAAGGGATAAGGAGATTGCTTGTAGAAACTCTACATCTACTAACGGGAGAGTTTCCATCTCAATTCCCTCTCAGTGCTAAGCATAAATCACACGGAATAGTCATATTCTTACTTGTTCTTATTATCCATTGAAGGACACGGCATCTTATCAATCCAAGATAAGTCATAATCCATGGAAAATTATCATTCAATAACCAATACAAGCTAAGTCATTAGGATAGCTCTTTATCTTTGATTCAATTAGGTGAGCTGACCTTTCAACCTTAGAAACCTTACTATGTGATAAAACCTTTCACAATCATACTTTCATGTGTTTATGAGAAATCCTTTCAACATCACAACAACAACATCATCATTGATACTTCACTCTCAAATCATCCTTAAAACATTTACATAGGATTCATAAAAACATGTATAATTCCACAATTCACCCTTACAAAGTTCAAAACCCACTTTCAATCATCAACATTTAGAAAACATGGGTTAGGCATGGGTTTCATCATAAATTCATGTAATTCTATCAATTCATGTTTGATTTCATAAAACTCTCCCTTCTTCTTTTTTTAACTAAGGCCAAAGGGACAGATTTTATTAATCAAAATAAAAGCAATATACATCAAATGATCAGGCCAAATCAATAAAGGAAGGAAATAAAGAAAACAATTAACAAACAAATAAAGCAAAATTAGAAAGGAAGAGAATTAAAATCTTGACAGAACTAAAAGTGGAAAGAGGAAAGGGAAGAGTTGTCCGATTCAAAACTTCACCACATATCCACCTATCAATCGACCATTTCACCTCTAACCTGTCCGATAGCTTGTTCTTCAAGAGGAAGAACTGCTCCAATCATAGACGAAAATAGAGGTAAAGAACTAACCTTTCCACTTTGTCTTTTGTCCATCGATAAGCTTGTTTCTTTGTTGTTGTAGTTGACCTCTTGAATTTGTACATTCATTTCGACTTCATCATATATTAATGAAGACAAAAATCCATGAGCAAGCTTGGAACAAGCATATTAAAGCCATCAAAACATAGTAAGTGACCATTATTGCCTCTCCATTTCCATCGATAACCTCAACAATGTGTAAGAAGCAAAGTTCTCTCCTCCATTACTAAGAACCTAAACTTAGATTCTCAAGATCTAGATTTTACCCTTTATCAAGCTTTCGATGGGTTGAATCTCTAAGGGTATTAATACCACCATCTAAAAATATTACAAGCCAATCTCTAAATTGAGATCTAATATATTATGTACATTTGATACAGGTGAAGAAGGATCCTCTTCAAAATGTAGAAACTTACTAGGATTACTCAACCAAGACTTGATATAGCATCAAAAGGACACCCCAAAGCTCTCACCAGGTGCACGATGCTATTACCATATGAAATTTCTTTAGACTTTGTTATTTGCCTTCTAGAGAAGTGACTATTGTTTACCTTTTAATATAATTAAGAGTTTCATGAATTTCTAGTTAATATGTGGAACTTTTCTTACATGAGGAAGACACAACTTTGTCTAGCTTAATGATTCTTTTGACTTCACTTGGAATTTCTTGGAATCGATTATATTGATCGCCACCTGAAAAATTAGAAACCAATTTAGTTAAAAATCAGCAAGAATATTTCCTTCCCGGGGGGAATGTTGTACTCTTGATGAAACAATACTCATTAGCTCATTGATAATGTTTACCTCCAAACTCAAACTCCAAGGAATATCCCACCTCCTTTCTATGATATTAACTGTTGCTAGAGAGTCTATTTCTACTAGTACGTTAGTGTAACAACCCTAAAAATGGATATGCTAAGTAATGCTTAATGTGTCTAGAATGCCTACGATTAGACCGGGTTCACACGGATTAATGAACGTAGAACACGACCTTTGAACCCTTGCGAAAGCCAAGCCAACTAACTTGGGGATTTATTTGAGCTAGTAAAGGTTGGTTCCATCCATGTAGGGCTCCCGAATATGAAGATTTACCCGGATGAGTCTTTACCGGAATAAAAAGGGGAAATCTTAAGTTTGGAGGGTCTAGGGGTAAAATGGTCCTTTTCCAGGATAAGGGTATTATCGTAATTACCCTAAATATGTAATTAATTAATAATTTGGAGGGGAAATTTGGGGAGAGAAGGCCAAAAATTGGCCTTTGAGTGAAGTCTTGCTCCACTCAGGTTCGAACCTAGGTGGAAGCAATGATTTAAATTGTTTTCATTTAAATTGGTAAAATTCACCTTATTAATTAATATTTATTAGATGATTTAATAAAAAGGAAAATCAGATTTTTTTATTAAAGAATTGAAAGAGTCCTAGTTTGACTAATTCCCAAACTAAAACTCCTAATCCTAGGAAAACTCTCACTCCTCACGTCTATCTCCTCAACACTCACGATAATACCATTCTTTTTCTCATGTTCTGCCTAAACCACGTACAAGAACAGAATCATAACCAAATTTCTTCACACTTGAAGAACTCACAGCGAAATTACAAACAAACAACTAATCAAAAATGTTACGCAATAGGGAGGATTATTCCGTCGAATTGGTGTTGAAGTTGAGGGAATTTGGACGTGATTTTTGGAGAAGGTTTTGGGAAGCAAGTCAAGGTTTGAACTACATAAAAAGGTATGGGTTTTCTTACTCTTGGTCCTTTCCCAATAGACCCTTAGGAATCAGATGAATCTACTCCAAAAACTAGGGTTGTTCCCTTTTACATGTTCCCTGTCACTAGCTCCCATCCATTTGTAGGTTAGGTATGTTTGCTGGTAGAAATTAGGGATGTAATGTGTTTTCGTGTTGATTACGTTCATGTATGTATGTTTGGAGTAATGTGAATGTTAAGCATGCTGTCCGAAATTATGTGTTTATGTTTGTGCAATGTGTAACCGTGACATACACTCTTAGTTTGAAGTTCGAAAATGACATGTTATGGTTGTATTCTTACATGCACAAACTTGTATAAATCGTGATGTTCATATGAAGTATAATGGGGCTGATTTGAATGGAAACTATTAGCTAAATGAATCCATGAAAATGCACCTAAAGATGTACTAAATGATCCATGAATTACCCTAAAAACTAACATGTAAATGTTGATGAAAATGAGCTGAAAAACGTACAAAATTTCCAGCATCTTGTTGATGAGTTTTGGCCAAGATAAGTGATGTAAAAATGCTGATTTGAGTGCAAACTGTTTATAGAATGTGATCTTGAAAATGCACCTAAAGAACTCACTAAAAACTACTCCAAACGTATACACATTTAACGTGAAATAGGTGAGAAAATAGGCTGCAAAAATGTGATCAAAATTCCAGCACTTTGATGTTAGTTTCGGTCAAGTTAATTCAATTAACATGTTATGAAAAAATGAAGAAAAATAAGTGAGTTCACTGAGGATCGAACCCGTGACCTCACCTTGTCAAAATTCATAAAATAATGTAAGTTAAAAGAATGTGGCAAGGGGGATTCGAACCGTGACCTTGGCTGGAAAATGAATCTGTGAAAATATAAATGAGAGGAGTGGGATTCGAACCCACAACCTCTTGGTCAGACTTAAGGAATTAAAAGAAAATAAAGGTTGAAGTGTGTGGGAATCGAACCTACGACCTCTAGGCTGATTGAGGGAATTAAAGAGAAAAATAAAGTGAGACTGTGCGGATTCGATCCCATATACTCAAGGTCAACTCATAAAAGTCAAGAAAAAGAAAATAAAAGAAATGAGGTTGTGAGGGATAAATCCCACAACCCCTCAGTCCCAAGACAAGCGAATAAGAAAGAAAAAAAATAAGGAAAAATGAAACGAAGGCGTTGGGCCTCGATCTCGGGTCCCCAAGCCGTATGGATCAAAATAGAAAAAATAAAAAAGATGTAAGTGTTAACCAAGAGATACAAAAAACCGGGTTCCCTTGCACAAATTCCGTATTGATACATAAGTCATACGTGAATAAATGTTCAAAGATAATGTTGCCTACATGTATCGAAACTGAGATCTTGGCATACATACAAGTTGCACAAGTCTTGTACCACATAATCTTAGGAATATATGAATCACTTAAACAAACTATGAATGAAGCCTCATGGCTTGTATGTATAGACCCATAAGTCTATCATACGTTTAAAAGTAAGTGAACCTAAGATGTATGCAATGAAATGATGAAAACCCTAGGAGGGTTAAGTAAGAGTGTGAAACACAGTAAATGGCCAAGTGCATTGGCATATGATGAAATGAACATTCACGTAATAAGGGGTGAGTAATTATGAAGAGCAAATGTTCTAAATTTAATGAATGTGGTGACAACATGATAAGAGGCTAATGTAAAAGATGAGAGCAATCTCAAATGATCCTAAGTAAATGTTACAAAAACGTACTCACCTATGCGAGTGTAAAGTTAATGAAGAGACCAGTCTCTATGAACACTCTAATGAAAGTATTGAAGTTAATGCATACTTAATACTAATGATGAGATGAGAAATCATCTAATGAGCTATGATGTCCTCATGCTAGAAGCCAGCTTCCCTGATGTATGAGTTGAATGTAATGGATATTTATACTGAGCACTGATAGGCTAGCTATGAGCGGTGACGCCTTCCTTCGAGAAGGACGGAGGTTCACGTAACTCTCATGAGATGAGACTGTTTGGCATGCCGAGTATGGTTCTCCTTATATCTCCTAGTCTTCTAACATATACTGCCAATATAGGGATCTGGCGGGGTTCAATTCTCATGTACGCTAGCATGTTTTGGGTCACTTTGGCCGGTGATTCCACCTCTTTTTGTTGTGAGGGAGACACTGAATTTCATGATGCTCACATGATCTATGTCGGTTAAAGTTAAAGTTCCCATGAATGAATGAGGCCAGCCTCAAATGATGCACATAATGAAATGAATGATACCAAAGGTGTTATGATAGGATAATCAAGAGGTGAGCTAGACCTAAACTACATCCTAGGTATAGCTGGTGTTTACACTAGCTTATGAATGTATGAAGTGAAGTACGTATAAATGAATGAAGCAGACTCTGTGTTTGCTTAAGAAGGATCCCTAGTAGAGGTCCCATATGTTGAGCCCTCATTTTTGGGAAGTCTTGATGTCAAGTCCATGATTCCAAAGTTTCATGGCATATGAACGAATGATATGAAAGATGTTACGTGCTATATGCAATATGTTATGTGCTATGTGTAAGACATTATGTGTTGTGTGCAATATGATACGTATAATGATGCATGTTACTCTCATGGCATGACTTTCCTAATCCAAATTCGGTAGGTCCACTAACTTTCCTAATTCAAATTTGGCAAGTCTACTGACTTGACTTTCCATAAATCATGTTGTTAGGAAAGAGCTATTCTTACTCATGCATGTCCTTTGTGTATGCTTGCATATACCCATACTTAGTACAAGTTTGTACTAATCCCATACAATATCTACTTTTAGGTTCAAACACAGGTGGACGTTAGAGCTTACGGTACAACTTTGCAGCTATCCGGACGTGGAGCTAACATCCAGACTTGGTATGCCCTTATGCTTTCGAGGATGTCTACCGTTATTATCTAGCTTAGATGTAGGCTTTAGCTAGTGGAGCATGTTCCACTAGTGTTTAATTTCCCATTTCATTTCAGACGTTGTATTGGTGCCGTTTTGGCAAGAATACGTTTAATGCAATTATGAACTGCTTCTTTCATTTGATCATATATATATTAGATGGTTGATTTGTGAACGCCTATGATGTTAAGTATATTATGCTTCGCATGAAATAAGAACACAAAAAGTTTAAATTTTCCGCTAAAATTAACCTAGATGAAGTAAGTATGGCGTATGTAGGCTTGTCTGCGACCTCTGAGAGGTCAACAACGCCGGTCTCGTCTGGGGTCTAGATTCCGGTCGTGACAGTTAGTCAATCTATTCTCTTTATAGAATATCAATTCCTCTATAATAGCTCTTGCTTCTTCCACTAAAATAGTAGAATCAATCATTTTAACTCCTTTAGAAGCCAAAAAAATTCCATTCTGATCACTAATTCAAGACGATACAGAGCTAGGCCCGGGATTGCCTTTAGAAGACCCATCCATGTTGTATTTTAGCCAACTAGTAGGAGGAGGGAACCATATAACACTCTTACTAGTGGTTAGCTTTGTATCCCTCTAGATTTGCTATTAACAATGGCCAATTATTGGAACCGAAGTCCCAATTAAATCTCTCTTTGAGTAATTTCAAAATTGTAACACCCCGTATTTAAAACAGACAAAAATTCAATTTTTCAGAGATTGCAGGTGCAATCGACGGTCACCATTGACGGACCGTAGTCTGACCTACGGCCCGTACTGCAGGTCCGTAGATTTCCACTGCAGCCCGTCCCAAATTCAGTTTAGAAAAATTGGCTAAGTCTCGACCCACGGACAGCCCTACGATCCGTAAGTTAGACTACGGTCCGTAGTCTACGCTCGTGGATCAAGATACCATTTATCCAACCTATTACATGAACCACAATTGACCAGTATAGTCCGTAGATGGGTCTACGGACCGTAGGTCTGACCGTTGGTGAATGATAGAAGCCAGTTAGAGGGAAATGTTATGGGGTCAACTTCAAATGGCCATAAATCTTAGAACAAAATGAATTAGGTGCCCATTACCTATGAAATGATAGATAATTGAATTATCTTTCCATAGCCACAGAGTTTGCTAACATCCAAGCTCGGAGTAAAAAGTTATGCCCGTTTTAGTAAAGGCTTGTCGAGTAGACCCAAACTACAGACCCAAAATGACGGAGGGTCGATTGAACGACGGCCCGTCAGTCCAGTTCATCGTTTAGTCCAACAGCAAAATTTAAAGGGATCTTTTGGTCTATTCCTATTTCATTTAACCCCTAATATACGTCGTTTAAGCCCTAAATCGTCACATTTTAGTCAGTTTAAGCTTAGAAATACAACAAGAACTTACCTAAGTAAAAATCATAAATCAAAACTTAGAAAATTAGAATCAAGAAAGGAGAAAAAGGTCAAGAACCCTAGTTCAAAAAACACAGCAAGGTTCCATCAGTTTCAGCCCCGAAATCTAAATATTTCTCCGTGGATTTCATCACCAGGTATGTGGAATTTCACTAGTGGGTTCCTTTCACCCATTAGATCCCTAATTTTCAGTCAGTTCTTGATTCTCTTATCATGATTAAACCTAGGGTTTCTAGAGTTAAAGCAGATCATCATAAATTAGTTAAATATGTATTCCAAATCAGATTGTGAAGTTAATACTCAATCTATTGCAAGAATTCCAGAACCCTAGCTATCTATTTCTTTAGATCTTGAATTACATATGCTAGGTCAGATATTTCAGTTACTTCAAATATACATGCCCCAATTATTAATGCATCATTATCAGATTAATTGTTGCATTCTCAGTTTGCATTCAGTTTTGAGCTATCCAGTATCTAGAGAAATTCACTCATAATGTGTTAATCACTTAATTCATTGGGAGTAGCATAATACAAAGTTGGACTAGGGTTCAGCGCACCCAATAGTCCCAGAATTACTAGCCAAGTCAGTTGTAAGTCCCCTCTGTAGGCATCAGTTTAGTGATCACACCAGCATGCCTTTGTACCTCTTCCAGGATATATTGGTTCCTCACGATGGGGCGTATACATCGGACTCCACATTTAGCTCATGTAATTTTATTATCGGTTATTAGTAGCTCCCACAATTTAGACAGACTTTATTGCATTGACCATATTTACACTTCAGTTAGTATTCAGACTCATCATGTTATAAATTTGGTCATTGCATCCAGTTAGCTCAGAATTCAGTATATCATGTTTAGAATATTATACTTGCTTTTGTGCTTGTTAAGTTATGTTTTATTTTAACTTTATTATATCCTATATGCTCAGTACCTTTCAAAAACTGACGCATACCTGCGCTACATTTTCTCGTGATATAGGTTTAGGTTCTCAGCATCCAGATCACGCTTAGATCGATTCCCGATATCAAGTTCAACAGAATTAGTGGTGAGTCATCATTCTTTAAGGACAATAGTCATGAGTTTCCTTTAGCATTTTGTTCTTTTAGTTTTAGTTTTTGCTAGATTTAACTGGGGCATGTCCCAACATTTCTAGTCATAGAATATGGGTATTCACTATATTTTCATTTTAAAAATATTTTTTAGCTTCCGCATCTGTTTAATTTCTTTAGTATGCTCATGATCATGCAAGCAGGGTTAGTTTGGGATCAATCATGGTCCTAGGTCCCATGTTCGTGTCTCGGGGTAGCTCGGGGCGTGACAAAAATAGTTCAGTGATCTCCCATTTAACTTTACCGACTGAATAAGAACCTTCATGAAGGATAGTATTTCTCCTTTTCCATAGAAACCATAGAATCACAATAGGTACGACTTGAAAAACCACCTTTAATCTTGCATTTCCACTTGCACCCCACCATTTCTTCATTGACTGCTTCAGTTGAACAAATGAGCACTCAAGCGTGTTGCTCTACCAAAATAATTTCATAGATAGATGCAATTTCACCTTTTAGAAATAAATGCTCAATTTTTTCTCTCTCTGGGATAGAACATCATATGTACAATTGAGAAATATTATGATTCCATGAATGCATAACAACACCTAAGGAACCTTACCTTGCCAAATTCTCCAAGAAAGAAAGGATAATTTAAAAGGTAATCCTTCCATCCATAAAAGTTTAAAATCATAATTGATATCCTCTCTCTACCTCAACAATACCCAAGTGCTTTTAACATTAAACTTTCGAGTGCTAGTTTTTTAGTCCACTATGGTTTATTACTTTGTCCGCTTAGCTTAACTTTACACAAATTTAGTGTGACATGATTCACCACATACTCTGTAACATAATTCGTCATATTTTCAGAGTTCTAGCCATCAGTTATAAATTTTTCAATATCTCTCATAGGATGACATGTTTGACTCCCTAAAGGAAGTAGATGAAGAGGTCCCAATTTACACCAATTTTCATACCATATAGTAGAAGTACCCCCCCCCCCAGTTCCCACCATAAGTGAGACTCTATAATTTCCCTGCTCTCTAGCATATGTTTCCAAATTTGAGAGCCCCCTTTCCATTCAACATGAGTAGGAATTTGCTTCTTGCAATATTTATTCAAAAGAAAATTGGATCACAAATTACTTTGTGTCCTAAACCTCCACCACAACTAAACATACATGACCTGAGAGACATCAAAATAGATCTGAAACCAAGTCCACCTTCCTTCTTTGGGAAACACACTTTTTTTCCACGAAGACCAATGCTTGCTCATTCCTGTTTCCTTCTTACTCCAAAAAAATCTAGAAAAAATCCTATGAAGTTCCTTAGTCACACACGCAGGAGGGGTTATGGAACATAAGGTATAAATGGGAGTGCTTTGAAGAACACTAGACAGAAGATCCTCTTTACCGCCATCAGAGAGAATCTTTCCTTTCCACGCTTGAATTCTACCTTTCACTCTATTCAAAAATTCTGAATAATGCTCTTTCCTTTTTCTACCATGAGTGATGGGACATCCTAAATATTTGGGAATACTCCCTTCCTCATGCCTATGCTCTGCTTCACTTGTTGAGCGATCCCTGCAGCCACATTTTGATGTAAATAAAAGAAACTCTTTTCTTTATTCACCTTCTGTCTTAATTGCTTCTCACATTCCTGCAAAGTAACCAAAAAATCCAATGAATATGAATGTGAAGAAGCAAATATAATGGTGTCATCAGCATAAGAGAGATGATTTAGATTAACAGTCCACTTTGGCATAACATATCCAACATATCGGGGATCATCAAATAGAGATTTTAGAGCCCTAGTAACAACCTCTGCTAATATAATAAGAAGTTCATAAAGGAGAGGATCTCCCTGCTTCACTCCCCTTGTAGAATGAAAAAAGCATGAGATTTTCCATCGAGCAAAACTGAGTCATGGTTGTTAGAGATCAACCTCTAAATTATATCAGCTAGTGTATTAGAAAAACACCTCTTCCTTAACACCTTCATCAAGAAAAACCAAGAAACTCTATCATAAGCTTTAGCCATATCCAACTTAATGACCATTTTTGCAGGTTTTCCTCTTTTGGTTATATATGTAATCACCTCTTGTGTAAGAATAACATTCTCAATAATGCTCCTTCCTTTGACAAAACCTGATTGATTAGAAGATATCAACTTTGGTAACATGCCTTCTAGTCTGCCATGCACATCTTGAAAGAATCTTGTTTATGATGTTACTCAGGCTAACAGGTCTCATATCTAAAAAATTTTGTATGTTATCCCTTTTAGGTATGAGAAATAAATTAGTATGAGTAATAGACTTTTAAAGAGTGTTCCCAGCAAAAAAATATTTCACCATTCTTACAATATCTGACCCAATAATATCCCCGCAGACTTGGTAGAATGTACCAGCGAGTCCATTAGGGCCACTAGCACTGTCCCTATTAAGCTTGGAAAATGCACATTTAACCTATTCACTATCAGGATTCCCACTCACAAAATATTATCCTCTGTAATAATAAACTCAAAAAAATGAGATAATAAATAAAAGCTTGTAGCATCACTTTCTTACATGAATTGCTTTTGAAAATGATCTACTGCTTCTAAAGCAATATCTCCTTCCTCCTCGCCAGTCACCATGTGAATTTTGAATTCTATTCACTTTAAGCTTCTGCCTCCCACCTTTCACCAAACTATGAATGAATTTGGTATTTTTATCACCATTAACAAACTAATCATATCCAACTTTTTGTTGCCAAAAAACTTCTTTAAAATATAGATACTTATTATACTCTGCTTTTGCTCTTTGCATGACAGTTATGCTCACCGGAAGGATACTCTTCAAATAACTTCTCTTTGATTCTCGCTATTTCCTCGCTAATGATAAGTTGTTAAAAAATGTCACCAAATGTCTCAGTACTCAAGGGAGTTAGGGCAGACGTAGCCTGTTTGATCTTTAGCTTAAAGTTCAAAAATAAATCAGAAGAGCAATCAGTATCCCGTTGTTGCCTAATCACATCCTTGAAAGATGCATGTTTTGTCCAAAATTTAAGAAACCTAAATGAATTCCTAGATCTGATCCTTCTATCTTCACAAGAGAGTACAAAAGGGGCATGATCCGGCCCTGTTCTAGGTAAATGATCTACCTCAAAATGAAGAAAGATATTTTGCATTTAAAAATTCAACAAGAATTTAACAAGCCTTTCAAAATTACAATTACTGTCTTGCCTACCATTCCACCAAGTAAAGGGACTACCCTTGAAATGCACTTGTGCAAGATCACATGACTCAATATTGTGACATCTCGTAATCCGATTAGCTACGATTAGACCAAGAAACTAAGGATATTTATTTTTGGAAAGAATAGGAAAAATTTGGAAAAGTTCCTAAGTTTAAAAAGTGAATTTTGGTCATTTTCGAACGGTCATAACTTCTAGCTCAAAAAGAGTTAGGGGAAGTTCTTTATATGGATGGAAATCCCTTTGGAAGATATTTCCGACGACCCCAAGTTTTCTCATTTTCGATGTCGTATGAGGGAGACATGCCTTTCAAAAGTTGGGTTGTTGGACTAAGGAAAGTTCAGTTCGGATTTTAGTACGGGTAAAGTAGTCTTTTCACCCTACTATTTCCTAATTCATTTTAGGGGTATACCAGGGGTAAAACCAAGACTTAGTTCAATTTTAGAAAAGTTGAAAACGCTTAGAGCTTCCGAGAAAATAGAAGAGAAGAGGAAGATAAAGAATTCTTCAAGAATGCCAAGATCGTTGAGTGGAATTCGTCAGGGGTGATCCCGTTAAGGTACGTGAGATCTTTCTGTGTTGGGTTCTTCCACTCACAAACCAATTTGATTCAATTCATCGATGAACATTGATATTTTGATGAATAATTATCGGATTCTTGATTGAATGGGTTGTAGCATGTTCAGTTGATTGGATTCATGTTTCCGGGGTTTTTTGGGTCTAATCTATTGGGTATTGAGGTTAATAGTGATACCAAGTGATTAGGGAATGATCCATGGAAGATTAGAAAGTTTAGAGATGAAAAACGAAGAAAAAAAGTCGGAAATTCTGTCAGACAAGCCCTGGGGTGCTGCGCCTGCCAGAGCCCCTCATGGAAGGCTCTGTCTGACAGAGCCTGGCGCGCCGCTCCGGCCAGATCCTCTCAGGACTATCTCTGTCCGTAGAATCTGGTGCCCCGTGCCTCTCAGAGCGCCAGGGCCACCTGGAGATCTTGTTCTTTCCATATCTTTTTGTACTAGTTCCTAAGTGATGTACCTGCAATCCCTAGTCGATTTCAATACTCTAAGGTACATATAAAATCATGAAATCATCCATAAACATGAATCATGAATCATGAACCTTGAATCCATAAGTCAATTCAAGGAAAGTTAGTATCAAAGTCTAGTATGTTAAAGAAGTTAAGTCTAAAGCTATGAATTAAGTAAAGTTTCTTAAAGCTTCCAAGAGCCTTATTTAAGCGTTTTAACTTCGTTTTAAGGCTCAAGTTTTGAGTTAAATAAAGAGTAAAACTTGAATGTATTCCTTCAAAATAAGTGTAAGGGAACTAAGTATTCTCTAAAGAGTTGATCAAGATCAAAAGTTTTAAGTTAAGCAAAGAGAAAAGAGTTGAATTCATTTCTCAAAAGGTATAAGGGAACTAAGTCTTCCCTAGAAAGTTTATAAATGTTTTTATATTTAAGTTAAGTGGGAGTTAAGACTTCCCAGAAGAGTTTTGAACAAGAAAGGGGAACATTGATGCCAAATTAGGAGCTTTTGTAAAGTTTAAGTGTTGAGTAAATTATTTCAACCCAAAGAAAGGAAGTTATTCTAAAAGTATGAGCTAAAGTATATTTTGGGAGTATTATTGAGCACCAATGTGGCGATAAGAGTTCATAATTAACTCAAGTCCCCATGTAAATCATGTAGCCATCATGGGTGATAACAGGTCACATTTTTTAGATGATCACGTAACTTATGCTAGTGGATCCACTAAATTAAGTAAGGTCCTATATTGATGGCAAGGTATAGGATGATCCTTGGCAACGTGAGGTAAAACGTTGTATCATCACTTAGGCTCATAGTGATGGTTGTCGGTTAAGAGAATCTCCCACATAAGTTAATGTATTTTATACACATTAGTTATTTGTATTTTCATATACATCAGTTTACTTGTATTTTTATATACATGTCATAGTTAATTGTACCTTGCATACAAATCAGAGTTTCATCATGTTTCAAGCAGTTTTTATTTATATTGCACATTGCTCTTAAATTGCATTATACTGAAATGTGTAGTAAATCATGAATTGAGCAGAGCCAAGGTAAGTGTTCTTCATTACTCTTTTCAAGCCTAAGTGCGGTTTTTAGCATTCCAACTCGCATAATCGTACATTCAATGTACTGATGCTAGTTGATGCAGACGTAGGTAACCAGGATCACCATCCAGCGCATCGTTGATCTAAATCGAGCAGTCAGAGTCAGTGGTGAGCCTCCTTGCATTCCGGAGGATCCTTTTATATGTTTTTCAGTCTTTCAATTTCAGAATGTTGTGGGGTCTGTACCAACATTCATCATAGTATGTTTAGAGGCTTCATAGACGGATTGTTAGTCAGTCAGTCGAGTTACTTTTATTTCATACATTATATTTTGAGACTTAAGTGTCATTTTATCCAAACTATTATGTTTTAAGTATTGCTTTTGAAGAATGTTTCTTACTTAATAATTGAGTTAAGCTAAGTCTTCCACTGAGTTAAGTAAGTCAGGCCAAGGGTTCGCTCAAGGCCAGCAGTGGTCATTGGGTGCCGGCCACGTCTAGGGTGTAGGTTCCGGGCGTGACAAATAAAAGTTATGAAATTTCATGATTAGAATCTACCACCGAAAGACCTCCTATTTTCTATTTTCCACTTAGCACTACATTAAAATCACCACTAATTAGCCATGGACTACTCATTCCATTGGCTAATAAGTAAATGTCATCCCACAGCTTTATCCTCCAAGAATCATCACACTTAGCATACACAATAGTAGCATATTTGATGATAAGAGATTGACTTTGTAACAAAATTGTGAGTAGTTGTTCAGAATCATTGTCCCATGTCACATCAAACCCATGGTTAGTAAAGATCCATATCTTTCCAATCTTAGGCAATTTGAGCCTTCTTCTACATCTGTTAGTGACTCTAACATGATGAAAAGGTTCCAATAGATCCACAAAAGCAAACTTATGGTAATTGTGCAAAATTTGTACTCTTTGAACTTCTTTCTGTGTCTTTACAGACCTAATATTCCATAAAAGAGCTTTAATTGTCATCTTGAGTATTGAGAAAACACCTTCCGCTTTGGTTGTACTCTAATTAATTGGGTTGAGTCTCCATTACCCTGGTTTTTATCCTTACTAGTTGATTTCACTGCCTTAGCAAACCTAGGTGATACATCTGCATCCTTGATATTTGTGCCTCATTTACTTCTAATTCTATTGCACTGTCAATAAAGTTAGCACCTTCTGTAGCTTGGTCTGGTTCAACAAACTTATGATTCAGAATGTCATGCAAAATTGAATTAGGTGACTCTCTGTACATCAACATAAGACTATCATATGTCTGCACTGATGTAGGGATTTCAACTATTGCCGAATGCAAGACTCACATTATATGCTCATACTTTGAAAATAACATGGGGATTTCGTGGGTTCATAAGGGAATCATCATAAAATCATAGTATTTCATCAATTCATGCATAAGATATCATAATTCAATCATTTAAATTAATGATCAAGAAACCCATGGTAATTGAAAAAAATTCTAACTCAATTGGGAATTTCTAACTTTGAAAATAGAAGAATTTCAGAACTCCGTAAATGGAAAGAATTCATGGATAAAAACTATCATACCTTGAAGCCAATTGCTTATCTTTAGTGGAGGAATGGAGACTTGACTTGAAACCTTAGGTTGAATCCTTCTTCTTCAAGCTTTCTAGAGAGAGAGAAATATTTGGAGAGAAAGACTCAACTTCTTTTTGGTGAATTTGGAGAGAATGAGGTGAATGGACTAATTTGGGGGTTGATGAAAAACCACTTATATAGGCCTATATATGAAGGGTAAAACGACGTAGTATAGGGATAAAATAATTAGGAAAAGACCTAAATACCTCTAAATAACGGTCAACCTACCATCGACGACCTTGACCGACGGTCCATCCTGCACCACCGTCGTTCTCCGTCAGAAGTTGAATTTAGGGTTCCTGACTTGCGGAACATCGACCAAAGGTCGTGGACCACACGACAATCCGTTGGCCCGGTCGTGGTTCGGGATCCTCTGGACCTTGCAAGTTAGCCGATCCATAGACAAGTCCCACGGTCCGTGGTTCACTTCATGGGTCGTGGCTGGCCTCCATTGAATGGCACCAAAAGCTTCTGAAAACTTATGATTATGCCCCTTCTCGAATCTGGGGTGTTAGAGTTAGTGTAGTACCCTAATAAAAATAAAAATTAGTAGTTAAAAAGTGTTGAACAAAGGTAACTGCAATTTTTGAATTTTTATTTTTATTCTTCTTAGATTTTCAAGTATTACAACAAACATATTAAAATAGGGTTTACCAAGTTATCAACTTCCTGAAATAAATTTTATGGTTCTAACTCGTATTTTTATCTAAAATTTGTCAACTTATTACTTATATACGTGAACAGTTCATATAATGATTGTCTCAATGAAAGAATGTTTTTCAACATTAAATTTGATAAAATCTTATCTAAAACTAATAATTAAAAAGTCGAAAATATCATTTATGAAAAAATTTTAAATAATAATTTACATCTAAAAAATTACAATAAATATATATGAAATTTATTTAGATTTTAGGCCTCTAATTGAAATTTTACTTTAGGCTTACAATTATGTTGAAAATGCTGCATAAAAATAACGGTGGATGGCTTTGTCGTGATCAACTTGGAAACAATTAAATTTAAATGTTTTAATATCGATTAATATGCTGAACAACAATCATGGTTGATATTGTTCAAATAATACTTTTTCCATGAAGAGTCAAATTAGTACTAGCACACTACTATGATTCTTTTATGTGTAAACGAAGAATCCAAGTGATGTTAATGTTTTTATTTTACATGTAAGAAATAGGTTCGAGAAAATTTATTTTGAAAGTTGTCTTTATGTGACATTATAAATAATGAACCAAGGGGTCGATGATTTAGAGCTGAGTAATGCATATATTAATTTTGGTATAAAGTAAGATAATATTTGGTAATTAATTAGGAGGTAAGATATTTGTAAACAAAATTAGTAATCCAATGTTTGTAATTGAAAACCCTCATAACTACTACATGTAAAAGTTATGGGAGAATCTATGTATAATTTTGTGCTGAATAGAAGGTGAAATAACTAATACATATATCACTAATACATAACTAACTAAATCTTGCATAAATAATAATTTAATACATAAATTCTCTAATAAATAATCATTAATTTATGAGAGAAGTATTAAAAATACTCCTAAACTCGGTGTGAATTATTAATTTCATCATCAAATTATTGACAGACTTAAGAACACCTCTTACTTGGCGAACTGAATTTAAATATACCCCCGATCTTGCAACATGAGTCAAATACATCCCCGAATTCTCTCCAAGTTTGGAAGTGTTTTCAGCCCTTCTCTCAGATTTTTATTAAGAATCAGATGCTCCTACAAGAGTTTGAAACCACTTGTTATGTTATTGCATATCAGGAGTGTATCGTCTAAGTTTAGTTAGTAAAGTAGACGGGTGTTTTTGAGACTGTCAATTATTCAGAAATAAAACTAATAATTTACATAAAATGCACGAATATTTTCAATACTTCTCTCTATACGTTGTTAAATCATGCATAACTCTAACGAGATACAAACGAATCCTAAACATTTATGGTACCGTACGAGGGTGGATAGGGTTGGCTTCAAATCCACATTGACGAGTTGGTTGTAGTCACGTAAAATTGTTTACTTTAAAAGATTGGTCAAATAGGAGCTAGATTCACCTCATCATGCAATATATTTGGACACGGATGTAGCATGAACTATATTACTACTTACTTTGTAGTTAATGGCTTATATCTACAAAGTTTTACCTCTTTATTTTGTCTTTTAATTTGGGGCAGGGAAGAGGCTAACCCATACCTCCCTTTAAATTTTGACAACAAATTGAAATGTAACACAACTATATACACATTTTTAAATTACTTTATCTATATATACATAAATGGAATCATATATTCTGGAGCGAAGCTAGATATTGACCGTACATGTTTAGCCTTAATTCACTTTCTTGAATTTAAACTTTGTATTTGGATTAAGAATTCACTAAAATATGTAACAAAATTAATTTTAGAATTCAGTTACTATAATACATAATGTCGTTATCTTAAAATTCAAAAATTATAAAGTTAAAATTCTAACTCAAACATCACACATGGCAGGACAGATGAATGAAATCTCTCGATCCTTAAAACTAAGATCTCATGTTGAATATTGAAAACTGAGAACACTTCTGGTTAATTGATTAAGTATACAATACAAATTTAAATTAATCAAACTAGTTAATTCGGATACCAAATAGTTAAAAAAAAAAAAAAAAACACAATTATAAACTCACTCTTCTGTTGAATGGCTTTAAAAGGTGTCCACGGCAAATTATGGCACGGATTTATTGTGTTCAAAGTCTGGCTATTCAGTTTGTAGCCGTCGGATCCCTTTGGACTTGTAGTAGCTCTATATATTAACTATATTCACATGTAACATTTTCAACGTCCAAAAAAAAAGCATAAATTGTGGTGCACTTTTAATCAGATGTTTTGATTAGAAAAGTAATTATGTTGGTAGTGTCACTTTAGAATAGGCCTTGCAATATACAATTCGAATTTAATCAATACGAATTCTGAACACTCAATTTGAAATGAGTTATCCTTACCTCGGCCGGACTCGAGTACCAAGAGCTCCGGGTATTGGGGAATGAGACTGCTTCACCTAATAAAAAAAAATTGATTCTCTAAATTTCATCAGAAAATTATCCAGAAAGTATTATAATTAACAATAAAAAATATTTAAAAAGATTGATCAACTCTCAAAATTTTATCCATGTTAACATGTATTAGGCTGAGAAAATATTATATATTATTTAAAAAATTTATGAAATACTATATTACAATAATTAACAATTTTGAAATATCTAAAAATCTTATTAAAATACATATATTTGGTTGGTGTATAAATATAACGAAGTTTATTGAATAAAGGGAACGACGTCGAAAGGTTGCATACGCATATATACATGGAAGAGTGTGTGTATAAATAGGCTTAATCTTGTTGATCAAATTTTCCTCTTTTTCTCCCTATTTGCCTGCCATTGCTATAATCACTTCCTTCAATTTCTTTGTAAGTATATCTTTAACACTATCAGTATTTTTTGTATATCAATTTCTTGTTCCAAGGTTTAGATATTTATTTGGGACCTTACTTGTTATTGCATTATGTACTAGCTTTATACATTATTTTCAAGAAAAATAATATAGTGGTTGACAGCTTTCTTGTGGGGATTTCAATTGAGAAGTCAGAAATTTCCTTAAGAATTAGGTTTAAATTAAAATATATTTTGTGAAAATTGAAAAGTATATATTTTATATAATTTTTATATACATAATGTAATTTTTTGACAAAGACTCTTGACTGTATGTGGTTACGTTACTAGGGTTTAAGGCTTGAAGAGAAAGGGAGAGATTATGAAATTACTCTGCTTATTGGAATTAGGAAATCTATGATGATACTAGTTGTGGTATAATTGTAATGAGGTTTTCCTTATTTATGATTCTGCAAACTTTTGAGCATAAATACTTTAGGTTGTATTAATTTCTTTGATAAAATTAAAGTTTTGTTTTTTCTTCTCATAATTTAAATAATTAGTTACAGTTTTTTCTTTCCTAAATTTACAATATATATCTGTTGATTCAATCCACAGTTTCTTGATCTGATGTGTTGTTTAAATAATGTGTAGTCTATTCATGTTTATGAATTTCATCTAACCAAGTTGGGAACTTGTGAATCTTGAGTAGTTCAATTTGCAGAAAACTGATAAAGTGATTTTGAGGTTTTGCAATGGAGTTGAATTATAGGAGTATGTATTTATCAAAATTTAAAAGTTATTTGGAGAAGTGTAGCGCATTACATCCAAAATTCTCGTTTTATGATACTAAATGCAGACTTAATATACCTATATAAGTACAAAAGTTTTCGTTTTTCTAATGTTATGTACAGTAGTTTGAACCGAAGGCAATGATCAAGGCACCAGTACCAGCAAAGGTGTACCTGTGATTTGCTCGACCAAATTTAGGTCCTATTATGGAAAAAAATGGTGTTTGATTAATTATTGAGAGTAATAGTTTCTGAGGAAGTAAGTAGTTGATTTTTGGGTAATATTGTACGGGTTGAGTTATAACCGGTTATTCTATACATTTTGACCCAAGCAAATTTTGGGCGCGTTGGGTTTGCGACCTCCTAGTTCTATTATGGAAGTAGACATTGTGTGATTGTTTTTTCTGATGAATCTTCTTAATGTTTATGCCTCTGTTTACTGTTATAGAACTAAGTATGCCTACTGCAAATCCTGAAGCGACTGATCAAGAAAATGAATTATTTGCTGAGGTTGATCCGTCTGGGAGGTTTGGACGATACGAGGAGCTTCTTGGCCATGGTGCTGTGAAGATGGTGTATAGAGCATTTGATCTTGAGGAAGGCAGAGAAGTAGCCTGGAATCAGATTAAATTGAACAATTTCATTGGCAGTCCTTTCATCATCAGTAAGATCCATTCTGAAATCGAGTTGCTGAAGAATTTGAAGAATGACAACATCATTGTCATGTACCATTTCTGGAAAGACACTGACCATAACATTCTGAATTTCATAACCGAGGCATGTGCTTCTGGTAATTTGAGGGAATACAGGAAAAAGCATCGTCATGTTTCAATCAAGGCCTTGAAGAAGTGGTCAAGACAGATATTGCAAGGCTTGGATTTTCTCCATACTCACAATCCTTGTGTTATACATAGAGACCTCAATTGTAGTAACATCTTTATCAATGGAAATGTTGGCAAGGTATGAACTCAGTCGATACTGGCATACTATTATTCTACTATACACATAAATTTTATGTCAAAAATCTTACGTAATGACGCACATTCCTAATGAACCTTTTCCTCCTCCTTTCTTATGATTCTAAAGGTGCAAAATTCGTGTCATTTACTTTGTCGACATATTCAGGGAAATAACTGGTTTTATCTCAGTTGCATATCCTCTACTCTTTGGTGCTTAGTATAATTAGAGAAAGCTTATGGAACTTAAATCCTATGTTTAGCTGAGTAGGTTAATCAGGGTAGACATAAAGAATGCCTCGACCGTCACAGTGAAGAAGCTGGTGAAGTTAGAGTCCATATTCACTAACTTAAAACTGTGGGTAATCATCTCACTGTGTATAATCAGGAGTCTAAGGTCCTGTTAGGAGTAAAAAGAAATGAAAACTTAGGCACTAAAGTACATTTGGAAGTATTCGTTTATTCATAAAAGAGCTTCTAGGGTAATTATTCGTGAGCTTCAGTTGTACATCAAAAAAAATATAACACTTTTGGATTGGTCGACCTTAAACATCCTGGTTATCATGTTACACAGGTGAAGATCGGTGATCTTGGTTTGGCAACAATCGTGGGGAAGAGCCATGCAGCACATTCTGTACTAGGGACGCCAGAGTATATGGCACCAGAGCTTTATGAAGAGAACTATACAGAGTTAGTAGATGTATACTCGTTTGGGATGTGTTTGATTGAAATGGCTACTCTGGAGATACCTTACAGTGAATGTGACACTTTAGCCAAACTATACAAGATAGTAACTTCTGGGAAAAAGCCACAAGCTTTTAACAGGGTGAGTGATCCCGAGTTGAAGGCCTTCATTGAAAGATGCGTTGGTCGGCCAAGAGCAAGACCCTCTGCAGCTGAATTGTTGAAGGATCCTTTCCTTTCTGATTATGATGAGAATGATCTTGATAGTTGATGCTTGTGTTCGAGTTCTGCTATTTTACCATAGTTGCAAAGGTTCCAACCCTTAACTACTTAAGTATCAAAGGCTGCTTTGGGTTGGTTTCGTAATGGGGCTGTTTTCCACAAGCTATCAGCCGTCAACGCTGTTGAGTACTGTCCTTTGTACGTAGCTCGAGATAACCTGCCTTCGTCTAACTCGGTAAGTGTGACAGTGTAATATAGCAATCCAATTGAGGTGTAAAGTCTGCACTTTATTAAGTTGAATATGTTTGATATGAGATTCAATTCTTAGATTCTCGTTTTACAATTTTTTTGTAAAATTTACTTAATTGATAATATGTAAGAAGATGTTATATATTCCCTATTGTTCTGTCTATTTGTAGCATTATGCATTACATTTCAAAAATCAAATTGACAATTTTCCTTCGTCGGGGAATTTTATTTTTAACACAAATATCCAAGATTTATAGAGTAAGAATTTCAAAATCCGTGGAGCTTATGCATTACATAAAGTAAGAATTTCAAAATCCGTGGAGCTTATAAATTACATAAATTGAGACGGAAGGAGTATTAATTTTAATAGAGTATAATTAATTTATACTGATGGAGAGAGTGTCTGGTATGGGGGAAAATATTTTTTGGGAAAATATTTTTTCGGAAAATATTTTCCATTTTTCTCATGTTCGGTTGAGTCAAATGTTTTTCAAATCAACTCATTTTCCTTAAATTTAAGGAAAATAACTTCCTTCAAAACTTAAGGAAAATATTTTTCAGAACTCTCTTTCAACCTCTCCCTTACCCACCCCACCCTACCAGCCCCCC
>NC_028641.1:64712596-64714276 GCF_001406875.1 Solanum pennellii
CCCCCCCCCCTCCACCCCCAACACGAAAAAAATTTTAAGTTTGTTTTTAAAAAAAAAAATCAACTTCAAAAATTATTTTCTACTCTAGAAAAAAATAAAAGATATTTCTCAAATTCATTTTTCACTCAAAAACCAAACACTAAAATATTTTCTACTCACCAACCAAACATGAGAAAATAAGTCAAATATCTACTTGTCCAAAAAAACATATTTTAGGAAACCATTTTCCTTAGAAAATATTTTTCTTTCATACCAAACACACCCAGAACGAGTACTAATTTTGATTTGAGTATAAATAATATACTGCTACACCATAACATGTGTTACGTATTTTGATTTCGAGATTTCAAATATCATATTTTTGAAGTGTAGATATCCTGTTTTTGTTTTCATGATGCATTTCTCTAGCTAAACCTTTAAATTAGTACTCTCCCATCACAATATTTCATTTCAAAGGGGAAAACAAAACATTAGATCAAGCCTCTGAGTTATATACTACCTCCCTCTCAATAAACATAATTTTTATTTTCGAGATAATGTACAAGTACCCTCTCAATCTATGCTCGAAATCTCAGAGACACATTTATACTATACAAAGGTTTTATTACCCCCTGAACTTATTTTATTGATAAGTTTCTACTCCTTTTCAACTTACGTGGCACTATCTTGTGGGTCCAATGTTGGTTGACTTTTTTTTCAAGTTACTGCCACGTAGGCCGAAAAGGGGTAGAAAATTACTTATAAAATAAGTTCAGGAGAATAATAGGACCTTAGTATAGTATAGTGTGTCTCTAAAATTTCGAGCATAGATAGAGGAAGTACTTGTGCATTTTCCTTTTACTTGGCCAAAGAAAATGTCACATTTTTTATTTAGTACTCTCTTAAATCTCACTTTAGATGATTTTCTTTTACTTTTAGTTAATAATAACACATTTTTATATTTAATAACAATTTAAGTTTAAAATATTTATTTTATCCTTAATGAAATGATCTCTAGCAACACAAAGATCTATGACTTATTACCTCTATTCCATATTAATTGAATTTTTTAGGCTTTTTTCATTGTTCAAAGTTTAAGATATATGTTTGAAATTTTTTTCATATTTGTCATTTCCTTTAATGAAGGTTGATATTTTATAAGAGATCAATTGCGTTAATTATAAAGTTACATTTGTGATTTCACAAAGAACAATAGTGAATATCGTATAAATTAGGGGAATGTTCGCATATAATCACTCAAAAATAACTTAATTATGCAACTTCATAACTATAATTTGCTAATTACGATTTGTAGCTACATGTAATAGGGAAGAGAGAGGAGAGCGAGATTGGAATAAAGAGGAGAGAGGGAAGAGATTTGAGAGTGGCGAATTGTATACATCTTACCAAAAAAAATGTATATATGTAACTAGCATACATATGTATTTGTATATATGGCGAGTAAGATTGGGAGAAGGAGGAGAGAGACGAGTGAGAGAGGGCAGAGAAGTGAATTGTTTATGTATATCTGTCGAACTATATACGTATATTTATTAAATAATTATATATATGTGGGTGTGTGTTAAATAATTATATATATGTGTGTGTGTATCTGTCAAATTGTATGCGTATATTTGTTAAATAATTTTTTTTGTGTGTGTCTGCTGCGCGTGCGCGTGCGTGTGTGTGTGTGTGGGGGGG
>NC_028641.1:64714301-64727219 GCF_001406875.1 Solanum pennellii
GTATACATATGTATTGGTATATCTCACAAGCGTACATATGTATTGGTATATCTCACAAGCGAGATTGGAAGGAGGAGAAAGGCGAGCGAGATTGGGAAGAGAGTGGAGATAGATAGATTGTATGTATGTATATTTGTCAAATTGTTTATATATATCTGTCAAATAATAGTATATGTGTAACTGGTATACACATGTATTCGTATATTTGGCAAGCGAGATTAGAAGAAAGAGGAGAGATGTAGCGTGATTGAGAGAGGAGAGAGCCTAATTGTATTTGTATATTTTTTATATAATTGTATATGTATATATGAGGAGAGAGGCGGGAGAGAGAAAGGGGAAGCAAGAAGAGAGGTTACGTAATTACAACTAAAATTAAGATGTGAACCGTAATTAATTCAAAATATAGTTATATTAGTTAATTAACTAGCATATATTTGTTTATCCGCATAATTTCTCCTATAAATTATGAATGTTTTTCTTAATAAGTGTGTATTGCCACATAAATTCCGTTAATATGGAACAATGGAGTATCATGAACCACAAGTTTCAACAATCATTCTTTCTTAAATTCCATATCAATTCAAAATAGTAACTCATATAAATTTGGATGGAGAAAGTAACAATTTAACTTTAAATATTTATTTTAGCTTTAATAAAATAATTTATAACTATACAAACTTTTATGACTTATTTTAAGGGAAAAAATTAGCAAATTAGTCACAATTCCTAACTTAATTAGTAAAAACATCTACACTTTAAAATAACTATTGAAAATGTCAAAATGTAAATATTTTAAAAAGTACTTTGTATCCAAATTTTATTTCTCAAAACAGTCCAACATTGAACCAACTTCTACATTCACTGCCCATTTATACTTCTTCCTATACTTGAATACCATTAACTTTAATTTTCATCTTCACTTTTCAATTTTTTTTCTCTTTCATCAACTTTTGAGTTTTCACCATCCGCATCATTCAATTTTCTCTTCTTCTTTTTTTCTTTTTTCTTTCATCAAAATTTTACCATTATTCTTTTTCTCATTGTTGAAGAAGAACTAATTATTCAAGTTCATACCAATTTGTTCAAATCTATCAATTAATCAAGAAATCTCTCAATTGATAAAAGTATTTTCGAAGTCATCATTTATTTTGCGAGATTTTGTTTTCAAAATTACATATTATGTGAATTTTTGGATTGTGTATATTGAGGATTTTCCGTCATTTTTTTTATTTTTATGTAAGTTTGTATAATATACTCATCAAATATTTATGTATTTCAGATTTTTAGTATTTTAAACAATTCTTTTTTATCTTTGTTTATGATTTGTTTTTATATTTTAGATTTAGTAGAATCTACATTAGCATTTAGGTATTCAGTTGCTTCGCAAAAGTATTTGAAAGTAATTTGAATGTTCTGTAGTTTGTAGTCAAATTTATTTTATAAAATGATAATCTAAATACAAACTTGTATTTTGATTACAAAATCAAAGATAAACTAGTTGGTATAAACATATAATGAGCAAAATAAAATACAAAATTATTTGACTGATGCAATTAGATGAATACACATATAATGAATACATAAATAAAATGTATTTTAGCTATTTATAGTTTATAATGAATACGTAATCAAAATATAAATACAAAACTTTATGGTATACATTAGGACGAATACGAAATCAAATCTAAATACAAACTATTTGGTATACAAAGTGATATTGAAAATAAGCAAAATAAAATACATCTGTAAGATGGATGAATACCTATACAATGAATACATGAGTATTGTATTCTGAATACTGAAAAATTTCTTAAAAAGAGATGCATAAACTTATAACCTTAACAGGATAACCAAATAGCTTCATAAATTTCAGACATTTTTAAAGATAAATTATAATTTCATAACGTTAAAATGATGTCTTACTAGGATAAACTGCTTCAAATATGATAATGCATGGTTAATAAATGTGTTTAGAAACAAAAAAAAAAGATTAAGAAAATTGAATATTGAATTTTTTTTTTTGAACAATGATGATAGGCGTGTGTTTTAGAACATGATGAAAGAAGAAGAAAGAGATGAAAGTTGGTGTATTTTGATAAGGCGGAATGGTCTGGTGGACCCTTATACTTGTATCAGTTAGTATTGTGGACTCTTCTACTTAACATTTTGTCAACTGGACACTTATACTCAACATAACACAACATATTAAATCCCTCTGACCATTTACCATCCTTATGTGGCATTAATATAAATGAGTTGGCAAGAGAGTATAGTCACATGCCTAGAAAAGCAAGTCAACATGATAGTTAAAATTTTAACTTTTAATTTTAAATTATTAAAATTATTTAAAAAGGAAATAATAAATTTAAAAAGGAAAAAATCCATCTTCTTCCTCACACCACCCCCACCCCAACCCCAACCCCATTTTTCTTTCTTATCCACTACCTATGGTTATGTTGTCTTCATTTTTCTTTCACTTCTTTCTTCTTTGCCCCACCCATCCCCATTTTTTCCCGCTTCAATCATCACTTTCCCTGTTCTTCCCCTCTGATACCTCAATTTCTCTCTTTTTGCCTTTCCTCACTCCTTTCCAACTTCTTTCTTGTTTTTCTTTTTGTTTTCTATTTTTTGTTATCCCAGATAAAAAAGAAATTGGGCAAAAAAATTTGAACATAATCAGCAAAAAAAATCAAAAAATTAGTGGTGCTCATTCGAAAATTGGGTATTTTTTGTTTTGAAAGTTACCTGTCCAACGACAGAGGTGGAGATGGTGAGTAAGAGTATAGGTGGGGCAGCGACGACTTTCTTTGCTGGTGGCGATGGTCGTTTCATGACGGGAATGGGGAGAGGAGAAGAGGAGGAAGACGACGGGCTTAAGCTTCAGTTTCTAACTTTTACTTGAATCCATTTGTAGCTTTTTCTAAATTCACTCCTGAGGTTCTGAAATTGATAGATTCATTGGTTGTAGAGTCGAATGTGGGAAAAAAGTCGTAATCGTCGTATCCATGAACTGCAAGAGGAATAATTTGACTAATTTTTGTTGTGGGTTTGAGTTTTGGGGATGTTCTGTAAGGGGTTTTGGGTGAAAAATGATGGAGGCTTTAAGGGTGACGTTACAAGGAATGATTCTTCTCCGGTGTGATTTCCCCGGCAAAAATGGCAGAGACGCCGGGCGATGGCTTGCGTGAAATAGTGCAACTAGGGAGAATTAGAAATGGTAATAATAAATTAAAATGTTATTAATTGAATGATTTTGGATAATAATTTTTAGAAATAGTTATGAAATAATTATGATAGTGACATTAATTTATCTTATGTGGATGTGACTTGTCAATAATATAAAGGAGAGTGAACTAAACTCATGATTGGAGGGACTTAAAAGTCTCATTTTAATTGAGTATAAGGGTTAAGTTGACAAAATGTTAAGTAGAAGAGTCCACATACAAATTGATACAAGTATAAGGGTCTAACAGACCATTCCGCCTTTTGATAAATTGCCAATCAGTTTTTTGTTTATGAACTTTTGTAATTGATGATGCTTTTAATCAATTGTTTCTTTTTAATATTTTTCTCTCTCCTTAATTTCTCCTTTTTATTTTTTTTTTAACAATTGTTTCTTTTTTAACATTTTTACTAAATATTGAAGAGTCAATTCCCCAAATGGTCACCCAAGTTAAGGGAAATTGCCTTAAAATATCATTTATGTTTCATTTAGGATCAAAATGTCACACAACTATCACTTTTTCTCCAAATATACTGACAATTCCAAAACATCACTCTCTCCTAGTTGGCATGACATGTCATTAAAGTCTTTTTTTTAATAATAAACTAATTTAATTCATCAAACTCATTTAACTAAAATAATGATCATATTGTTATTAATTTTATTATTAACAATAAATTTTCATACTTTAAATCTTTTATCATAATTAAACTTTTTACTTTTTTTATGTTATGCAGAATGTCTTTAAAACGTACTATAATCTCATTAATTTTAAATACTTATAAACACATATATTCAAAAAATATTGATATACAAATCACTCATGAACGATAATTTACTTCAATTAATCATAAATTGTATAATGAATCAATAATATTAAAGATTGATTAATTATTAAAAAATAATTATTTGGGTGCTTTGAAATCTTATAATATCCCTTTTTAAAAGAAAATAATAAGTGAATAATATTTATAGAAAATAAAATTTTGATCTTTATTTATCAATATATTAATATCATATAATATGTATACTATCGAATTAAATTAGTAAATTCAATTAATTATTAGTTTATTTATTGATGTTTAATTGTATGAAAAGTTATAATATAATATAATATAGAAAAAAAGAAATTATACCTGAGAGTCGAGGTAGGAAGAGGGGCTGATAATGACCATGAAATGCTGCAAATCCCAGAAATTAAGAGAGTAAGCAGTAGACATAAGCAACTGGGCAGGTCCTTTTGTGGCTCTCAAAGGCACAGCTGCTACGTATACTTCATCTCTTCTGCTTCTTCCTATTCCAATGGATTTCGCCAATGACATCGATACCATTTCCCTCTTCTTTCTTTTTTCCCTCTTTTGTGTGGCTGGTAAACGTTGTCTCAATCTACACAATTATATTTGCTTCACGTTTGCTACTCCCATCTTTCTAATTTATATATTAACTAGATTAAGGTTACACGTGTATCACATGTTAACTTTTTTTATATTCACTATAACAATTAGAATTTTACATGTACATGCATGTAACGAATAAAAAAAAGCAATAATTACAAATAAAATTATAAAATTGTGACAAAAACATCAATTAACGAATCTTATTTTAATGTATAAAACTTATCAACAAACTGTAAATTTAAAAATTTAGATAGTAATTAGTCAATTTGCATTATATATAGTCACAAAAAATTAACTTAAGCCTAAATAAAAATACAATTAAAACAATCAGAAATTTATGAAAAATCAAAATAAAGAAGTTTAATAGAGAGAAAACACATATACAAAATAAACAAAGAAAAAAACATGCGACAACATACACATTCTTTTGAAGACTTTAATCATAACAATATGTATATGGAAAAATAAATACAAAATCACTATATATTTTTTCGAGTTTTTGTCGACACTTCTCCATTAACAATTATAATTCAATAGACTTCTTCATTTAGTTAAAGTATGAATCAAATAGAAAAATAATGATATAAGCGGTACACTATTTAAACTATAGAATGAAAAAGATAACATTAGTTAGGATACTCATGAAGCAAATAAAGATGTATATGGATAAAAATAGGGTAATTAGATGGTGTAAGTTATGAAGATGAATAGTATTCCTTATCACAATGAAAAGAAAGAATACAATAACTGCAATAGTTATTCAAAATAATAGTAGCGATTAAAGTTGCCCCAAGTAATTTGTCTAAAGTACTATTATCTATGAAACATTGCAAATCTTTAGTGGGCATTGATTATGGTCTTTATATATTGATTTAACTTAATGGTCTCATAGTAAAATAATTTACGTTTTAGTATAAAGAAAATATTTAAAAAATTGGAACTATTTTAGTCTTTACAAGGGTAGAAATGCCTAATATTGATTTATGAATATTGTCTTTCAACTTTTTGACTTTAACCAAAAATTTTAATATTTAGTGTGGCATATAGAATGATTACTATTTATAAAATAAATATTTTATAATATTTTGATTTAACACATGATAAAATGATAATCCAATTTAATATTCGTTTAAATCTTTTTTTACCCTTCAATCAAAAACGACCTCCATAAGGAAAAAATGGACAAATACAATGAGAACTTATCACACAGTGTAATATAACATCAAAAGATTGAAGTGAGGACACCATGGTGTTATATTACACTGTGTGATAAGTTCTCATTGTATTTGTCCATTTTTTCCTTATGGAGGTCGTTTTTGATTGAAGGGTAAAAAAAGATTTAAACGAATATTAAATTGGATTATCATTTTATCATGTGTTAAATCAAAATATTATAAAATATTTATTTTATAAATAGTAATCATTCTATATGCCACACTAAATATTAAATTTTTTGGTTAAAGTCAAAAAGTTGAAAGACAATATTCATAAATCAATATTAGGCATTTCTACCCTTGTAAAGACTAAAATAGTTCCAATTTTTTGAAATATTTTCTTTATACTAAAACGTAAATTATTTTACTATGAGACCATTAAGTTAAATCAATTTATAACTTTAGACAAATTACTTGGGGCAACTTTAATTACTACTATTATTTTGAATAATTATTGCAGTTATTGTATTCTTTCTTTTCATTGTGATAAGGAATAATATATTCATCTTCATAACTTACACCATCTAATTACCCTATTTTTATCCATATACATCTGTATTTGTTTCATGAGTATCCGAACTAATGTTATCTTTTTCATTCTATAGTTTAAATAGTGTACCGCTTATATCATTATTTTTCTATTTGATTCATACTTTAACTAAATGAAGAAGTCTATTGAATTATAATTGTTAATGGAGAAGTGTCGACAAAAACTCGAAAAAATATATAGTGATTTTGTATTTATTTTTCCATATACATATTGTTATGATTAAAGTCTTCAAAAGAATGTGTATGTTGTCGCACGTTTTTTTCTTTGTTTATTTTGTATATGTGTTTTCTCTCTACTAAACTTCTTTATTTTGATTTTCCATAAATTTCTGATTGTTTTAATTGTATTTTTATTTAGGCTTAAGTTAATCTTTTGTGACTATATATAATGCAAATTGACTAATTACTATCTAAAAATTTAAATTTACTGTTTGTTGATAAGTTTTATATATTAAAATAAGATTCGTCAATTGATGTTTTTGTCACAATTTTATAATTTTATTTATAATTATTGCTTTTTTTTATTCGTTACATGCATATACATGTAAAATTCTAATTGTTATAATGAATATAAAAAAAATTAACATGGTATACACGTGCAACCTGAATCGAGTTAATATATAAATTAGAAAGGTGGGAGTAGCAAACGTGAAGCAAATATAATTGTGTAGATTGAGACAACGTTTACTAGCCACACAAAAGAAGGAAAAAAGAAGAAGAGGGAAATGGTATCGATGTCATTGGCGAAATCCATTGGAATAGGAAGAAGCAGAAGAGATGAAGTATACGTAGCAGCTGTGCCTTTGAGAGCCACAAAAGGACCTGCCCAGTTGCTTATGTCTACTGCTTACTCTCTCAATTTCTGGGATTTGCAGCATTTCATGGTCATTATCAGCCCCTCTTCCTCCCTCGACTCTCAGGTATAATTTCTCTTCCTTTTGTTTTATTCGTGCATTTTGTCCTCTAAATTAGGGGTTTCAAATGCGCAATTTGGGGCTGTCAAAATAGCCTGAGAAGTGAGAACAGTTACTCAGCAGGTATTTGGCGGGTTGGGTAGAGATAATGTTTTTATGAACTAATCCTGCTCAAAAACATATACTAATGGTGTTTACAGAAAAGGTTAATTACTCTATTTATATGATGTAATTTGATTGGGCGAGTGAAAACTTTTGAAATATTGTGATCTAAAATAAGTGTGTGCAACTATAAATCATCATAATCAGATGACTATACAATTAACAATGAGGCATTAAACTATTTAAAGAAAAAGAAATCCCTTTTAAACAGAGGCGAACCCTGAATTCGAAGATTTTGGATGCACAATAAAAACAAGCTTTAGTAGGATTCGAACCCTGGTCTACAGGGTGGAATCTTTTGCTTCTACCAATTGCACAAGGTAACTTCTATATTTTGTTAGCTATATCCTAATTTCGATCAGTTTTTCAAAATAAATATACATATAATTTTTTCAAAAGTTAGCGGGTGCTCGTGCACCCCCTTCATATAGTGTGGGTCCGCCCCTTCTTTTAAAAATAAGTAAATTCATGTATAACAATCTCATTCATTGTTAATTTCCTTACTGAATCCAGTTTCAGATTTCTAATGATTAAACCGAAAAAAGAATTTTAAAAAAAGTCTTAACAGGTTATTAATCTGTGTGTTTAGGTTTTAGTGTATGATTTCCAACCTCAAGATCCGGAAAGCATTGTTGTAGCTGTTGCTGCTCTATCTGGCAGAAATGTACCAGGTCAAACCCTTTTAGTTTCTCTTAAAGTTTGAAAGTCGTTGCTGCTCAAATCATTTTTGGCTCTTCCAAAGATTTTCACTTGGAAATTTCTTACCGATGAGGCAATTCTGATAGGGACATTCATCAGAAACTTGTGATTTTCTAATAGTAGTGAGAAGAAAGATAAATTGGATAAAATAAATAGAGGCTCAGGCAATTTCAACTGTTCTCCAAATCTACAGGAGAAATGGATTGATTACTGTTGTCTTAACTTTGCAACTTATCCAAGTTCGTACCTTCAATTCATTTAGAAGTTGAATCTGTGAGACTTAGTCGATTTCTGAATCAGCATTATATCCAAACTCATATCTCTCTTTTGAATTGACAATCATAGGGATCAATTTCTGGTTGTAGTTCTTCATACTAAGTATGACCTTTGTTCATAATCTCCTTTTGGTTTAAGCTGATACCTGTCATGTTCATCATTCAATAAGAAATGAGCACCTTAAATTTGATCATCAAAGTTGTGTGGAAGTAAAAAAAAACAAGCTTTTCCCGTCTCTTAACCATTATAAGTTCATATCGAAAGTCGTCTCCTAAGCAATTCATGTCTTCAAGCTAGTTTATACCATGACAGGAGTTGTTCTTACAAGGACACTGAAGAAGCTGCCTAAAAGGAAGTGTTGGTTTGTTGGCTACTCAGAGAGTGATGCAATGGATGCAGCAAAGAGATTCAATGAAGGATGGGATTCTGACTTGACGATTAACCATCACGACTGTCGAAACTATGTAAATGGTAATTCTCTTCAGACTTCAGTAAAGAAACGCAAACTGGGAATATGTTCCTTTGGTTGTCACCAAATCGGAAAGAAATACCATTACTTTTAGCCAGATAAATGTAAATATTCTTAATTGTTTAGGTCTTTAGGGTAATTATTTACAGTGCATGTCATTGAGTTACATAGCAAATAGTTGAGCACGGTCTAGTTTCCCATATTAGTGTTATTATTACTACTCTCCTACTATCTTATTCTTCGATTTTACTACTAGTTGTTTTCTTCGTTTTGGTTATAGTATTGTTTTTTGCTTCTATATATTGTTCCTTTCTCCATTGTTTCTATACGGTTCCTTCACTACTAAATTTCCTTTTCTCACTGATTTTGATATGCTTTACTTGAGTCAAGGGTCTATCCAAAACAATCTCTCTACCATCACAAGGTAGATATAAGGCTGTGTACACACCACCCAGTTGTGCAATTACACGGGGTATATTGTTGTCATTGAGCAAAAACATTGTTTTTCATGCTTTTTTTTTTTGCTAACCAACTACTTCAAAGGGCTAGTGGAGTATCTCACTGGAATGAAAGCAGTGCTGGAGCACCTACAAAGAAGCAGCATGGCAAGAGATGAGATGCCATTACCCAGAAAGGACTAAAGCATAATGCTACTTTGTGTTAAAGATGTATAGATTATGTCATCAAGTAAACCTTTTGGCTTTTGACACTTTTATCAATCAATAGAAGACCTGCGAATATATGCTCACATGCTTTGCTTACTGTAATCCGTAAATCACTTGTATTCTTTCTTGTGCATCTTTTTCTTGAATGAACTCTAGTTCTCATAGTAACATGATAGTAACTCTTCAATTTGCTCTATTTTAACACACAAGCTAAGTGTTCAATTTGTTCTATAACGTTTTCTAAAATTTCAAGCTCTGGTGTATAAATTTCTAAATGCTTGGCAGCAAAAATCGTGTGGGAGTCTTGACACACAGAATAATAGTTACCCATCACCCCATCATAGGAAGCTCAAAATTGTCTCTACTTGTACACGATTGGCACTCACATATACTGTGAATAATGTCTACTACCACTGCTCAATGTGGGTTTAATTATTATATGATTGCCACAGTTTTTCTCTACTAAATACAATTACAGAGATGAAAATAATGCTGAACAACAAAGCTCACAAACACCTTTCTAGTTTTGTTGCCAAAAGCAACAGGCATGAGTTGGCCCATTTCAAATTACTATCAGAGTTGATTTCTCGTAGGACCACTCAACTAATAGTAATATATCGGAAATATCACACTTTTTTTCCATTTCAATTTTCAAACAGGAAAATTTGAATTAACAGGAAAGAAAAATCTGAGGTGACTCCATAACATTCACCATTCACCACTTAATCCAGATACACACTCGACATTCAAACTCACAACAAGCTGGTATACAGGGATTGACAAGACAAATTACTTCTGTCCTGACAAAGAGATCTCTAACATCAAATATGTCAAACTCAATAAAAGAAGATCATGTTACACGGAGTTGCAGATTATCATGTAAGACATTCTACACACTTGACCTATGATAACCATAACTGAGACAACGGTCTTCCTTTTTTGGCATATTGTCATACAGTCTAAGACAATTTCTCTCAGCATTTTCTTTAAATCTTCAAGAGGGAGGTTCGCGTCGAGCCAAGGAGAAAGACTGCCATCTCGGGCATACCATCGACAAAGTTAAGGGAAGGACAGGCAGAGAGCGTGCTAATCAAATCCAATCCCTTCTTAGTCCCAGCTAATATCAAACAAAGGCAAGCAGTATAAGCCCTTCTCCGGCCTGGGAAAAGCAGTGAACTCTAGAAGCTTGGGATTGTTCACCTTTGGATAACCTATAATAAACAACAAAATATTAAAAATATAATTATTGCTTGTGCTTTAGAACCTAGTTCTTACACCTATACAAGGTTTAATTAACTTGGCTATCGTATTTAAAGCACCAAAGAATATCAAATGAAAATCTCAGCTAATATCATTTAATCAATTTAGATAGCATAGATTCATAAAGTGCAACATAATGGCTTCAAAACATTAATCTTAATCCCCATACTGATTTAGCATGTAAACTGACCAGAAAATCCAAACAAACTCAAGAGAACTACTGAGGTGAAAACTATGCTTAATATCTTACCTCCATAACCTCCTCTTAGCAGCTTTCTGGTTACTTTAAGATCAAGTGATCAATATCGACAATCAAATCAACAATATCCGTAGCTCTTCCAGATTAAAAATGACTGATGAAAAAGAATCTATACCTAACAAGGCAATGACGAACAACTAGAAATACCAACTGAAATTATACAGCTTATCCTGGATTAAAAAGTGTCATATATGACAGGAATGAAGATTGCTTAAGAAATCCATATCTATCCAAACACTCTGAATTATTGCATAGAAAATTTAGAACAACGGTGGATTCAACTGAAAATTTTAGATGAACAGTTAAACATGGAAGTAAAATTGAAGGCTGCCAAACCAGGCAAAACCATCCAGATAATGACGGTAAAATTCATTACCATGTTGGTAAATAAGAATGAAGACTGGTACTTTATGCAAAGCAATATAAAAGAAAGAAGCAGGTGAAAGATATTTAACAGTTCCATTTTGGTCAGAAGATCAAAAACCATATTCCAAGAAAAAGGTACTGAATTAGTTGCAGGAGAAGGTGAGTTTGATAAAAAAATTTCCTTAATCTAAGATTATATTTCTCCCCTGTGGGATTATGGCCCGGGTGCAGTTGACACACAGGTTTGAAACTCTGAGGAGTATTGACCAACCCCTGTATCCTCTTCCCAACATAAATACCACGGATAATGGCTTGAACCATGTGCTCCAATTGGAAAAAAAAAGAAAAAGAACCATGACATGCGCTTTATGCACGTGTCACATGTTGTGTTCTTATCCTAAACCAAAGCTCCCATGGCAACAACCTAAGATAGTTGAAGACCAGAAAATCGTTATTGTTATTTTCTCTCAGTTTTTTATTTCCATATTGTCCTGAGAAAATAACAATTTATGGGGAGAACTTGTCAAGTAGTTACTTTAATTTAATAGTAGCAGAGAAAATTTCAATGCCACTTAGTTTCTCTTTCAATCAATGGCTAAATACTATATGCATAAATACTAATCTTTCTTAAAATACATTATTGCAATATCAACTAGGTCATATGAACTGAAATACCTCTTCTCCCAACGATTTGTGCTGAAGAGAAGATGGATAGCATGGTCATCCAATTGCGCCTTGTTAGCAAGATAAGAAGAAACCATTTGAATCTCCTTTATTCAACTGAAGGTCCTGCTCATTGAGGTACTTGTATAGTCCGCTAGATTGTGATGTCTTCCCACAGCAGTCAAGTGCTTCTAAAACAATTAAGGCAGTTCAGTGTTTGTTTGTTTTCCATATGAATATTCGGTCAGGGCTTAAAAGGTAAGGTCAAACTCACACTTGACTTCAGTAACCCCTGAGCCGCTGCTGCACCAAATTTTCTGGGGAAAGATACTAAAACTGTATTTAGAACAGAATTATCTTAACCATAAGTAAAACCTGTAAGTTCCCATCATTTAGGTTAGAATCGTTAAAACCACAGCTAACAAGTACAGGATAACATGTTGGGTTATGGGCCTTTTTCCCCGTGGATAAATAAAAGGGAAACTTACATAAATATACTATAATAAAAAAATATTTACCATTTATAGCAATAATATTTTTACCTCACTTGATCACTTTTAATTCATTTATAATACAAGTTTAATACATATTACAAAGAACAATTTATTATTCACATATAATACAAATTTTAATAATGAATAATATATTTATCACACATTTTAATACACTTATAATACAATGTGATAATTTTTTTACCAAACAAACATAATATATTTCAAAAAACAATTATAATTCATATATATTGCATACATAATTCACTTTTAATACATATTACAAATTTAACAAAGCATTGCTATAAATG
>NC_028641.1:64731635-64731934 GCF_001406875.1 Solanum pennellii
CCTTCCTATGTGGATAAATAAAAGCCCAATTTGGACCAACCCATTTTTTCCCATAGGCCCATTCTTATGAGGCAAATATAAGCCTATTTAGGTCTTATTTTCAAATACATAGAGAGTTTTTTCAGCAACCAAAAAGAGAGAAAGAGAGCAGTTTTCGCAGTCAAAATTCAGCCCTAACAACCAACTTCAAATTGCGATTCCCGCTTCGTTTCTTCTCCGATTGAGCTGATTTTTGGACAGCATATTATCTTCATCTCAATCTTTGATTAGGATCTGACAGAGTTGGATTTGGTGGCCTG
>NC_028641.1:64732137-64732594 GCF_001406875.1 Solanum pennellii
ACTTCGCAGATTCAGCATGGACAAAGCTAAGGTTGTCAGTACACCTTTAGCTATGCACTTCAAATCGAGCACGGAACAGTGTCCTTCTAGTGATGATGAGAAGGAAGATATGAAGAAAGTTCCTAATGCTTCAGCTGTTGGTAGTTTGATGTATGCGATGGTTTGTACAAGACCGGATATTGCTCACGCTGTTGGAGTTGTTAGCCGTTTTCTTTCTAATCCGGGAAGAGAACATTGGAATGCTGTGAAGTGGGTTATGAGATATCTCTGTGGCACTTCTAGTCTGAGTTTGTGTTTTGGTACAGGGAAGCCTATTCTTTGTGGTTATACTGATTTAGACATGGCTGGTGATGTTGATACTCGCAAGTCTACTTCAGGGTACTTGGTTACTTTTTTGCAGGGGGAGCCGTGTCTTGGAAATCTAGGTTGCAAAAATGTGTTGCTCTATCTACTACAG
>NC_028641.1:64734363-64793893 GCF_001406875.1 Solanum pennellii
GAGCTTTTGGTCCCGTGGTTTTTTACTCTTCACATCGAAGGGTTTTCCACGTAAATCTTGGTGTCTTGTGTGATTGGTTTATTATTGCCTTGTTATATTTGTTTGGTTGAATTACTTGCTGCCTTACTATCATATTGCTTGTGGTTGTTTGTCTTCTCTTGGTTCAAATATAGTGCCTTGTCTTTCCCAACATAACATGAACATAAAAATGCAATATGCTATTACTGGAAGTCATTTCAAGCAAAATATGTGTACTTTTATTTACATATTTTGCATCCATACATGGATACATGAATCTACATCTAGATATAGACATAAGTATCTATACAGTTACACATTGCTGGATAATATCTAGTCCTTCTTAGTAAGAGGTTCATTTATGCAATAATACTAGAAGTAAAATAGCTCAATCACAACTGGTAAAGAAATGGTAAAGGGATGTGAAAGATATGACACATTGGTCTAACTCAACCTCAAAAGTTAGCTCATTAGGAGAAGATTGTCCAAGTCCATATAAGCAAACCACAACCCATTCCCCAATCAATGTGAGACTCTAACCCGCTCTAACACCCCTATTCACATTCAATCGATTGGAGCCCAAAGAGGGAGCCCAAAGAGGATAGACCTGACTCTGATGCCCAGACGCAGACCCCGTATATAGTTCTGGATGCTCGAGCACCCATTGACCCCGATGGAAACTTTGTATATATATATAGAAAATACTTGAAAATAAGATATTCGAGAGCACCAATAAACATTCAATGGATGCTTTGGGTCTGAAGTTGAATTCTAAAGTCACTAATGCCCTCCAGCGAGGGTTTGTATTCGGGTAACAATCTATCTTTTTTGTCAAAAAAAAAAAGCAAATTGAAACTTCTTTATAGTTTTTTGGACTCTTCTATTTATATCTTTTCACTGTTGACCTTTTACTTATATTTCTTTGTTGTTTTTCTACTTTCCTATTTAGTGTATTTCATTACTAGCTATAAGCTTTTTGAAATTTATTGGCTAGCAACTTTATGTTTTCTTTATAGTTTTTTGGACTCTTCTATTTATACCTTTTCACTGCTGACCTTTTACTTATATCTTTTTGTTGTTTTTCCACTTTCCTATTTATTGTATTTCATTTACTAACTATAAGCTTTCTTGGTTAGCAATTTTATGTTAAAGGAATTGAGCACACATGACCACTGTTGACACCATGCAAGGATATGACACGTCTAACATGTCTATGTTTCATAGAGAAATACTCCCCGACACAGTTTTCAAGGTAATCACCTAATGTCCCTTACGGACTCCTAGTTCCTCTTCTCCGGTGGCATTCGACTACCGGAGTTCCACCATAACCTCCTTTTTCTTTTTCTATGTTTTAAAACTTTTGTCATCCATGGACAATCGTATTTATTTAGATCCGGGGCAAATCTTTCGACGTCACTTTGGCCTCATCTCGTAGTGAGCTTTTGTATGAATGGGTAGAGAGTTCTAGGTTTCATTTCAGTAGAAGAATGGTGTTAAGTAAAGAAGCCTTACTCTGGATATCTCGGAGATTAGAGAGGCCTCAAACTACAAGGGCAGGGTGTACAAAACATAGAAATGAAGAGATAGGGCAACATACTTGTTCTGCTCTACGAAATTCAACAACTTTGGCTGTTATATTTTGGTTATTACTGTCACAGTTGAATCCAGAAGTGTCATTATAGTTCCTTAAAATGCTTTAAACGAGGGTTGGTTGAATGTGACGTTAAAATACGAAAGTATCATTATTAAGGTTTTGCACAGTCAGGAAGCTCTAAACATCATAGGGGCAAAGGAAGGCAGGCAGTCAGAAAAAAAAAGTCTTTAAAGAGGTGTTACAAAAGCCAGGTGGTCACAAGGAGAGAACATGGGGGGAACAGACATGGATCCCATGGGAGAAGGTCCATCATATTCTGAGAACTCACTTTTGAGAAGGTGTTTAGTGGGAAGCTTCCCTAAATGCGATGAAATTACCCCCCGAAATGATGTAAGGATATGGGCTCACCAAACATGGATAGAGGTACACAATATTCAAGTTTTTGATATGAACGGGATTCAATTCCTATTTGAATTTCAGAATGAAAGAGAAGCTAATCACCTTTTGAAGGGTAAATGGAGGATGCAGGGGGAAAATCGAACTTGAGTGGTGGTTCCTTTTGGCAGGGACATACACACTAACTACATTTTTCACTAGTGTTGGATTAGGTTCCATAGAGGTGATGAAGGAGATTGGGGAAAAGTGCGGCAGCTGGTTGGGAACGGAGATTAAGAACCACTTAAGGTGGGCCAAAATTAGAGTCAAGGGCTCGTCGAAGACAATTCCTACCTTTGTTGAAGTCAAAGATGGGGAGTGGAGATATAGAATGCTGGTGTGATGTGAAGCGCCAACTAGGGTTGAGAAATTTGAGGCCACCAACCAGCAGAGATATGAAAACTCTCCTCTTATTTTTGGCAAAAAGGACTAATATTAGTAGTCCGGACAAATAGAAAATAATCAGAGAAAAGGAAAGAGGTTGCTGGGAGTTGTCCAACAAATATAGAGAAGAAGAGGGGTCTTTATACGGAGGGTACAAAAGAAAAGCACATGACTGAAGGTAGTGAGTCCCCCCAGCTGGTGGACCTTTTCTTTTAACTAGAGATGTACCATTTTCTCTCTTAAAAAAGAAATTGGGCCCAAATAAATAGGCCCAAGTACCCAAAGATCAAAACAATGCTGGTGGATGAGCCTTTTACAGATAAAATCAATATTCACTTGGGTAACAACGACCAGGAGAGAGTTTTCTCCAGTTTTGACTATGGAGATGAGACGAGAGAGGTCGCTGCTTCAGAAACCTCGAAGAAACACATGCAAATAAAGGAGATGGAAAGCGCCATACTTTTAAAATCAGTAGAATCAGATTTTCCTCACAAGAGTGCATATGAAGGGATAATTGACAAGAAAACAAGCAGTCCTCTAAAAATCAAAATCAAATTATACCATTGGAGGAGCAAACTCCATTTCAGACCGAAACTAGTGCGTGTTTAAAGGGAGTAGAGAATGATGCTAACTCTTGGGCACAAGAAAACATAATTAAGTTAAGCAAGCAATTTGGATCTATGTTTGATGGACTAGAGATAGAAGTTGAAAATTTATTCATAAAGTTGGATCAAAGAAGGACCTCTTTAATCAATAATATAAACAAGCAACTGGTGCCTAAAGAAATCAAAAACTTAATCTTTGATGTCAACTACAAAGATGAAGGAGCAAGAAGTGAGTTGTGGAAGGGGAGAAAGAACACCAAGTGGTGATCAATGAGGACCAAAATAGTCTCATGGAACGTGAAGGGATTAAATGATGTGGAGAAGAGGAAGTTGGTGAAACAACTAGTACACCAATGGGGGAAAATATTTATGTTCTGATAGAAACTAAAGTAGAGAGTGATGTTAACAATATTGTTATTTGTAGTTTTGATGATTTGACAAACACAGGGACCTTATGAAGGAACCTGGTTCTTGGGTCAATATACTTTTTGCTGCCAGCTGGAGAAAGTACAAAAAGTTGGTGCACAGTCTCCAACAGTGGCAGAAGTGGCAGACGCGCTAGAAACCTCAGCCAATGACATTAGTTTAAGGATTGTGACCTTTCTACATAAACAGAAGATCCTATATTCACAATCTAGTTTTTTCAACTTGAAAAACATCTCAAGAACTCTTGCAAAGGCTGAGAAATCTGAAGAAAAGAAATATTTCGAAGAGCAACTCAAATGAAAGCACTGATAGTGTAGTTGTCTTAGGAGTATTTCTTTTGATCTGAAATTGTAATCTGGTGCTAAAACATATAAAGTATTCAATTGTTTTGGTCCGTGAATCCTAAGTTAGTTAAGTTCAACTAATTTAATGGGAAACCTTTGTGTTACTTAGGAAAGTCTAAATCATCAGTTGTGTGGTGATTTAGTGGGCAACATACGTGTTGCTTAGTGAATCCTAAGTTGTCTAGTGGTGATAGCTTAGTGGGAAGAGTCAAATCTGCTTAGGCTCTTCAAGCAATAGAGTTATCGCTTGGTTGTTAGATTAATATCTTTTTCTCACTCTTTTGTAACCGTTTGTACTTTTGCTTGTGAAGACTAGTGGAAACAGTTTGAAATCCTGTGAGATAGGTCATGGTTTTACTCCCTTGAGCAAGGAGGTTTCCACGTAAATTGCTTGTGTTGATATTCTGCATTTATTTACAGTTGTTCATATTTTGAATGTGTCAAGGGACATGGTCCATTGAATGATAATGGACGCACATATTCTAACATATGGTATCAGAGAAGGTGCTCTCTATTTGGTTAACACCAAGAGAGTGGTTCCTTCTTTAGAATGACTGCTCCACTTAATCTAGAAGAAGGTCAATCCTCAACTCGACCACCTCGATTTAATGATCAGTTCTATAGCTGGTGGAAAACTAGAATGCATGACAATCTTATGGCTAAAGATAGTGAGCTATGGGATATTTGTCTTGGATGGACCTTTCGTTCCAACTTCTGAAGTAAAGGATGGTGAGATAACTCGAGTTATTCCAAAGACTCATCAACAATACAGTAAAGCAGTCAGAAATAAGATTGAGAAGGGCTACAAAGCAAAGAAGTTGCTGGTATGTGGTATAGGTGCTGAAGAATTCAATCGTATTTCTGCCTGTGAATCAGCAAAGTAGATCTGCGACTGTATAAGAAATGCTCATGAAGGGACTAAGAAAGTGAAGGAGTCAAAGATAGACATGCTCACTTCTCAATATGAGAATTTCAAAATGAAAGAAGCAGAAACTATTCATGACATATATACCAAACTCTCCTCCATAACAAATGAGTTGCGAAGTCTTGGAGAACCAATCAGTATGAGCAAGCAAGTTAGGAAAGTTCTTCGAATTCTTCCTAAGTCTTGGGAAAGCAATGTAGATGCTATCACTGAAGCCAAGGATCTGAAGGTTCTAACCATGAATGCTCTCATTGGAAATCTCAAGACACATGAGATGAACAGAAGTAAGGATTTCTCAAAGAAGGAGGCCAAGAAGGTCATGTCTCTAATGTTAAAATTCACTCCTGAAGAAGGGTCTAGCGAAGATGATGATATGACTTACCTTACTAAGAGATTTCAGAAGATCATGAGAAAAAATAGAGGTTTCAAGAAGGGAGGGAATCCTCCTCAAGCTGCGAATGCTAGTGACACGTGTCATAAGTGTATAAAGGCTAGGCACTTTATAAAGGATTGTCCATTACTCAAAGCTGAAAACAAAGACTATCAAATGCCGAGAGGTGAAAAGGACAAACGAAGAGACCTGGTACTTGACAAAAATGACAAAAGGCTGCAGCTGACTATGTAGTAAAGAAAACTCATGTTGCATGGGGAGACTCTTCAAGTGAATCCGAAGACTCATAAGGACCTGTAGATGCATCAATGGTGGTGATTCAAGATGAGACAAATGTTTTTGATGAAATGTTACTCTCATGGCTCAATCAGATGATGAAGATAAGGTTATTCTTGACTTTAAGCAAAATTTGAATACTTACTCTCTTAAAAGATCGAGATACTTATCAACTGTCTTGATTGATTCTGTAATAGAGTTAACTTCTGAAAGGGACCCTATGAATGTTGATTTTGAAAGTTTGAATGAGAACATAAAGAAGATGGGTGTGAGAATGTCAGTCATTGAGGAACAAATAGTTGTTATAGAATATGAAAAACTAGAACTCAAAAACCAATTGGACTTAATGATTAAGAAATCTGGAAAAAGGAAAGGAGAGTCTACCAATTTACAAGTTGAATTGGAAGAGAATTTAAAAACCTCCGAGACTAAACTTGCCTTAGCAATGGAAAGAAATAATCACTTAGAAAGGGACCTGGTCCAACTTAAGGAAGAACTTACTAAGTCTCTTAACAAAATTGCTTTCAAATGTAACCAGTGAAAGCAACTACAACAAAAAGGGTCTAGGAAGTTTAAATATCACTCCTCCCTACAATTCTCACAGTAAATATGTGTATGTGTTTGGCAATTTATTGTGTCTTCATTGTGGTAGAAATAGACATTTGAAAGGGGAATGTGAGGCTTGGAAAGATTCACAAGAAAGGTTCTCGATCTATACCAGTATAGAAAAGGGTACCAAGAAGGTGACCTGGTTCTGTACCCAAACCGTTGATAAAGAAAGACTTAAAATTACCCACTGGGCAAGAAACACTTTGATTGCTCTTTTATCTGCCTTCTGGGAACTCAAGTTGAAATGGGTTCCTAAGTCTAACAAGTGATGTCTATTGCAGGTGAGAGAGGGGAGTAGCAGTCAATGTTGGTACATGCATAGCGGCTGCTCAAAGCATATGACTGAAAACACAAAAAACTTCCTCTCACTCAAGGCACTTGAAGGAGGAGGTGTCTCTTTTGGTGACGGAAAGAAGGGGTATATATTAGGTGTTGGTAGAGTTAGGAAATCTGTTGAAGAATCCATTGAAAATGTTTATCATGTGAGTGGATTAAAATACAACCTTCTCAGTGTATCTCAGATTTGGGATAAGGGAAATGAAGTCAAGTTTACTTCTGAGAGTTTACCGTAACCAATCTAACTACAAAGAAGGTGGTTCTTACTGCTCAAATATGTAAAATTATGTATTCACAAACCTAGAAACATCTCACGAAGACGATCTAACATGCCTGAGTGCTCAGAGTGACAATGCAAATTTATGGCATCGAAGGCTAGGCCATGTGAGCTCGCCTTTGCTGAATAAGCTAATTTCTAGGGACCTGGTCCGCGGTCTTCCAAAATTGAAGTTTAGTGAGAATAAAATGTGTGAAGCATGTGTCAAAGTCAAGCAAACTAGATCATCCTTCAAGTCAAAGAAGCAAGTGAGCTCTTCAAGAACTTTGGAACTGTTACACATGGATCTGTGTGGACCTCTGAAAATTTAAAGCAGAAGCGGAAAGAAGTACTTTCTAGTTATTGTTGATGATTACTCAAGGTTCACTTGGACGAGATTTCTAAAATCAAAAGCTGAGACACCTACGTGCTGATTGTATTTTTCAAAATGATTCAAACAAAATTGGATAAATTGATAGTTGGGATCAGATCCGATCATGGAACTGAGTTCGAAAATACAAAGATTGATGAGTTCTGCTCAGAAAATGGCATAAGTCACAACTTCTCAGCTCCAAGAACACCTCAGCAAAACGAGGTGGTACAGAGAAAGTTTAGAACATTGGTGAACATTGCTAGAACCATGCTCATTGAGTCCAATCTCCCTCAGAATTTCTGGGCTGAAGCAGTTAACAGAGCATGCTATGTTACTAACAGGTGCTTGATACGATCACTATTGAACAAAACCCCCTATGAATTACTTAACAGCAAGAAACCTAAGTTGAGTTATCTAAGGGATTTTGGATGCAAGTGTTTTGTTTTGAACAATGGAAAGGATGATCTTGGAAAGTTTGATCGTCAGAGTGATGAAGGGATTTTTGTGGGATACTCATCATCAAGCAAGGCCTATAGAGTATTCAACAAAAGAACTCAATGCATTGAAGAAAGTGTTCATGTGGTATTCGGTGAAGATGGTGATCTAAAAAAGCTGGAATTGAAAGATGAAGATGATTTGAATGAACTGTTCCAAGCTCAGAAAAGTGAAGGTAGTAGGGCTGAAGCGCTTGAAAATTTTGAGACTGATGATGCTGATCCAAACTCACCTGAGAAGACTAAGGAAAATAACCACTCTGAAGAAAGACCTGGTCCCATACAAAATATAAATCAAGCAGAAACTCATTCTCAAGAAAATGATGATCTGAGGATGAAAAATATCATACAGATCAACTTCAACCTTTAGTTTCAAAATCGGCTTGGAATCACAATTCATCTCATCCACTTGACAATCTTATTTCACCATTGAATTCTAGAACACAAGCTAGATCAAAAACAAGAAATCTGGTTGCCTTTTCAGCTTCCATTAAACCATTGAGCCTAAGAATGTGAAAGATTCTTTGAGTGATGCAGACTGGGTCAACTCAATGCAAGATGAATTGCATCAGTTTGAGAGAAGCAATGTATGGTACCTGGTCCCAAGACCTGCTGACAGAACCATCATAGGGACCCGATGGGTGTTCAAAAACAAGCTTGATAAGAGTGGTGTAATCACAAGGAACAAGTACAGATTGGTTGTCCAAGGCTATAATCAGGAAGAAGGCATAGATTATGACGAGACATTTGCCCCTATTGCTCGAATGGAGGCCATTAGAAATTCTTATAGCCTTTGCTTCATTTATGGGATTCAAGCTCTACCAAATGGATGTCAAAAGTGCTTTCTTGAACGGAGATTTGAATAAATAAGTATACGTTAAACAACCACCTGGGTTTGAAGATGTCGATGACCAAATCATGTGTTTAAATTAAACAAGGCTCTCTATGGTCTGAAACAAGCTCCCAGAGCTTGGTATGAGAGATTGTCCAAATTCCTACTAAAGAATGGTTTCAAAAGAGGGAAAATTAACAACACCTTGTTTCTAATAAAAGGAACAAGAATTGCTCATTATACAAGTGTACATGGATGATATCATCTTTGGAGCTACATCTGAACATTTTTGTGATGAATTTGCTACTCTAATGGGAAATGAGTTCGAGATGAGCATGATGGAAGAACTAACATTCTTCTTGGGGTTGCAAATTAAACAATCACCAGATGGAACCTCAATCAATAAAGAAAAGTATACAAAAGAGCTGTTGAAGAAATTCAACATGATGGATTCTAAACCTATAGACACTCATATGGGAACCAATTCCAAACTAGGAGTAGATGAAGCTGATTCTCTTGTGAATCAAACCATGTATAGAGGTATTGTCGACTACTTGTTATACTTAACTGCTAGCAGACATGACATTGTGTTCAATGTTGGAATGTTTGCTAGATTTCAAGCATGTCCCAGAGATTCACATTGTCACGACCAGAATTTAGACCCCAAACGAGACCGGCGTCGTTGACCTCTCAGAGGTCGCAGACAAGCCTACATACGTCATCGTTACTTCATCTAGGTTAATTTTAGCAGAAAATTTAAACTTTTTGTTAGTTAATAACATTCTTACTAATAATTTCTAATATAATCATAATTTGTTCACCATCAACCATCTAACATTAAGATCATCAAATGAAAGAAATAGTTTAATATAGCAATAACTGAATACTTGCCAAAATGGCACCAATATAAAGCCTTAAATAATACGGGAAAGAAACGCTAGTGGCAAATACTACCCTAACTCAATCCTAAGACTAAGCTAAAATATAAATGGGCAAGCATCCTCGAATGCATGAGGGCCTACTAAGTCTGGATGAATGCTCGACATTCGGATAGCTTCAGCGTCAACCTGTGCCTGCACCTAAAATTTTAGAGTTGTATAGGGTTAGCACACACTTGTACTAATTATGGGTATATGCAAGCACACACCATGGACATGCATGAGCAAGAATAGCTCTTTCCTAACAACATGACTATGGGAAGTCAAATCAGTGGACTTGCCAAATTTGGATTTGGATTAGAAAAGTCAGTGAGCTTTCCAAATCTGGATTAGGAAGGTCATGCCATGAGAGTAACATGCATCATCATACTTATCATATTGCACACAACACATAACATTTTACACATAACACATATCACATATCATATAACACATAACTTCTTTTATAACATTCATTCATATGCCATGAGACGTTGGAATCATGGACTTGACATTAAGACTTTCCAAAATGAGGGCTCAACATATGGGACCTCAACTAGGGAGTCTTCATTAGCAAACACAGAGTCTGCTTCATTCTCTCATACGTACTTCATTTCATTCATCCATAAGCTAGTGTAAACACCAGCTATACCTAGGATGTAGTTTAAGACTGTCATCGGTTTGCTATGCAATGATCAAGAATAACCTAGTATCATTACTTGAGTCTAGCTCACCTCTTGATTATCGTATCCTAACACCTTTGGTATCATTCATTTCATTGTGTAAATCATTGAGGCTTTCCTCATTCATTCATTGAGAACTTTAACTTTAACCGACATAGATCATGTGAGCATCATGAAATCCAGTGTCTCCCCCACACCGAAAAGAGGTGGAATCACCAGCAAAAGTGACCCAAAACATGCTAGCGTACATGAGAATTGAACCCCGCTAGATTCCTATGTTGGAAGTATAGGTTTGAAGACTAGGAGATATAAAGAGACTCATACCCAACATGTCGGACAGTCTCACCTCATGAGATTTACGTGAACCTTCGCCCTTCTCGAAAAAAGGAATCACCTCTCATAGCTAGTCTATCGGTGCTCAGTATAAAGTTCCATTACATTCAACTCATACATCATGGAAGCTGGCTTCTAGTATAAGGACATCATAGATCAATAGATGATTTCTCATCTCATCATTAGTATTAAGTGTGTTAATCTCTATACTTTCATTAGAGTGTTCATAGAGACTGGTCTCTTCATTAACTTTACACTCTCATAGGTGAGTACGTTTTTGTAACATATACTTAGGCTCATTTTGAGATTTCTCTCACTTTTACATTAACCTTATATCATCTTGTCACCACATTCATTAACATTAGCACATTTGCTCTTCATAATTACTCACCTTTTTTTTTCGTGAATGTTTATTTTATCATATGCCAATGTACTTGGCCATTTAGTGTGTTTCACACTCTTACTTAATCCTTCTAGGGTTTCATAATTTCATTGTTCATTTCATCATTTCATCATTTCATTGTTCATTTCATCATATGCCAATGTACTTGGCCATTTAGTGTGTTTTACACTCATACTTAACCCTTCTAGGGTTTCATAATTTTATTGTTCATTTTATCATTTCATCATTTCATTGTTCATTTCATCATATGCCAATGTACTTGGCCATTTAGTGTGTTTCACACTCTTACTTAATCCTTCTAGGGTTTCATAATTTTATTGTTCATTTTATCATTTCATCATTTCATTGTTCATTTCATCATATGCCAATGTACTTGGCCATTTAGTGTGTTTCACACTCTTACTTAATCCTTCTAGGGTTTCATAATTTTATTGTTCATTTTATCATTTCATCATTTCATTGTTCATTTCATCATATGCCAATGTACTTGGCCATTTAGTGTGTTTCACACTCTTACTTAATCCTTCTAGGGTTTCATAATTTTATTGTTCATTTTATCATTTCATCATTTCATTGTTCATTTCATCATATGCCAATGTACTTGGCCATTTAGTGTGTTTCACACTCTTACTTAATCCTTCTAGGGTTTCATAATTTTATTGTTCATTTTATCATTTCATCATTTCATTGTTCATTTCATCATATGCCAATGTACTTGGCCATTTAGTGTGTTTCACACTCTTACTTAATCCTTCTAGGGTTTCATAATTTTATTGTTCATTTTATCATTTCATCATTTCATTGTTCATTTCATCATATGCCAATGTACTTGGCCATTTAGTGTGTTTCACACTCTTACTTAATCCTTCTAGGGTTTCATAATTTTATTGTTCATTTTATCATTTCATCATTTCATTGTTCATTTCATCATATGCCAATGTACTTGGCCATTTAGTGTGTTTCACACTCTTACTTAATCCTTCTAGGGTTTCATAATTTTATTGTTCATTTTATCATTTCATCATTTCATTGTTCATTTCATCATATGCCAATGTACTTGGCCATTTAGTGTGTTTCACACTCTTACTTAATCCTTCTAGGGTTTCATAATTTTATTGTTCATTTTATCATTTCATCATTTCATTGTTCATTTCATCATATGCCAATGTACTTGGCCATTTAGTGTGTTTCACACTCTTACTTAATCCTTCTAGGGTTTCATAATTTTATTGTTCATTTTATCATTTCATCATTTCATTGTTCATTTCATCATATGCCAATGTACTTGGCCATTTAGTGTGTTTCACACTCTTACTTAATCCTTCTAGGGTTTCATAATTTTATTGTTCATTTTATCATTTCATCATTTCATTGTTCATTTCATCATATGCCAATGTACTTGGCCATTTAGTGTGTTTCACACTCTTACTTAATCCTTCTAGGGTTTCATAATTTTATTGTTCATTTTATCATTTCATCATTTCATTGTTCATTTCATCATATGCCAATGTACTTGGCCATTTAGTGTGTTTCACACTCTTACTTAATCCTTCTAGGGTTTCATAATTTTATTGTTCATTTTATCATTTCATCATTTCATTGTTCATTTCATCATATGCCAATGTACTTGGCCATTTAGTGTGTTTCACACTCTTACTTAATCCTTCTAGGGTTTCATAATTTTATTGTTCATTTTATCATTTCATCATTTCATTGTTCATTTCATCATATGCCAATGTACTTGGCCATTTAGTGTGTTTCACACTCTTACTTAATCCTTCTAGGGTTTCATAATTTTATTGTTCATTTTATCATTTCATCATTTCATTGTTCATTTCATCATATGCCAATGTACTTGGCCATTTAGTGTGTTTCACACTCTTACTTAATCCTTCTAGGGTTTCATAATTTTATTGTTCATTTTATCATTTCATCATTTCATTGTTCATTTCATCATATGCCAATGTACTTGGCCATTTAGTGTGTTTCACACTCTTACTTAATCCTTCTAGGGTTTCATAATTTTATTGTTCATTTTATCATTTCATCATTTCATTGTTCATTTCATCATATGCCAATGTACTTGGCCATTTAGTGTGTTTTACACTCATACTTAACCCTTCTAGGGTTACTTCATTTTATTACATACATCTTAGGTTCACTTATTTTTAAATGTATGCTAGACTTATGGATCTATACATACAAGCCGTGAGGCTTCATTCATAGTTTGTTAAGTGACTCATATCTTCCTAAGATTATGTAGTACAAGACTTATGTATCTTGTGTGTATGCCAAGATCTCAATTTCGATCTAAGTAGGTGGCATTATTCTTGAACATTTAATTCACATATGACTTATGTATCAATACGGAAATTTGGGCAAGGGAACCCAAGTTCGAACCCCTTGGACAATACTTACATTTTTCCTTGACTTTATTTTTAGTCTTCATGACATTGGGACTCTAGATCGAGCCCCAACATCAACATTCTCTCTTTATTTTTTCCCCCTTGAATTCTCCTCTTATTTGGCCGAAGGGTTGTGGGATCGAACCCCCACAACCTCTTTTATCTTTTCATTTAATTCTTCTTGTCCAATTCGCATGGACCATGAGGTTGTGGGATCGAACCCCACAACCTCTCTTTAATTATGCTTTATTTTTCTAGGGGTTTTGAGGTTGTGGGTTCAAACCCCCACAGCCTCCTTATTTTATTTTTAGTAAAAAGTTGACTTGGATATGCATTGGAAGTGAGGCTGTGGATCGAGCCCCCACAACCTCACTTTATTTTCTTATTTATTTCTCCCTTTCTCCTTTCCAGCCTTGAGGTCATGGGTTTGATTCCCACGCCTCACACTTCCTTTCTTTTATTTTTCTTTCCCTTCATTCGCTGCCTGGAGGTCATGGTTTCGATTCCCATGCCTCCCAGTTTATTTATTTAAATTTTTGCTCTCTCCTTTCTCAGCCAGTACACACCATTTCGAATCCCCCTGACCCCTTTTCCTTTCTTGCGAATTTAAGGTGTCACACGGGTGAGGTCACAGGTTCGAATCCTGGTGGCCTCATCCCTTTTAAAACCAATTAAATTTCCAGATTACTCCTCTATACTTTATCCTAAACAAAACTTGTTGTTTTTGCTGGAAAATTAGTCACTTTCTTACCTTATTTTCACCAATATTTCCACTTGAAAACTTAGGAAAAGTCATGGATCATTTAACACCTTTTTGGGGTGTATTTCATGGATTCGTTTAACACATTCTTAGGTGTAGATTCATTGTTGTTTTAGCTGCAACTTTCCACTTAAAATCAGTCACATACACCTCATATGAACATCACGAATTACACATTTTATGCACGTTAATTTCAGCCATCAAACTAACCATTTTAAGACTTCAAAATGGATAACAACAACAACAAACATTTACATGTTGCACCACATCATTTTCGGTTGACATCATTGAACATGCTTGCTATTTCCAAACACAAAATCACAAAGAATATCATATTTCACACTTAGCTACCAGCAACCATACCAACAACATGATTTCTAACCTAATTTAGATTGAAATCGAAATGAGACTAGGGATAAGGGGACAACCCTAGTTTCATACGTTTGAATTTTGTAGAAAGAAATTTCTCTTGGAGAAAGGATTCCAAGAGAGAAAACCCGTACCTTGTTGTAGATTTCCACAACTTCAAAGTGCTGCCCAAATCCTCCCCTAAACCTTCAACACAATCCCATCGAGAAGATGATATAAAGTTTTCATTTCTTAAGTTAGCTTGCTTGCTTGTATATTTTTTTTTGAGTTCTTTGAGTGTAGAGAACTTTTGATTGCTTTCTAATGTTTTTATCTTCTGTTTTTGCAGCCAGGAAAAACAGAATGAACGAGAGAGATAGAGAGATTTAGGCGTGAGAGAGAGAGAGAGAGAGAGAGAGAGAGTTTGTGTAAGATAGTGTCTCTTAAAACTAGGATAGTTGGCAAGACTAAGTCAACTTAAAAAAACATCAATTAACAAATAAATAATAATTAACAAAATCTGATTTTTTTTCTTTTTGCTTAAATCAGCCATTAATTATAAATTTATTAAATTAATTCACCAATTAAAAAAAATCACATTAAATCACTGCTCCTACCTAGGTTTGAACCCGGGTGGAGCCGGACTTCATCTCAAGGGCTCAATTTCGGCCTTCTCTCCCCAAATTGCCCCTCCATTTTATTAATTAATTAATTAATTAATTACATATCTAGGGTAATTATGATACTACCCTTAGCCAGAAAAAGACCATATTACCCATAGACCCTTCAAACCTAAGATTTTTTCTTTTTAAGTCCGGTAAAGACTCCTTCGAGTAAATCTTCGTATTCGAGAGACCTATATGGTTGGACCCAACCTTTCCAAGCTCAACTAACTCCCCAAGTTAGTTGGCTTGGTTGTAGTAAGGGTTCCGAGGTCTAGTTCTACGCGCATCAATCCGTGTGAACCCTTCTAATCGTAGGCATTCTTGACACACTAAACATTTCTTATCTTATTCATTTTTAGGGTTGTTACACACATCTAAAAGCTACCAAAACGGATACTAAGATACTTGAAGAAAACAGGGGACCTGATCCTATTCTACCTAGTTGGTGATTCCTTTAATCTAGTTTGGTTTGCTGATTCTGACTTTGCAGGCTATCAAGTAGACAGGAAGAGTAATTCAGGCATGGAACATTTTCTTGGATCCTCTCTTATCTCTTGGGGAACTAAGAAACAAAATTCAGTGGCTCTTTCAACAGCTGAAGCTGAATATGTAGCTGTTGCTTCTTGTTGTGATCAACTTTTGTGGATCAAGAAATGGTTAGAAGATTTTGGAGTTTGTATATAGACAATTCCTCTTTATGTGTGATAACACTAGTGCTGTTAGTATGGGGAAGAATCCACTTCAACATAAGAGAACAAAATATATTGATGTGAGACATCATTTCTTGAGAGATAATTTTGAAAAGGGAAATATTGTCTTGAAGTATTGCAGAACAGAAAATCAAATTGCAGACATCTTCACCAAAGCTCTCAGCAAAGATCAGTTTGAGAGTAACAGGTTGAAGTTGGGAATGATGAACCCAAATTGATTTGACTTCACTCAAAAGCACCAAATTTCCTTGATGGCTATGATTTGCAGTGCAAGTATCCTCTTTACTAGTAATAAACTGTCTGAGTAAGTTCAATTTTGTACCTATTGCAGGTATACATTCATGAAAATTACAAAAGCAAAGTATGGCCAGAACCATTTAGGAATGGGATGTCACTTGCAGTAAGGACCTGGTTCTTCTAAAGGTTAGCTCTCTTTACATTGTTTTTAAACTGGTTTAAAGAGAACCGTTGAAATGGCCACGTGTCAATCATCGGTCATTCTGACCGTCGTCCCATAGCTTAAATCCAAGCGACACGTCTAATCTAAGGGACCTGACACCTCTTCATCCCTTTTTATACAAATTTTCCTCTCTCATCTTCTTCACACTTATATCTTAAGTTTTCTCTAAAAAAACCCTAACTTCTATCCGCTCATCTCCTTCTTCTTACTAAACATTAATTTTTTTTCTTTCTCCAAAATGCTGAACCTTCATCATTCTCGAAGAAGATGCTTGAATATTTAAACGAAATTGATCCAGTGTCCTTTTACACACCCTCATCCTCCGTATCTCTGTCTAAACTGTTGACTCCTCCTCTAGTCAACATTTCTCTAGAGTTTGTCCAAAATCCATTCTCTCCTCTTGATCTAAACAACCTAGTTCTCTCCCCTCAACCTGGTCTTGTGGATATGCTGTCAAATCATCTATTTGAGGGCGATCTCCCAGGAAACAAAACGTCTGAGTCCAACATCTTGACCGCAAGTGAAAGTTTGGTTATAGAGAGTTTAACCAAGATGAGGGAAGAAGCCCTACTTGAAGGACATGGAAATTTTATGGATGATGATTTAAGAGAAACCCAACATGTGTTTGATAAAACACCAGACTTTGGTAGATACTCTTCTTCCGACTCTACAGACACTGATGACGATAATCACCCTATTCAATGGCTACTGAAAAGGAGAGAAGTTATTACTTCAGAAAAGGGAAAGGAAAAGGTTGTTGAAGTTGACTCCAAAAGGACACCTTTTACCAGGTTTGACTCCAAAAAGATGATGGCTAATGCGATGAAAGCAAATGTAGCCTCCACTGCTGATAATCAAAAGAAAAGAACTTTTAAATTGTCTCGATTTCAAATACCACTTTCTGATGTGGTGGAGGTATCTGGTGTAGAATTGAAGAGGGATCTGATAAAGAAGTATCTTATGATGTGAAACAAAGATCAAAGAAGAAAAGTGATAGAAAGAAAACCAAAGGTGCACTTAAATCTTCGGCAAGTAAGAAAGCTGATGAAACTAAGGGTAAAGGAAAAAGAAAGAGAAAAATTTCTGAAGTGGTACCTTAAATAGCCGACCAGGGACCGGTCAACAGGTAAATGTGGATGAGGACAATATGAACAAGCAAAAAATTGTTGACAATCTGCGTGTACAAAGTGTCTTGGAAGGCAGAGTTTTTGATATGAACACCATCAGAAGGCCTTGCATGGAAACTCTGCATAACATTGTACTTATTCAAAATGCATGCATCTGTTTGATATTAAGTCTCCAGTTTTTCACGAGAAACAGGTTCGTCAGTTTTATTACAACATTGAGTTAAGGGAAGATGGCAGTATAAACACCAAGTAGGGGATGTGAGTGTCTATCTTGATGAGGATCTGCTTGGAATCATTTTGGGGGTACCTAGAGAAGGGATCAGGTCTGTGGTTGGGAAGACCTGATCTGTTGAATTTGTCCAGGAATGTTCCAAGATTCCTACAACTTGACATGCTGGGCTACACAAGAAATTAATGAAGGGTGAGTATCAGCTGGTTTTGTTAACAAGGTTCTTCTTCCTCGAACAGAGAAGATGACTTCTGCCACTTCAACTGATTTGTTCATCATGGAATCCTTGTGCAAGTTCGAACCACTGGATCTTCCAGCACTTATGCTTGAACACATATACAATATAGTGATTGAGCGAAAGGGCAAGCATGGAATAGGCTACACTTATTGACAAAAGTGTTCAAGTATCTAAACATTCCGCTTGGTGTTGGAAAGGTAGGGACTCTCAAGCAATCATTTACTGAGACTACTCTGGTTGAATGTGAATGCATCGAAGGAAAGGGAAATCCTAAGAGTATGGTGTCTCAGTTAATTGCAGAGCACGATCAACGAAAGCATGAGTTGTAAGAAATGACCATGAGTGAGAAGCAAAGATGCTGAGATTGCTATTCTTAAAGTTGAACTGCTCAAGGCGCAGACTGAGGGACCTGGTACCTCTATAGTACAAGAACTTCATAGAGAAAATGCAGAACTGAGGACCAAAATTGCTACATTGCAAGAAAAAGCAATTAAGGACAATGATGACGCAAATGCTAGACTTACCCTCATCATTAGTCCCTTTCCCATCAGCCTCCCTCCTCATAGTCCCTCATGTGGCCTCCCCCTCTTTGTTTTTTGTGTGGCACACTTGCAAAGTTCTCTGAACTCAGTTTAAATTTAATGTATTGACAATTTTTTGTGCAATGAATTTGATTCCTATTTTTTTTGCTGTCTAATATCTATTGTCTAATGTTTTTTTTTATGTTTGATTGCCACAAAGCTATGATCTTACCTGACTCTGTTATTGGCATTTTTGGTTTACTGTATCTATTTTTATAATGTCAAAAAGGGGAATTATGGAGATGCTTGGGGTGTGTGAGTGTCAGAGGGAATCAAATGCTTGGGTGTGTGAGTGTCAGGGGGAATCATGGAGGAATCATTAAGATGTTTGGGGAGTGATTGTCAAGGTAAAGATGTGAATGTCCTTGGGGTGTGAGTGTTAGGGGGAACGTGTGAAGGTTATGGTAATGTGTAAAACCTCGTATCCAAAACAGACCAAAAAATAGCTTTTCAGAAAAATCTGCAGGTGTAACAAACGGGGCCATCGACGGACCGTAGACTTACCCACGGTCCGTCCTGCACATCCGTCAATGGGGTCAGAAACCCCCAAAATCTCAGCCTAGGAAAATTTGGTTAAGTCATGATCGACGGGTTCGTAGGTCAGAATACGGTCCGTAGTATGTGATGGTCGATCGACACCCCATTTACCCACTCTCTTACAAGAGCCACGGATGACCAGCACGGTCCGTAGATTGACCTACGGACCGTAGGTGAGAAATAGCAGACAATTAGGGGAAAATGTAGTTGGGTCAACTTCAAATGGTCATAACTCTTAGCACAAAATGAATTAGGTGCCCCATCTCCTACCCACAGATAGATAATTAAATTAGCTTTCCATAGCCACTGACCTTGCTAAAATTTGACCTCTAAGTAAAAAGTTATGCCCGTTATAGTAAAGGCCTGTCGAATAGGCGCAACTTACGGACCAAACGACGGACCGTCGATGCAACGACGGACCGTCTGTCCAGATCCTCGTTTGGTCCGACAGAAAATTACCCAGGGGTCTTTTGGTCTTTTCCCACTTTGTTTAAACCCTAAGATACGTCGTTTTGACCCTAAATCATCAGATTTTAGTCAATTTAAGCCTAGAAACATATCTAAAACTTATCCTAAGTCAAATCATTAAATCAAAACTTAGAAAATTAGAAACAAGAAAGGAGAAAAAGGTCAAGTACCCTAGTTCAAGAACGCAGCAAGGTTCCAGCAGTTCCAACCCCGAAATCTGAATATTGAATTTCATCACTAGGTATGTGGGGATTTCACTAGTGGGTTCCTTTCATCCATTGGGTCCCTAGTTTTTAGTTAGATTCTTGATTCCCATATTATGATTAGACCTAGGGTTTCTAGAACTTCAACAAAACTTCATGAATTAATTAGTTATATGTTCCAAATCAGATTACCATGTTATCACTCAGATTATTGCATGAATTTCATAAACCTAGCTATGTATTTCTTTAGTTTTTGTACACATGCTAGGTCAGATATTTTAGTTATTCAATTATACATGCCTAAGTTTTTAATGCATCATTATCATATTAAATGTTGCATTCTCATTTTGCATGTTCAGTTTTGAGCTATCCAGTATTTACAGAAAATCCAGACATAATCAGTTAACTATATAAATCCATGGGAGTAGCATAATACCGAGTTGGACTAGGGTTCAACGTACCTAATTAGTCCCAAAACTACTAGCAAAGTAGGTTGTAAGTCCCCTCTGTGGGCATTCAGTTTAGTGATCACGCCAGCATGCCTTTATTTGGCAGGGTATATTGGGTCCTCTCAATGGGGCGTATACATCAGACTCCACATTTATCTCATGTGATTTTATTATTGGTTATTAGTAGCTCCCACAATTCAGTCAGACTCTCTTGCAGTGACCATTTATTAGTATACTCAATATCCAGTTTCAGCATGTTATAAATTTGTCATTGCATTCAGTTAGCTCAGAATTCTCTATATCATGTTCAGATTATTATACTTGCTTTTGTGCTTGTTCAGTTATGTTTTATTTCAGCTTTACACTATCCTACATGCTCATTACCTTTCAAGTACTGACGCATATGTGCGCTACATCTTCTCGTGATGTAGGTTCAGGTTCTCAACATCCAGATCACGTATAAATCCATTTCCTGATCTCCGGTTCAACAGATTCACTGGTGAGTCCTCATTCTCCGAGGACAACAGTTATGAGTTTCATTTCAGTCTTTAGTCATTTAGTTTAAGTTTTGCTAGATTTAGCTGGGGCTTGTCCCATTATTTCTAGTCCAGTTTAGAGGCTATTTTCAGACATAGTTACTTTCATCTTATTATTGAGTTAATATTTCCTTTGTAATTAAAATCATTATTTTCAAATATCTCAGTTATAGAATATGAGTATTCCCCATCTCTAATGAGTTAAAATTTATGATTTAGCTTCCGCAATTGTTCATATTTTTTAGTATGTTCATGATCATGCCAGCAGGGTTAGCTTGGGATCACTTGTAGTCCTAGGTTCCGTGTCCGCATATCGGCGGTAGCTTAAGGTGCGACTGGTATCATGAAGGGCAAGAGGAATGCACATTTTTAATAGGGGTAAGAAAATTTTAAGGGCATTCGTGTATTGTTTGTCATCATCAAAAAGGGGGAAAATGTTATTTGTAGTTTTGATGATTTGACAAACACAGGAACCTTATGAAGGAACTTGGTTCTTGGGTCAATATACTTTTTGCTGCCAGCTGGAGAAAGTACATAAACACAAGATCCTATATTCACAATCTAGTTTTTGCAACTTGAAAAGCATCTCAAGAACTCTTGCAAAGGTTGAGAAATCTGAAGAAAAGAAATATTTCAAAGAACAACTCAAACGAAAGTACTGATAGTGTAGTTGTCTTAAGAGTATTTCTTTTGATCTGAAATTGTAATATGGTCCTAAAATATATAAAGGATTCAGTTTGTTTTGGTCTGTGAATCCTAAGTTAGTTAAGTTCAACTAATTTAGTGCGCAACCTTTGTGTTGCTTCGAAAAGTCTAAATCATCAGCTGTGTGGTGATTTAGTGGGCAAACTGCGTGTTGATTAGTGAATCCTAAGTTGTCTAGTGGCGATAGATTAGTGGGAAGAGTCAAATCTGCTTAGGCTCTTCAAGCAATAGAATTGGTTGTACTTTTGCTTGTGAAGACTAGTGGAAACGGTTTGAAATACTGTGAGACAAGTCGTGGTTTTACTCCCTTGAGAAAGGAGGTTTCCACGTAAACTACTTATGTTGATATTATGCCTTTATTTATAGTTGTTCATATTTTGAGTGTGTCAAGGGACATGGTCCATTGACTGATAGTGGATGCTCGTATTCTAACAAATATGCTTTAGGACTTATGGGCTAATAGATTGGTAAATAAGAATATATGGAGCAAGGGTTACCATGGGAGGGATCTTGATTATGTGGGATAAAAGATATTGGAAGGGGGAATTAATGAGTGCTGCTAGTCAGTGATCACTTGTAAGTTCACAGGAATTAACCAGGAGCTAACCTAGCACGTGAGTGTAGTTTATGCTGATCGTAATACATTAGTGAAAACGAAGTTGTGGAATGAACTTGAAGTGAATAGAAACAGTTTTGAGGGGCCTTGGGTGGTGTGTGGGGATTTCAATGTTACTAGGTTTGTCTCAAAGAGATCAATCTGCCATAGTATCTCTAAAGTGTTGGATGAATTTTCAAAGTGCATTAGTGACTTTGAGTTGTGGGTCCTTCTTTATTTGGAGGATCTTTTACCTTTTACACGGAGCCGGGGGGGGGGGGGAAATCACAAAAGAGCTTCAAGGATTGACAATTTTTTATCGACAGACTAGGAGGATACTTTCCTCCAGGTCAGGCAGACTCTTCTTCCAAGTATAGGTTCTTATCACAATCCTATTCTACTCACATGTGGAGACTAGAGTTGGCATAAGACATACTTTAAATTTGAAAATTGATGGCTAGAAGTTGAGGGCTTTAAAGACAAAGTAAAAGACTGGTGGAATTCTTTTCCTAACACAGGCATACCTACTTACATATTAGCCAACAAACTAAAGCTTCTAAAAAAGTAGCTGATCTGATGGAGCAAAAACAATAGGGGCAATCGGAATCAAAGGAAAGAAAATATCATGTAATAGTTGAGTGCATGATAAGTCATTTAGGAAGAAAGAGTTCTAACAGATGATGAACTAGTACATAATTCAAAAGATTGACCTTGCCAAGGTGTTTGATGAGGAATCTAAGAAGGAAGAAATAGCTTAGCGACTGAAATCAAGAGTACAATGGTTGAAGAGTGGAGACAAAAATACTAAGTTCTTCCGCAGGTTGGCTAATTCTCACAAAAGATATAATTCCATTGATTCTTTAGAGGTAGAAGGTCAAACTATCTTTGATCCCGAAGATATAAAAAATACCATACAAATTTACTATCAAGGTTTGTATAAAGAAGCAGAAGAATGCTCATCTTCCAAGATACAACAATTATTTCCTTTGAAGATCAAGAATGATTACAAAGAAATTTTAAAGAGGAGGAAGTATGGGACAACATTAAATCATGTGCAACTGATAATGCACCTGACCTTGATGGTTTCAATATGAACTTTTTTCAAACCTTCTGGGAGGTTATTAAGGGTGACATTATGGGGACAATGCAATATTTTCATGATCATCAAGTCTTTGAAAGAAGTTTTAACGCCATATATGTAGCCCTTATACCAAAAAAGATGGGAGCAGTGGAACTAAGGTATTTCAGACCTGTTAGCTTGATTTATGGGATTTACAAGATAATGTTAAAGTGCTAACTGAGAGATTGAAGGAATTTATGGATAACCTGGTGAATAAGCATTAGATGACCATTGTTAAAGGGAGACCGATCATGGATGCCGCATTGATAGCAAATGAATGTGTAGACACAAGGATCAGGGGAAAGGTAGTTGACTTAATGTGTAAACTAGAAATTGAAAAGGCGAATGAACAAGTGAATTGGGACTACTTGCTAAGTGTTCTAAAACACATGGGGTTTAGGGATAGGTGGTTGAAGTGGATCAATTTTTGTATTAAAACCGTTAGATTCTCCGTTTTAGTAAGTGGAGAACCTGTTGGTTTTTTTCCTTCAAAAAGGAGACTTAGACAAGGGGACCCTTTATCCCCTTTACTATTTATTTTGGATATGGAAGGGTTCACTAGAAAGATGAGAATAGCAATTCGCAACAATTTTCTCAAGGGTTTTAGAATAGGGGAGGGTGGTTTGGAGATATGCCATCTGTTATATGTAGATGATACCATTATTTTCTGTGAAGCTACAGTGGAACAAGTTACCTATGTTAGAGTCATACTTTGTGGAATTTGAAGCTTTTTTTGGCCGAAAGGTGAATTGGAGGAAAAGTAGTATCTTCCCTATCAAAGAGGTAACATATGTTCAATCATTGGCTAGTGTATTGGGGTGTGAAATGGGAATGTTGCCTACTGTGTAGTTGGGTATGCCACTAGGTAGGAAATACTAAGAAGTAGAGATATGGGAAAACATTTTAGAAAGGTATGAAAAGAGACTAGCACGGTAGAAAGCGCAATATTTGTAGTTTAGGGGGAAGAGTCACACTAATAAGCTCAGTATTGGACTCTGTACCTATATATGTGATGTCTTTGTTTCCTATTCCTGCCAGTGTAGTGAGCAAGCTAGATAAACTAAAAAGATTTTTTTTGTGAAAAGGTAACAAAGAGAGGGGAGATATAATCTGGTTGAATGGGAGGTCAAGAAAAGAACAATGAGAATTAGGAATAAAGAATATGAAAATCAAAAGTTTGGACTGAACAATCCTTGGTGCTCAGCTGAAGTGAATTGCACTTATGGGACGAGTGTATTGAGGGCTATCGAAGTTCTATGGTTAAAGCTCCAGGAGAACTCTAAATTTCAGAGTGGGAAATGGTAATAATGTTAGTCTTTGGAAGGATAATTGGATAGGAGAAATACCACTACAGGATAAACTTTTAGATCTCATGTTACTATCTAGCAACCGTGAAATTGTTGTGTTTGATTGTTGGTCCCCCAGGGTTGGAATCTAAACTTGAGAATGCACTTAAATGATTGGAAGGTAGAAAGAGTAGTTGACCTGCTAAAAGAAGTGGATACTTTTTATGGGACAATAATGGAGCCTGATAGACTTAGATGGAGACAGAGTTCAGAAGGAAGTTTCACTGTAAATAAGTTCTACAAGAGGGAGAATAACATTATGCAGGAGGAAGAGCTAAAGATATGGAGAAATGTCTGGAAGAACATAGCCCATATGAAAGTGAAATGTTTCACATGGCTAGTGGTAAGAAAGGCATGTCTTACTTAAGAAGTGTTTCAAAAGAAGGGAAAAGTTGTGGTGACTAGATGCTTTTCTGTGCAATGAGACTAGGGAGACAAACAATTACTTGTTCGTAAATTCACTGCCCAATTGTGGAACATGTTTTTCAGTCTCACAGAGACAGTGTGGACAATGCCTAAACATACAACCAATCTAATGAGTTGTTGGATGAAAAAAGGGGAAAGTAAAAGTCTAAAAAAATGGTGGAGGATAATACCCTCTTGCATATGGTGGTCAGACTGGAGGGAGAGAAATGAAAGGTGTTTTAAAGACAAAATAAGATCAGTACATGATGTGAAATAGAACTACCTGAAGACTTTATGTTTTGGGTGTAAACAGAACTGTATAAAGGAAAAAGAGGATTTCGTAGAATTTCTATGAGCTTCCATACCTAGAGTCTATTTTCTTTGTAACTTGTTTATGATGGTGGCCTACATTCCCAATGCTGAAGAATACAACATTACTAATCTTCAAAAAAAAGATATGACACGTCTAACTCAAATCTCAAAGCTCATTCATGAGGGGAGGATTAATCAAGTCCATATGAGCAAGCCACCAATCTATTCCACAACCAATGTGAAACTCTAAATCACTATTACAGGGACAAAGAACAAACAGAATTACAAAACAATCAAAGTTAATTTCATCAGTAGAACCTCCAAAGTCCAAACCACTGAGATAGCGTATACGCAAGGTACCAAGGACATAGAGAAACATTCTTAAATCATTTCTACATGACCAAAACAATTTGATATTTATCAATGAACATCCACATACATTTTCACTGTATAAGTTAGAAATTGAGCGCTAAAAAGACTTACTAAGCCCTACTGCATGTAAAGAAAATTTCTGGCATAACTCATCTCACTATCAAACCTATAATTCAATTTCATGAAAATAATTACTTGTTACTCTACAATCTTATGATCTGATCTACCCTGTTGACAGTACAGTGCAGTAAACCAGAAAAATTTAAATAAATATAAATATTTTTCAAAATTGTTTATTTGTGTTTGTGTGAGGAAGCAAGTACGTGATAAAAGATAGTGGTATCATTCAATAACAGTAGAAATAATTGAAACAAGTTATGCAGAAAGCATTAGGAAAAAAGGACTTTGAGGAACCTAATTGTCATCGGTATTTCTCGCGCAATGCTACAAATTTTCGCGGGTCTTAGCGAACCATTAATGATATACCAATTGGATACCACAGTAACTAGTTTTGAAGTTCTAATTGAATATATTGTAACACTAAAGTTTTTCAGATGGATACCAACTGGATACACCATTTACTAGTTTTAGCTTAGCTTAATAGATTGAAATCTTAAATATATGTTATATGATTCTAGATTTGAAAAACACTACATACACAAACAAGTAAGTAGTATGCATAATAAAGGTTCAGAAATCAGAATGCGTTAAGTTAAAAGACCAAAAACATGTGTTTGTCACAATTAAATTAAAATAAACACAAATTATAACTAATTTTCAACAGGATAATTTGAACATGTATTTCTATACGTTACTTTAGACCTATTAAATTTGACATCAACAAATCCCTTCCAACATTTAAGTTGTGATCTCCATGCCTTTCTTTAAAAATCAGGTGACAATAATTTAAGCTCTGACACATAACTTGATATATCTCATGTACTTCACATGGCAGAGGTTCAATAAAAATTGCATATATGTCTTCAAAAATTTTCGTTCTATAAAAGGGAGACTAATAATTCGATGCATGCAGTCTTCTGTACCTAAGAACAATCATCGCATGTTTGCAAGGCATCATATCAAGTTGAAATCACCCACAACTACATTTCATGCTTCTTAAGAACATTGCGCACCACTTAGGTCCATAAATAACAATATGCAAAAATTGTGTTGATGGTATTACCTCTATAAATAATTAAAAATAAATATTAAAATATCCAGGTATTTAACATAATAAAGAAAACAATTCATACTTTCATGAAAACTCATATTTTCTCGAAGCTTAAGATCATATTTATTTGTCAGTTCCGTTCTTTTTTTTTGTAGTATCCTCATTGTGTTTCCAGATCCATGTTTGAATTGTTATTCTCACAAATTCTATAAGTGATACAATTGGAAGTCTCCTTGCTAACATGTTAGTGTTATTTAAGGATACTGCTATTTTGAAGTCATTGCCCATGTTCGTTTAACTTTTGAATGAGCCCTTGATTATTTACTATACCCAAATCGAACAAATAACTTCTTATCCTCGATCAATCATGTTTATTCTTACCACCAACTCCTCAAATTCTTGAAGTGTGTACGTCTTTGTCTTGGCAAAAAGAGCTTCTTCAAATCTTTCACATTTCTATGAAAATTCTTTAGAACATTGTAACACAAATACCAAATGCAAGCATAATGATCTAAATCAGGATTTACCCTTATAGTTCCCTTCCATATGATTTCATTCTTATCAGACATAAAACACATATTCTCTCTCTCTACAAATGTGTCCCTAAATCTTTCATAAACCATGTCCATGATGAATTATTTTCAGAATCTGCTAGTGTACGCCAGTGGAAGTATGTGACTTGTTTTATTACAAAAAATAAACTTAATTCATACCATAGAAACTAATTTATATGTCACAATTATACTATCATATAAACAACAAGATTCAAATCATACCTCTTGGATTCATTATGCTTGTAATCAGAATTGTCCCGCCATGTGTGCCTTTCATGTCTGCCTAGTCAACAACAACTATTGATCTACAATACTCCCACCCCCAAATCACCTTCTTTACTCTCCAAGCTTACAACTGACCTAGGTAGTTCTCCTCCAAAATGTAGAAATAGCCTAGAAGTTTTGCATATGACTAAGTTAGGTCCCCATGCAACATTTTTGTCGTTTTTTCTTTAGTTAGCTATGTTTGCATTTATGTCAACAAAGCACCATGTGATTTCAACATGTCATTGACAATATCCTTAGGGGTGTACACTGTCTTTGGATCGACAAACTTATCGAATATAATAACAACTACTATGTAGATTATTCCTTGACATCTTACATAAACTTTTTCCGTCACTGCACATGTGTGATTAACACAAAGTTAACGGATTTTGAGTAGTCCTTATTGATTTAAATTTCAAACTCAACGAATTCATTATATCCATGAACAATTTTTGGAAGGATACTTTAGGTAGTAGTTGTTTCATAATCAAACAAAGATTATGTCAAATATTTGTATACCAATTTTATACACATAAAATACTCAAAAAAAAAAAAAACAGATTAACAATTAAATTGTTACCAAGAAGAACTAGAAAGTATTATAAGGACTCGAAATTTTAGGAATACTACAAAGTGTGACATCACATCCACAAGAGTACTCTTATTTTTTGTAAATTTGTTTCACAAAAATCAACACGTTTATAGTAGGTGATTTCCAGATCATTCATCAATATCTTCACCAACATTCATTCCGACTAAATGCACTGAATTATTCGAGATTAAATCAATATTTGTTCGTATTGTTCTAACAAATTTTTTTTGGTCACTTCACCATCACAAAAGATTTTGGATTATCCATAGCCCAATTCTTCAATGTTATACACCATTAATATTTTGTAAAGAAATCTTCTTCTGATCCAAAAAAGACTCGTACAACCATATCATTATGTATACAAATTGGTGGACAATGTTCGCTAACAATGTACTTAAATCTCAAGTTCATCAACACTAGTATCTACTCCTAGTTGCAAAGTTATTGCATTAACTAGACTATTATATAGGGTTGTAGAATCATATATAATTTCCTCCATCAGGAAATTAATACACTTTCATGTTATATCATAAATTTATTGTCATGAAATTACATGATACCAAAGTAGAAACAACTTTTATGCACATTTTATCAAAATGCATACTCATTTGCATGAATTTGGTATAAAAAAATGAGTATAAATGTTGTTTCTACTTTTTTATCACGTAATTCCATGACAACAAATTTATCATACAACATTAAAGTATGTTGATGCTAGAGGTATAGAATTATATATGATTATACTTAGCCTTTATAATGGTCTAGCTGATGCGATAACTTTGCAATTAGGAGTAGGTGCAACTATTGATGAACTTGAGATTAAGTACATTATTAGCGAATGATGGCAACCAATTAATATACATAATGATATAGGCGTACGAGTCTTCTTGAATCATAATAAAGTAATTGTTGATTTCTTTATCAAATATTCATTCTGCTTAACATTGAAGAATCAGGCTATGAATAATCCAAAATATGGTATTATGGTGGAGCGACAAATTTTTTTTCTTGAAACATCATGAACAAATATTGATTTATGCTCGAATAATTTAGTTTGTTTGGTCTTAGTGAATGCTGGTGAAGATGTTTATGAATTGGATGATGAAGATCTGATATAAACAACGACACTATAAATATATTGATTATTGTAAAACAAATTTACAAAAAGAAAAAAAGTACGCTTATGGAGATGATGCGGCACTTTGCAGTAATCCAAAAATTTTGATTTCTTATAAATGTTCCAATACTGCTTGGTAAGTATTTAATTGTTTATTTGTTTTTTGAGTATCTTATGTGCATAAAATTGGTATACAAATAGTTGACATAATTTTTGTTTGATTATAAAAGAGTTATCACCTAAAGTGTCCTTCCGAAAACTGTTCATGGATAATAAATTCGTCGAGTTCGAAATTTGAATCAATCTGAACATTTCAAGATCCATAAATTTTATGGGAATCATACATGTTCGGTGAGGGACAGAGTTTACGAAAGGCATCAAGGAATAATTGACATAGAAGTTATTATATTGGATAAGTTTGTTGATCCAAAGACTGTATACACCCCTAAGGACATTGTCAAAGACATGTTGAAATCACATGTTGTTTTGTTGACATACAAAGTAGTCATGGTGAGCTAAGGAAAAAAATAAAAATGTTGCGTGGAGACCCAGTTGAATCATATGCCGAACTTTCAGGTTATTTCTACATTTTGGAGAACTATCCTAGTTCTATTGTAAGCTTGGAGAGTAAAAAAGGTGATAAGTTTTGATATGCATTTGTTGCGTTGGAAGCATCTATTAGGGGATAGGAGTATTTTAGGCCAGTAATTGTTGTTGACGAGGCAGACTTGAAGACGCATATGGTGGGACAATTTTAATTGCAAGAACAATAGATCCAAGAGGTTTGGTTTAAATTTTGTTGTTTAAAAGGTAGTATAATTTTGGTATATAATTTGGTTTTGATGTGTATGAATTAAGTATATTTTTTTAATGAAACATGTCACATACTTCCGCCTACGCTATAATATATTTTGAAAATGATGCGTCATGGACCTGATTTTTAAAAAAAATTAAGGATGCATTTGAAGAAAGAGAGAATGTGTGTTATATCTAATAGGAATGAAAGCATATAGAAGGGAACTATAACAGTATATCTTGGTTTAGATCATTATTCTTGCATTTGACATTTGTGTTGCAATGCTTTAAAGAATTTTCATAGAAATGTGGAAGATTTGAAGAAACATTTTTTTTTGCATGGCAAAGGCATACACACTTCAAGAATTTGAAAAGTTGATGGTAAGAATAGATATGATCCACCGAGGATAAGAAGTTATTTATTCGATATTGGGCATAGTAAATGGTCAAGGTCTCATTCAAAAGTTAAATGAACATGAGCGATGACTTCAAACATAGCGGAATCCTTATATACTCACAGGTTAGCAAGGAGGCTCCCAATTGTATCATTTCTAGAACTTATGAGGATAAAAATTTGAACCTGGATCCGAAAACACAATAGGGAGACTACAAAAACTAGAACAGATTCGTCAAATAAATTTGATCTTAAGATCTAAGAAAATATTTGTAACACCCCGTAGCAAAAACAGACCAAAAATTTGTTTTTCAGAAAAATCTGCAGGTGCTACCAATGGTGGCATCGACGGACCGTAGCCTGAACCAGGGTCCGTCCTGCACAACCGTCGATGGGATCAGAAACTCCCAAAAAATTTCAGCCTAGAAAAATTGGTCAAGTTTTGGACGACGGACGGACTTACGGTCCGTAGGTCAAACGACGATCCGTAGTCCGTGACTGTCGATCAAGACTCCCTTCAACCACTCTCTGACAAGAGCTATGGATGAACAACATGGCCCGTAGGTGGACCTACGGTACGTAGGTACAGCTAGTTAAGGGGAAATACAGTTGGGTCAACTTAAAATGATCATAACTCTTAGCACAAAATGAATTAGGTCTCCCATGACCTACCCACAGATAGATAATTGAATTATCTTTCCATAGCCACCAACCTTCCAAAAATAAGACCTCGGAATATTTCAGACACTTCAGATATACATGCCTCAGTTATAAATGCATAATTACCAGATTAATTGTTGCATTCTCAGTTTGGATGTTCAGTTTTGAGCTATTTAGTATTTAGAGAAATTCAGATATAATCAGTTAATTTACAAAATTCATTGGGAGTAGCATAATACCAAGTTGGGCTAGGGTTTAGCATACCCAATAGTCCCAGAACTACTAGCCTAGTAGGATGTAAGCCCCCTCTGTGGGCAATCAGTTTAGTGATCACGCCAGCATGTCTTTGCACCTCTATGTTTTATTTCAGCTCTACTCTATCCTACATGCTCAGTACCTTTCAAGTACTAAAGCATACGTGTGCTACATCTTCTCGTGATGTAGGTTCAGGTTCTCAGCATCCAAATCACGCATAGATCGATTTCCCGATCTCCAGTTCAGCAGATTCAGTGGTGAGTCCTCATTCTCCGAGGACAACAGTCATGAGTTTCATTTCAGACTTTAGTCATTTAGTTTCAATTTTTGCTAGATTTAGCTAGGGCTTGTCCCAGTATTTCTAGTCTAGTTTAGAGGCTATTTTCGGATATAGTTAGATTCAGCTTAGTATTGAGTTAATATTTCTTTTTTATTAAACTCATTGTTTTCAAATATCTCAATTATAGAATATGGGTACTCCCCATATTTTCATTTTAAATATTATTTAGCTTCCGCAACAGTTTATTATCTTTAGTATGCTCATGATCATGCCAGCAGAGTTAGCTTGGGATCACTTGTGATCCTAGGTTTGCTGTCCGCGTCTCGGGGGTAGCTCGGGGTGTGACAATATTGAGTTTTCATTAAAATATTTTTTATGTATTATGTTCAACAACTGGATATTTTTATATTTAAAACTAATTATTTTTTTAGGTAATACCATCAACACACTTTTTGCATATTTTGTTATTGATGGACCTAATTGGTGCATAGTGTGCATAAGAAGCAGGAAATGTAGTTGTGGGTGAGCTTGATGGGATGCCTTGCTTACATGCAATGGTTATTTTAGGTACATAAGACTACATAAATTGAATTATTGCTCTCACTTTTATTGCAAGAAAAATATTAAAGATGCATATGTGATACGCTCAAACTTACTTCTCAAATAAGAAGTAAAGCGGTCGTATCAAGTAAAGAACCAACTAATGAGGTTGGGATCGTTCCCACGAGGAAAATAGTTCAGACTTAACTTCAATCTATTATAACTACTATTTAGTCAATTATTTCCTTGGAAAACAAAGACAATAAAAGGTTTTTTTTTTACTTTTAAATGAATGAAAATAACTAGCTAATTTAAAGGAGACAACTAACAGCTTCAAATGTTGGAGTTTAATCAATTAATAAAAGTAACTAGGGTTTATGTGTTCCCCACAGGCTCATAACTTGATAATTCTAACTATAACAATTCTTTCCTAGTATCTTGCATGCAAAGTGATTAGTTATGTATCTCTAAATCCTTGGTCCGGCTACGTGTGTTGCTATACTAACCCTTACCTTTACTTCATATCAAGCATCGTATTCGATATTTGACTAAGTTAGTACCTCGTACCAATCAATACTAGCCTATTAGATAGTATACACTAAATCTATGTTGATAATTCTTTTCCTATTATCTACCTCCTTGGTCCGGCAAGTAGCATTAAGGCGAGTTCTAACGTTGGCCATCCGTTAAAAAGACTTCTAAGCGAAAGAATTATCAATACATGCAAGACACTATTCTAGAATACTTATTTTAGTTAGGTTTTACCTCATTATTAGCCTATGGTTCCCACAACCCTAGTTATGGAGTTTAGTTACCCATAGTCATAATCACAATATTCAAATATGTAATATAAGAATTCATTCACTTACTTCAATGAGAAAGAATAAAATCCAGAAGTTCACTTGATTAATCAACAAAAATCACCAACAATCAATTGCTGAAATTAATTGAAGACTAAAGATTCTCCGAAAGTGTAATAATAATCATCAAGTCTAATCCACAAAAGAAGCTCAAATAACCAAGAGTCTAACCCCAAAAATGAGGTTTTTCAAACTATTTATAAAAAAAAATAAAAAACCTAATTAAATAAGGACTCTATTTGCTGGAAATCTGTCAAAACGCCGCTGGGTCGATAGACCTCGCGACGGGTCGTCGTGGTCACGACGGGCCATCATGGACTCCGTTGTCCCATACTTGTGCAATTCTTCTGCTGCTCTCTTCATTACCCTCGACGGCAGGCATGACGGATCGTCACAGGCACAACGGTCCGTCGGGGTTATCCGTTCCATAACACTTGAACTCTTGGAATTTGGGTACTGGGACTACTTCTCTGATCTTCATGACGAACCAGCAGGACGGACCGTCATGGCTACAACGGTCCGTCACGCACTCTGTAACCCCACACTTGGTCAAACTTCCCCTTCTTCCTTCAGCAGCTGCACTACGATGCCACCTACGAACCGTCACGGGCACGACGGACCGTCACAAGCTCCGTAGGTGGTTCTTTTCTAAAGTTCTTGCTCAAAAACCTCCGCATTCATCTTTTAGACAGATTTCCTGCAACTAAAGAGAAACTTACATAAAAATTAATACAGATTGGCTTTTGGACACACTAAACTTAAGGAAAAAGCATTAAAAATACCGTGAAACAACGGTATATCAACACCCTCAACTTAAATTCGTTGTTTGTCCTCAAGCGACACAGTATGACTCAATACAAAATCTTTGTACAATAGTATCCATATTTTTATCTTTCGCAATCATTTGACTATCAATCCCGATTTGTCTCATCATATTTATGCATGCTATCACTATTAGGCTTGAATTATGTGGAATCAGACCATGACACGGACTCACCATGCACTAACACCTATCCTCTTTAATTTTTCACCGAGGTGCTAATATTTCCAGTATTGCAACCAGTGTCCTCACTTCAAAACAATATCCTCATTTTTCACACAATGATTTCAGTTTGAGTATAAGGATTACTTTTCAACACTCACTCTTAGAATAAATTCACACTCATTCTTACATATTGCCATAAGCTTGCCCTTATTTTCACTGCTTTAAGTTCGCTATACAACTCTTAGGATCACAATAGGACTTTCTTAGCTTGTAACATAGGCTCAGGGTCAGGTAGGGTATATTTAGGTATACTTTAGTGACTTTTTGCCCTCCTTGACATATCGGCTTAACATACCACTTTTTATCATTTTATTTTGCCCAGTTTCTCATATTCTTTCACCTTGCTATTTTCCCTTCTTTCTTCATTTGTGTAAGTGACTCTCTTCTTTTCTTGCTTGTATTTATTGTATTTTTTTCACTTTTCTTTCAACTGATTCTTGAGTCACTTTATTTTTGTTCTTTCAACCCCACTTTGCAGAGCATTCCTCATAATAGCCACCCTCAACTCATGACTTTGCCATGAGTCAAAGTACACAATACCCAAAGTTGGGTCAGGGCCATAAAAAGGTTGTTTACTTCATTATCCACCTTCAACTTATCCTTTTGGCAAAAGCTGAGGTGCACATGTCCAAGGAGGGACCAGGGGCAACATATTATTCCCAGAAAAGATCAGTTGGGGTGAAAAAGAAAGGTCTAGTTTAATGTCAAATTATTTGGATCAAAGAAGGATTAATTTCATTTGGGATTTTTTTTAGGCTAACAATGGGCTATTTTGAATAAGGGCCTGTGATCCTTTCCTAATTGTCTATTACAGCTTACTTTTAGCAGGACTAACCAGGCAAGTTCTAACTCAGTACAAATAGTGGACTATTCAAATCTTCCTCACACTCACTTGGCATCTCATTACTCTACCAGATTATCAGACACCTAGTTCGAATTTTAGACTTACGGTCATGCAATGGTGTACCTCTATGTCATGGTTAGAGCCACACATTTATCAATTACTATGCCTAGTCATGCATCATTTTCATTTCATCAGGATATCATTTTAGCCATCATGCTTCAGAATTAAACTATGTACACAAGATATAGACATGCCAGTTCAACAGTAAAAATAACCAGTCTCTTGGTGAAAAAAGAACACAGGCAAGAAAACCCCAAAAGAGGATAGTGAATTGGGCTACTCAGACTTCACCCTAGCACTCACTTTCCATTTACCCCACCCCCAACAAAAAGACATGCAATTGTCCCCAATGCATAAAAAAATCGAAATACAAGAGTGGTAGGTGAAGCAAACCTGGGGCGCAAAGCGCCGACGATCAGCAAGCTGGTGGGTCCGGTTCCCCAATAGAAGTATTCCTTCAGTGACTCATCATCTGTGCAGTGATTAGGGACGCTTCTAAAAAACGAGGTGAATCTATCCCAAGAACTACTAACTGACTCTCCTGGTAGTGCCACAAAGTTGTTCACTCTGTCTTTGTGGTTTAGTTTGTTGGAGACCGGGTAATAGCGTGCTAAGAAAACGTCCCTTAGTTGGTTCCAAGTGAAAATTGGTTTGTAAGGGAGCTTAGTGAACCAAATAGCAGCCTCTCCCGTCAGTGAGAGAGGAAACACTCTTAGCCCTATTACATCCAAGTCCAAGTCAGGCCTCCCTACACAGCTCTTACACACTGCCATTACTTTAGCTATATGGGCATGTGGATACTCAGAAGGTATCCCTGAAAACAAACCTCTGGTAGTGAACATTTGCATCATGCTACTAGTTACCACAAAGGTGTGGCCTGATGGTAGAGGGGGCAAGACAAGTGGCCCATCGGAGTCTGCTATATTGTCATAGCCTCTGTAGTATTCTTGGGGCCGTGGAGCGGGATTTTGTCCCCTCTTTTGGTTTTCACCCGGAGCATCGGGTAACAACTGACCATTAACATCAACCGGAGCTGGGATGTTCTGGTTTGGATCATCATCATTAATACCCAAGTTTCGATTCATGTAGCGTAGTGTACGCTCTAATTCGTGATCGTTGGGAAATAAGGGTTCTATTCCTCTCCGTGTATTTGGCATACAAGGAAGATAGTTCTGCAAGAATAAAAAAAACAATAAACAAAGTAAAATTAAGAAAATACCGACTAAAATATAGTAATAAGTTTAAGTTAATATAAAAGCTACTTTCCCCAGCAGCGGCGCCAAAATTTGATACGCTCAAACTTGCTTCTCAAATAAGAAGTAAAGCGGTCGTATCAAGTAAAGGACCCAACTAATGAGGTTGGGATCGTTCCCACGAGGAAAATAGTTCATAATTAACTTCAATCTATTATTACTACTATTTAGTCAATTATTTCCTTGGAAAGCAAAGACAATAAAAGGGGTTTTTTTTTTACTTCTAAATGAATGAAAATAACTAGCTAAATTAAAGGAGACAACTAACAGCTTCAAATGTTGGAGTTTAATCAATTAATAAAAGTAACTAGAGTTTACGTGTTCCCCACAGGTTCAAAACTTGATAATTCTAACTATAACAATTCTTTCCTAGTATCTTGCATGCAAAGTGTAAGTTATGTATTTCTAAATCCTTGGTCCGACATCTAGAAAATTTCACTCCGCACCTTGGTCCGTCTACGTGTGTTGCTATACTAACCCTTACCTTTACTTATATTAAGCATCGTATTCGATATTTGACTAAGTTATTACCTCGTACCAATCAATACTAGTCTATTTGATAGTATACACTAAATCTATGTTGATAATTCTTTTCCTATTATCTACCTCCTTGGTCCGGCAAGTAGCATTAAGGCGAGTTCTAACGTTGTCCATCCGTTAAAAAGACTTCTAAGCGAAAAAATTATCAATACATGCAAGACACTATTCTAGAATTGTTATTTTAGTTAGGTTTACCTCATTATTCGCCTATGGTTCCCACAACCCTAGTTGTGAAGTTTAGTTACCCATAGTCATAATCACAATATTCAAATATGTAATATAAGAATTCATGCACTTACTTCAATGAGAAAGAATAAAATCCAGAAGTTCACTTGATTAATCAACAAAAATCACCAACAATCAATTACTGAAATTAATTGAAGACTAAAGATTTTCCAAAAGTGTAATAATAATCACCAAGACTAATTCATAAAGAAGCTCAAATAACCAAGAGTCTAACCCCAAAAACGAGGTTTTTTGAACTATTTATAAAAAAAATATAAACCTAATTAAATAAGGACTCTATTTACTGGAAATCTGTCAAAATGTGGCTGGGTCGACGGACCTCGCGACGGGACGTCGTGGTCACGACGGGCCGTCATGGACTCTGTCGTCCCATACTTGTGCAATTCTTCTGCTGCTCTCTTCATTACCCCCGACGGCAGGTATTACGGATCGTCAGAGGCACAATGGTCCGTCGGGGGTCTCTGTTCCATAACACTTGAACTCTTGGAATTTGGGTACTGGACTACTTCTCTGATCTTCATGACGAACCAGCAGGACGGACCGTCATGGCTACAACCGTCCGTCACGCACTCCGTAATCCCACACTTGGTCAGACTTCCCCATCTTCCTTCAGCAGCTGCACTACGATGCCACCTACGGACCGTCACGGGCACGAAGGACCGTCACAAGCTCAGTAGGTGGTACTTTTCTGCATTTCTTGCTCAAAAACCTCCGCATTCATCTTTTAGACAGATTTCCTGCAAATAAAGAGAAACTTACATAAAAATTAATACAAAAAGGTTTTTGGACACATTAAACTTAAGGAAAAAGCATTAAAAATACCGTGAAACCATGATATATCAATATGCAATTATTGTTGAACCACTCCCATGTAAGAACTCGTAAGATATACAAAGTTATGTGTCGGAGTTTAAATTATTGTCACCTGATTTTAACAGAAAGGTAGAGAGACCATAACTTGAATTCGGAAGGGGTTTGCTAATGTAAAATTTAAGAGGTCTAAAGTTGCATGTAGCACATGTCGTCGGGAGTGACACAATTGAAAAATATGTTCAAATTATTCATTTGAAAATTAGTTATAATTTGTGCTTATTTTGAGAGAAAATGGTCAAATGCCCCCTCAACGTATATCCAAATTCTCAACTACACACTTTAATTTACGGGGGTCATATCACCCCGCTACACTATTTAAAACTTAAATTATTACCTCCCTAAATGCTTAGTTGGCAATGTGAGTGTATTTCACTCTCATTGAGAAAGTGAGCATCAAAAATTATTCCTAAAACTTCAATTTTAATCTCTTTTCAATAATACAAGTAGTTTTAATTATTTATTTTTCTCATTTTCTTTCTTCTCCATAGCAATATAAACCAAAAACCTCCGTTTACCAATTCTAAAAAAAAAACAATCTCTCCATCATTCACCATCTCTAAATTGGTGCTGGCACCACCCTTTTTACTGAATTCATTATTGTTCATTCCAAACAAATGTTCGAACTCATGTCATACTCTTGCAAAATCAATCAACCTAAATAAACTGTAGATATATCTACATATATTTATATCAACCCAAAAAGAATTGGATCAAATTTGAGGAAATATAATTTGGATTTATTTCAAGATTCAAGGGTACTCTTCCACTATTTTCATCCCTAACATGCCGCCGCCATCATCATAGAATTTTCTCTGACAAATTTAAGCAATCATCAAATAGGAATATTAAAACAAAAGTATTCAAATCAAAGCATGTTTTTTCAAGTATTTATACGATTTAATTTTGATATGCTATGATCAATTTATCAAGTAAAATGAAAGTGAAAAAATTGAAAGAAAAATCACTAAAAGTACGAAATCTGCAACAAGTTGTGAAGTCAGGATAAAAGATTTGAATCCACTATTGATAGATTATCTAGGTGATGAGTTTTTTTTTAAAAAAACAGATAAAGATCTTTAATAAAAAAATTAGAGGATAAAAATCATGAGAATGGGGGAGATGATGAAACTAATGGAGTTGGAAATCATGGACAAATGGAAATATTATAAATGAAGATGATAAAGATGTGCTAGGGTGTTGAATTGTCGTCGTTAAATTACGGAGGTAATGAAGGTGGAGATGGTGGTAACGATTTCTCATATGACAATGGTGAAAAGGATGGAGGCCCGACGAGTTCACCTTGTGAGGAAGTTAAACAAAATAGAAGAAGACCCCAATGTATCCCCCTAGTATTTACCCCAAATCAAGCTTTCACAAAGAAAAAATATTTGGGTAACAAAAAGATTGAAGAAGAAAGGATGAAGAAGAAGAGAGATTTTATTTAGAAGATTAATTGGTGAAACACACGTGTCAAGCGCGTGTGTTTCACCACAAGGCAGATGACTGGTTATCACATTTTAAGGGGTTAATTATTATATTCTAAAGTATTTTAGAGGGGTAATAGGATCCCTGTTAAGTATAAGTGCGCAGTTAAAAATTGGAATATAAATTAGGGGGTATTTGACCATTTACTCGTTATATTAATTTAATTGTATAATTGTAACAAACATATTTTGATGTTTATGATCTTTTAACTTAATGTATTCTGATTACTAAACATTTGTTATGCGTAATGCTTACTCCTATGTTTATGTTGTGTTTTTCAAATATAGAATCACAAACTAAAATTGGTTAGTATTGGTATCCACTTAGTATCCAACTGGAAAAATTAAGTCTAACAATGTATTCAATTGGTATTTAACTGGAAAAATTAAGTTTAATAATGTATGCAATTGATATCTAGTCGATCATACATCATATATATAAGATTACATACTATTAATCCAAGCTAAACCTAGTTATTGTTAAATCTAATTGGCATCCGTGTAGAAAAACATAAGTGTAACAATGTATGCAAATGGAGATTCCACCATTTTCTCCTTCCTTTTTTGCCCCTTTGATTTGGAGTGGATATTTTCTTTGGTTCTTTTTTCTTTGCTGCGTTTTGGTTTTTCTTTGGGGGGTGAATTATGAGAGATTTGGGTTTTCTTTGCTTCTTCACCGAAGTTGCATTCATCTTGCGCGGCAGAGTTTGAGTTAAAATATCAAATTTGGAGGCTCTATTTAGACAATACGGTCACCCTCGACAAATCTTGGACTCTTTCAAGGTGTAAGGGAAATTTTGTGATTTTCGGCATGATATGAAGGTTTCTTTGTGTATCGAATACATTGGATTTGTGAATGTGACCACATTACAAGTGGATTTTGTTTGAATGAAGATGAAGAATAATGAAGAAATTGAAAGAGGGATAATGACAGTGGTAAGGTAAGCGTGGGCATGTGGGAATGGGTGTGGGGTGGCGTGAAATTGATAACGGTAAGTTGAGAATTTTTTTGAATATTGTGATTGATAATTATCAACTCCAAGCTTGACTCTCTCTTATTGTTTCTCTCACCTATTAATTATGATAATATCATATAATTACTCAGTAAATTGTAATTAATTAATTTATAAATTAAAACTAATCTATTAGTATCTATAATTAGAACTTTATAAGTACTAATTAAAAAAAGTAGATATAAAAGTTTTAATATTAACTCTTAGATAAATGTGCGGGTGATTTTACCTTGCTGAAACTTGTCTAGAAAACAAAACAACAATATTGAGGAAGTAAGACATGATGTCACCTTTCACTATTCAATATCAAGTCCCTTGGTAGATAAGAATGCTACTCCTAAATACGAATAGCGATCAACAACAAGAGTAGTTCCACTCCTCAGTGTGTCCTCCATTAACACTCTGCATCAATGCAAAGAAAATTTAGAACGACTTAAATGCACTTATTAATAGAAGATTAACAGTCATGATAACAACAAGCGGATTCGACTGAAAACTCTTACATAAACAGTTAAACATGGAAGAAAAATTGTTGGCTGCCAAACAAGGTAAAGCCTTCCAGATAATGACCATAAATTCATCGCCGTGTTGGTAAATAAGAATAAAGACTGGTACTAAATTCAAAAGAATAGAAAAGAAAGAAGAAGGTCAAAGATTATTAACAATTCCATTTTGGTTAGAAGATCGCCCCATATTCCAAGAAAAAGGTATTGAATTAGTTGTAGGGGAAGGTCAGTTCGATGACAATATTTCTACAATCTAAGATTATTTTTCTCTCCCTGAGGGATTCTAGCCGTGTGCATCCAACACACATGTTTAAAACTCTAAGGAGTATTGACCCGCCCCTCTATCCTCTTCCCAACTCAAATACCACGGAGGAGAGTTTGAACCATGACATGCTCCTAACACACATGTCATGGTGTGGTGTTCATATCACTAAACCAAAGTTCCCATGCTAACAACCTAAGATGGTGAGGACCAAAAATCATATTGTTGTTTTCTCTCAGATTGTTGTGCATATTGTCCTGAGAAAATAACAATTAATGTGGAGAACTTGTCAAGTAGTTACTTTAAATTAATAGTAGCACAGAAAATCTCAAAACCAATCACTCTAACAGGGACATATACGCAGACGACTAATCTATTCCACAACCAATCACTCTAACAGGGACAAAGAACAAACACAAGTCATCCAACAATCAAAGTAAATTTCATATTGTAGAACCTCCAAGTTTGAACCACCAAGTTAGCGCATATGCAAAGGTACCAAGGACATAAATAAAATGATTTTAAACAGTTTCTACATGACCAAAATAACTTGATATCGAACAATGAACGTCCACATACATGTTCACTATATAAGTAAGAAATTGAGCATTAAAGAAACTTACAAAGCCTTACTGAAGTTAAAGAAAATTGCAGGCATATCCCATCTCAACATCAAACCTATAATTCAATTTCACAAAAGCAATTGCTTGTTACGCCAAAACCCCATGATCTGATCAACCCTATTGACTATATATAAATATTTTTCAAAATTGTTTATCTGTGTTTGGTGTGAGGTAGCAAGTTTGCCATAAATAATGGTTGGTAATATTTAATAACATATCAGTTGAAGTAGAAAACTATTGAAACAAGTTAGGGAGAAAGTATTAGGAAGAAGGATTTTGAGGAACCTGATTAGGCGATATGGTTCTTTTCGTCTCCTGTATTTCCCGCATAATGCCTCAAATTTTCGTGGGTCTAGGGTTTTAGAGCTCCATTAATGATAAAAACTTAATTATAAAAATGAGATAAATATTGAAGCATGTCTAAAATAATTTTTAACTATATACTCCCTCTGTCCCTATTTAATTGTCCACTTTAGAAAAAACACACATATTAAGATAACAATAATTAACACAATGAAGTTACAATTCTAACATTATTAAATATGATTTAAAAAAGGATGAATTAAAACTTAGAAATTTTCAAGCAAGAAGTTTAAATGAGGATATAATAGAATTTGTTTTTTGTCCTTTCTTGATTTGTCAAAATGGATAAGTAAATAAGGACATCTAAAAGAGGAAATATGGACAAGTAAATAGGGACAGAGGGAGTATTTATCAGATTTAGTCTTTTAACCTAAGTTGCTCGGAATTGGGTATGGATATTCGAGATGGATGCAAATTCGAGAGTCAGATTCGGTAAAATTTAAATTTTAAGATTCAGGAGTGCGAATCCGAATATCGATACGTGTGCGAGGATTAGACTAACATTATTCAATATTTTAAAATATAATTATTATAATAATAATATTATATATCTTGTAAAACATTATACTAAAAAGCATAAATTATTTATGACTAGTTACTACAGTAATTAATTTTAAAAAAACTATAAATCCTTTTATTTATTATAAAAAAGGAAATAATCATTATAGCCTAACAATTAGATGGTACAATTCATTAAAGTGCTGGTATTACCCTTTCTTCTCCCAAGAAATCTCTCTCTTCTCCTAAGAAATCGGGACAATGAATTAAGGGTTAATAAAAAAGTTTCAAAATTAGAAATTGGTGAATCAAGTGTTAAGTATTGAGTAGGGGTGACAATTTTTTAATTAAGAATAGGGGTTAAATTATTCATTCCTAAGTTTTTTATTTTTTACACTTTAGTCCATCTTATTTAAAAACCCTAAATAGTAAATATTATAAAATTAAGGGGAAAAAAAGCTACCAACGGCTCACTTTTCCCCCTTTTTTCTTTTGGTTATTCTTCCATTGTTGGGGAACATTGTTGCTGTTCTTCTTCTTCGTTCATTCTTGTTGTTCTTCTTCTTCATTCTTCTTCTCCATCATCATTCTTCTTCTTCTTGTTCATCACCATCTTATTCTGGTTGTTCATCATTTTTTTCTTCTTTAGTTGATATTCACATTGTACTGCTGCTTTGAAATCAATTTTCATTAATATTATCATTGAGCATTACATCATGGGTGATTTTGGTATTTTAACTAATGATTTTTACTCTAAATTTTTATTTTGTTAATTTGAGTGTTTCTTCAAAAATTTATAGTCGCGTACCCAACAGGTAAGTCATCTGTTGCAGCAGATACATTACTTGTTGGATACATATTACCGTACCATGTCAAGCTGGGACTGACCAGAAGTTTGTCTTAACAGATAAGTCATTTATTGCAATCGATGAGTCATCTGCTGCATCAGATGACTTTGCAACAAAGGACATACATGTTGCATACATATTACATTATCAGGCAAGCTGGGAAAAGAACCAAAAGCTTGTCACAACAGATGAGTCATTTATTGTAACATATGAGTCATCTGCTGCACCAGATGACTCGTTGCAACAAATGGCTTACCCCTTGAATACATGTTACAATACCAAGCCAAACTAGGACAAAACCAGAAATTTATCTAAACAAGTCACATATTACAACAGATTACTCATATGTTACAACAATTAACTTACAAGTTGGATAAGCTTTTGGTTCTGGACGTGTATCCAACAAGTGAATCATAAGTTGCAACAAGTGAATCATCTATTGCAACGGATGACCTACTTGTTGCAATAGATGGTTGACTTGTTGGGACAATGATTGTGCATATGATTTTTAACTATATATAGTCATTTAACTTTACTGTACAATCATTAGTAAATATTTTTAATAAATTCCTTTAGGTATCATTAATGGAAGAATTAGCAATAGTTGTTGATTGTTATGGTGAATAGATTGAGAAGAACAATCGATTTATTTGGCATTGGAAAGATGGTAACATGTTAGAGTCAATATTGATGACCGTCCAAAGGGATATTTTGTATAATGATTTTGTGAACTCAATCATTAGCTATTGTGAACTAAATTGTCAACCAAATGATCCTGTCATCCTACATGCACAAGTCTTTGAAAAGCAGAGGGTCCTACCTTTAAAGATAAGCAATCAATTTCGTTTCTGTACTAATCTGAGTGATGCAACTAGCTCTATTTTAAGGGTGTACATTGTTGAAAAACCGATAAAGAATGAAAATATAGAACAAGACCAACAAAATTTGTTCAATGATGAATTGAATGAGATGAACATGAATATTCCAGATAATGGGATCAAACATGATGTGGAGGAAGACGAAACACGTACAGCCATTGTTGATATACGGGACAGTTCTTAGTTAAAACAGTTGAACAACCTTCAAGATGATGAGACAGGTTTTTACATAGGAATGACATTCAAGAGCGAAGAAGAACTATTCACTTTATTGCATATTGCTTGCTTGATAAAAAATTTCAGACTTGCAAAAGGTATTAATTCGAGTAGTGTGTATTGTTTTAAATGCGCACATCTAGAGTGCAAGAGGTGGTTGAGGGCTGTGAAATTCATAAGTTCTAACAAATTTTGTATTAAGATTTATAAAAAATATCACACTTGTGGTTCAGATCATATTACGAGTCATACTCCATATGCAACAACAAAAGTCCTTGGTAAATACTTCAAAAACAACTTTCCTAATGGTAAAGGTTCATCTACAAGGGTTATGACCAATCAACTGCGAACATAATTCGGTTGTAAACTGAGTTATTTGAAGATATATAAGGGTAGGGAGATTGCAAAGTATTTTGTTAGGGGAATTCATGAGCACGGATATGGAGTGCTTGATGCATACCGCTATATGCTTGAGTCCGCAAATCCAGGAAGTAAGACAACATTGCAGGTTGATGAAAATGGTATCAAGTAGTTTTTTGTAGCCTATGCGGCTTGGATTCAAGGTTTTCAATAATTCAGAAAAGTCATAGCCATTGACGGGACATTCTTGAAGAGCAAGTATGAAGGATTTTTACTATCGGCGGTGGCGCAAGATGCAAAGAATTATATTTTTTTGGTGGCTTTTTGTGCAGTGGATAAAGAATGTGATGCCTCATATCAATACTTTTTGAACAAATGAGAAGTTACATAGATGATACTGATGAGCTGTGCATAATATCTGATGGGCATTTAAGTATCCGAAAGATGATTTTGTATCCGTCAACTCATTATGGTTGTTGCATGAGGGACCTTGGAGAAAATACTCAAAACAATTTTTCACAATGCCAAGATCATACCTCATCTTTATAGTGCAACGAAAGCGTACAATAAAGTTGATTTCTACGACCATTTTAATCAGATAAGGGATATGGTAACCAAGGATGCCGAACATCTCGAATCAATTGGATTTCATAGATGAAGCATAGCATTTTGTTCGAGAAATAGATAAAATATTATATATTGAGTATTGTGTTTAAGTTTTATATAATTATATATCATATTAAGTTATTTTTTTGTATAGGTATAATATTATGACCTCAAATATTGTTGAATCCGTGAACGCAATGTTTGAACTTGAAAGAGAATTTCCTATTGTAACAACCCTAAAAATGGATAAGATAAGAAATGCTTAATGTGTCAAGAATGCCTATGATTAGACCAGAGTTCACACGGATTGATGCGCGTAGAACCAGACCTTAGAAACCTTGCTAAGCCAACTAACTTGGGGAGTTAGTTGATCTTGGAAAGGTTGGGTCCAACCATGTAGGGTTCTCGAATACGAAGATTTACTCGAGGAGTCTTTACCAGACTTAAAAAGAGGAAATCTTAGGTTTAAAGGGTCCAGGGGTAAAATGGTCTTTTTCCTGGATAAGGGTAGTATCGTAATTACCTTAAATATGTAATTAATTATATAATTAATAAGGTGGAGGGGCAATTTGGGGAGAGAGGGCCGAAATAGGGCTCTTGAAGTGAAGTCTTGCTCCACCCGGGTTCGAACCTAGGTGGAAGCAATGAATTAAATTATTTTTAAGTTAAGTTGGTGAATTAATGTAATTAATTTATATTTATTATATATTAGATTATTTAAAATAAAAGTAAATCAGATTTTTAATAATTAAATAAAAACCTTAATTGACTAAGTCCTAAACTAGACTCCTAATCCTAAGAAAACTCTTCTTTCCCACGCTCATCTCTCTCTCTCACGTCTCTATCACTCTCACTCACGTTTTTCTCTGCCAAATAATGTACAAAAACAGTAGGTAAACCAAAGTTCTTCACACTTGAAGAACTCACAACAAAAATTATAAACAAACAACTAATCAAACACGTTAGGCAAATAGAGGGTTTTTTCGTCAAGTTGGTGTTGAAGCTCTTGGATTTGGACATGTATTTGGAGAGGTTCTTTGGGCATCAAGTCGAGGTTTGAACGTCAAAAAGGTATGGGTTCTCTTCTCTCTTGGTCCCTTTCCTAAGAGACCCCTTAAGGTTCAGAATATTCATTCAGAAAACTAGGATTGTTCCCCGTTGTATGTCCCTATCACTAGCTCCCATTGAATCATAGGTTAGTTATGTTTGCTGGTAGAAAACTAGGGATGAAAAGTATTTCGTGATGATTATGTGTTTATATGTATGTTTGGAATTATGTGACTTATGTTGATGTTTCCGAAAATGTAACTACATGTGAATGTGTGTGTTGCCGTGGCTATTGTTCATGGTTTAGGACTTGAAATGACATGATAGTTCTTTATATTTCATGTACACATGTTGATGTAAATGTGATGTTCATATGAGTTGAAATTTGGCTGATTTGAGCGATAATCTCTTGTCTAAACGAATCCATGAAAACGCACGTGAAACGTTCTTAATGCACTACGAAATTCCTCTAAGAACGTGTAACTTGATGAAAGGATGCTGAAAAATTAAAACAAAATTTCCAGCTTCTGGTGATGAATTTCGGTCAGCAAAGAGGGTTAAAAATATTGATAAAAAATTAAAACAAGTGAGGTCATGGAGGATTGAACCCGTGGCCTCACCATGTTAAAAGTCATGAAAATAAAGAAGTAAAAAGAAATATGGTGAAGGGAATTCGAACCATGGTATTGGTTGGAAAATGTAACTTAAAAGAAAAAAATAAGAAATGAGAGGAGTGGGATTCGAACCCACCACCTCTCAATTAGATTTAAGGAGGAGAATAAAAGAAAAATAAAGGGGGAGGCGTGTGGGAATCAAACCCACCACTTCTTAGGAAGATTAAGGAGGTGAATAAAAGAAAAATAAAGGGAGAGGCCTGTGGGAATCGAACCCACGACCTCTTAGGCAGATTTAAGGAAGAGAGTAAAAGAAAAATAAAGGGAAAGGCGTGTGGGAATCGAAACCACGACCTCTTAGGCAGATTTAAGGAGGAGAATAAAAGAAAAATAAAGAGAGGTTGTGGGGGTTTGATCCCACAACCTCATAGTCAACTCAAAATAGACAAGGAGAAATAGATTAAAAAAAAAGGGGGTTGTGGGGGTTTGATCCCACAATACCTAGGCCAAGTAAGAGATAATTCAAAGGAGAAAAATAAAGAGGAAACGTTGAGGTTGGGGCTCGATCTAGGGTCCCAATGTCATGTGGACCAAAATACAATAAATAAATAAAAATTTAAGTGTTGTCTAAGGGATTTGAAGTTGGGTTCCCTTGCCCAAATTCCGTATAGATGCATAAGTCAGACGTGAATTAAATCTTCAAAAATAATGCTGCCTACTTAGATCGAAATTGAGATCTTGGCATACATATAAGATGCATAAGTTTTGTACTACATAATCTTAGGAAGATGTGAATCACTTAAACGAACTATGAATGAAGTCTAATGTCTTGTACGTATAGACCCATAAGTCTAGCATACGTCTAAAAATAAGTAAACCTAAGATGTGCGCAATGAAATGATGAAATGAACAAAGAAATGATGAAATGAACAATGAAATGATGAAACCCTAGAAGGGTTAAGTAAGAGTGTGAAACACACTAAATGACCAAGTGCATTGGCATATGATGAAATGAACAAAGAAATGATGAAATGAACAATGAAATGATGAAACCCTAGAAGGTTTAAGTAAGAGTGTGAAAAACATTAAATGGCCAAGTGCATTGGCATATAATGAAATGAACATGCACGTAAAATTGGGTGAGTAATTATGAAGAGCAGATGTTCTAATGTTAATGAATGTGATGACAACATGATATGAGGCTAATGTAAAAGATTAGAGCAATCTCAAATGAGCCTAAGTAAATGTTACCAAAACGTACTCACCTATGAGAATGTAAAGTTAATGAAGAGACCAGTCTCTATGAACACTCTAATGAAAGTATTGAGATTAACACATTTAATACTAATGATGAGATGAGAAATCATATATTAAGCTATGATTTCCTCATACTAGAAGCCAACTTCCATGACGTATGAGTTGAATGTAATAGAACTTTATACTGAGCACCGATAGACTAGCTATGAGCGGTGATGCCTTCTTCTGGGAAGGGCGGAGGTTCACGTAACTCTCATGAGATGAGAATATCCGGCATTCCGGGTATGGGTCTCTTTATATCTCCTAGTCTTTGAACCTATAGTGCCAATATAGGGATCTGGCGGGGTTCAACTCCCATGTACGCTAGCATGTTTTGGGTCACTTTGGCAGGTGATTCCACCTCTTTTTGGTGTGGGGTTTCATGACACTGGATTTCATGATTCTCACATGATCTATGTCGGTTAAAGTTAAAGTTCCCAATGAATGAATGAGGCCACCCTCAAATGATGCACATAATGAATCGAATGATACCATAGGTGTTAGGATAGGATAATTAAGAGGTGAGTTAGATTCAATTAATGACATTAGGTCATTCTTGGTCATTGCACAACGAACCCAATGAATGTCTTAAACTACATCCTAGGTATAGGTGGTGTTTACACTGGCCCATGAATGGAATGAAATGAAGTACGTATGAATGAATGAAGCAGACTATGTGTTTGCTAAATTAGGCTCCATAGTTGAGGTCCCATATGTTGAGCCCTCATTTTTGTGAAGTCTTAATGTCAAGTCCATGATTCCAAGGTCTCATGGCACACAAATGAATGATATGAACAACATTATGTGTTATATGAATTATGATATGTGCTATGTGTACGCTGTTGTGTGCTGTGTGCAAAATGTTAAGTATGATGATTCATGTTACTCTCATGGCATAAATTTCCTAATCCAAATTTGGAAAGCTCCTAAACTTTCCTAATCCAAATTTGGAAAGCTCACTCACTTTCCTAATCTCAATTTGCCAAGTCCACTGACTTGACCTTCTACAATCATGTTGTTAGGAAAGAGCTATTCTTACTCATGCATGTCCTTGGTGTGTGCTTGCATACACCCATACTTAGTACAAGTGTGTACTAACCCTATACAACTTTACAATTTTAGGTGCAGGCACAGGTGGACGCTAGAGCTACAGGTTGACGCTAAAACTATCCGGACGTGGAGCATTCATCCGGACATGGTAGGCCCTCATGATTTCGAGGATGCTTGCCCATTATATTCTAGCTTAGTTATAGTATTGATCTAGTGGAGTATGTTCCACTAGCATTTCTTTCCTCTTTTGTTCAGACATTGTATTGGTGCCATTTTGGCAAGTATACATTTAATGCTATATTAAACTATTTCTTTCAATTGATGATCTTAATGTTAGATAGTTGATGGTGAAAGATTATGAATCTAATAGAATGATTAGTATGTATGTTAAGAAACAAAAAGTTGCAAATTTTCCGCTAAAATTAACCTAGACGAAGTAATAATGAAGTAAGTAGGCTTGTCTACGACCTCTGAAAGGTTAACGACGCCGATCTCGTCTGGGGTCTAGACTCCGGTCGTGACAAAGTTGGTATCAGATCACTTGGTTAAATTCTGAGGATAATAAGTTCACATCAACCACATCGAGTAGTTTCTAAGTCATGGTAGTGAAGTGCACCACTATCCTTGATTAGAGACTCCATGATGTGTAGGAAAATTTCCCTTCTTCTAATCTTATCGTGCCTTCTCTAATGTTGGATTTCTTGGTGTTAAGAGCGTATCTAAAATCAACTCTTGAAGTTTCCAAAAGATGAATACAAGGAGAAAAGCAGGCGGGGAGATTGGAGGAGCGGCTACTGGGGTAATTCAAGTTTCTCCCCAGGCTCCAGCTGCTGGAATAAAGATGCCTGTTAACTCAGCTGGGTTGACAGATGGAGAAGTAAGGAAAACTTTGGTACAGATGGCCCAAGCTAGCACTTTACAAGCTCAGGCTATTGGGTTTGATTAATGTGGAGAAGTCTGAGTTGGCATCCTACCAACTAAAGGATGTAGCTCAATCCTGGTATAAGGTGTGGCAGGATAGCAGAGCCTTAGGAGGGGGTCCTATTACTTGGGATCTTTTCAAGATAGCTGTTCTAGGGCGGTTCTTTCCTAGATAAATGAAGGAGGCTAAGGTTGAGGAATTCATAAACCTTAAGCAGGGCTCGATGTCAGTCAGGGATTACTCCCTGAGGTTCGTAAGACTTTACAGCCCAGGAGAGGCCACCTTGTAGGATGTGTGGCATACTTCATGGGGGAGAATGTATGATGGACTCTAACGCTTGTTACAGTTGTGGAAAACCGGGTCACATGATGAAGGATTGTCCGAATAGGAGAAGTCAAGAACAAGGGAAGGAGAGAGTTAAACCTAATGGTCCAAGTGAAGAGGCTCCAAGGAGGCAACGATTCTTCGCACTCAAGTCTAGGGGTGCAGGGGATGGCACCTCTAGTGAAGTCTCGGGTGAGTATCCTTAATTAGTCCTTCAGGTATTTGACTGTGTACGGTGTTTACGCACTAGTATGAGGTTAATATATTTGAGTCATCATGTTGGTTGCTGATTTCTATGACTTACATGTTTACTTATGTTGTATGCTTTGATGAGACTAGTATAGGAAAGAGTTCCTTAGTCTATTAATGTGAAGCTACTAGTAGGTTTCAAGGATGTGCACCATCATGTTAATATGTGAATAAGATATTCACCAACGGGGAGTATTGAATTACCTATGTATGCATACATTCTATAGATGACTTACTTATTGTTAGTAAAGAGTAGTGTCATTCGAAGACGAATGTTCCTAGGGGGGGGGGGATAAAGTAACAACCCTAAAAATGGATAAGATAAGAAATGCTTAATGTGTCAAGAATGCCTATGATTAGACCAGGGTTCACACGGATTGATGCGCGTAGAACCAAACCTCGGAACCCTTTCTACAGCCAAGCCAACAAACTTGGGGAGTTATTTGAGCTTGGAAAGGTTGGGTCCAACCATGTAGGACTCTCGAATACGAAGATTTACTTGAAGGAGTCTTTACTGGACTTAAAAAGAGGAAATCTTAGGTTTGAAGGGCCTAGGGGTAAAATGGTCTTTTTCCTAGATAAGGGTAGTATCATTATTACCCTAAATATGTAATTAATTATTTAATTAATAAGGTGGAGGGGCAATATGGGGAGAGAGGGCCGAAATTGGGCTCTTGAAGTGAAGTTTTGCTCCACCCGAGTTCGAACCTAGGTGGAAGCAATGAATTAAATTATTTTTAATTTAAGAAGGTAAATTAAGGTAATTAACTTATATTTATTTATTCATTAAATGATTTAAAATAAAATTAAATCAGATTTTTAATAATTAAATAAAAACCTTAATTGACTAAGTCCTAAACTAGACTCCTAAGTCTAAGAAAACTCTTCTCTCCCACGCTCATCTCTCTCTCTCACGTCTATATCACTCTCAATCACATTTTTCTCTGCCAAATAATGTACAAAAACAGTAGGTAAACCAAATTTCTTCACACTTGAAGAACTCACAACGAAAATTATAAGCAAACAACTAATCAAGCACGTTAGGCAAATAGAGGGTTTTTCCGTCAACTTGGTGTTGAAGCTCTTGGATTTGGACGTGTGTTTGGAGGGGTTCTTTGGGCAACAAGTCAAGTTTTGGAAGTCAAAAAGGTATTGGTTCTCTTCTCTCTTGGTCCCTTTCCCAAGAGACCCTTTAAGGTTCAGAATATTAATTCCGAAAACTAGGTTGTTCCCCACTGCATGTCCCTGTCACTAGCTCCCATTGAATCATAAGTTGGTTATATTTTCTGGTAGAAAACTAGGGATAAAACATGTTTTCGTGATGATTATGTGTTTATATGTATGTTTGGAATTATGTGACTTATGTTGATGTTTCCGAAAATGTAACTACGTGTGAATGTGTGCGTTGCCGTGACTATTGTTCATGGTTTAGGACTTTAAATGGCATGATGGTTCATTATATTTCATGTACACATGTTGATGTAAATGTGATGTTCAAATGAGTTGAAATGTGGCTTATTTCAGGGATAATCTCTTGTCTAAACAAATCCATGAAAACGCACCTAAAACGTTCTAAATGCACTACGAAATTCCCTTAAAAATTAAGCTGTATTTTGATGAAAGGATGCTGAAAAATTAAAACAAAATTTTCAGCTTCTAGTGATGAATTTCGGTCAGCAAAGAGGATTCAAAATGTTGAAAAAAATGAACTAAAACAAGTGAGGTCATAGAGGATTGAACCCGTTAACTCACCATGTTGAAAATAAAGAAGTAAAAAGAAATGTGGTCAAGGGGATTCGATCCATGGTATTGGCTGGAAAATGTAACTTAAAAGAAAAAAATAACAAAAGAGAGGAGTGGGATTCGAACCCACCACCTCTAAATCAGATTTAAGGAGGAGAATAAAAGAAAAATAAAGGGGAGGTGAGTGGGAATCGAACCCACAACCTCTTAGGCAGATTAAGCAGGTGAATAAAAGAAAAATAAAGGGGGAGGCGTGTGGGAATCGAACCCACGACCTCTTAGGCAAATTAAGGAGGTTAATAAAAGAAAAATAAAGTGGGAGGCGTGTGGGAATCGAATCCACGACCATTAGGAAGATTTAAGGAGGAGAATAAAAGAAAAATAAAGGGGGAGGCGTGTGTGAATCGAACCCACGACCTCTTAGGCAGATTTAAGGAGGAGAATGAAAGAAAAATAAAGAGAGGTTGTGGGGGTTTGATCCCACAACCTCATAGTCAACTCGAAATAGACAAAGAGAAATAAATTTTTAAAAAAATAAAAGGGTTTGTGGGGGTTTGATCCCACAACCCCTCGGCCAAGTAAGAGGTAATTCAAAGGAGAAAAATAATGAGGAAACGTTGATGTTGGGGCCATCTAGGGTCCCAATGTCATGTGGACCAAAATACAATAATTGAAAAAAAAAAGTAAGTGTTGTCTAAGGGATTCGAAATTGGGTTCCCTATCCCAAATTCGGTATAGATGCATAAGTTAGACGTTAATTAAATCTTCAAAAATAATGCTGCCTATTTAGATCGAAATCGAGATTTTGGCATACATATAAGATGCATAAGTCTTGTACTACATAATCTTAGGAAGATGTGAATGACTTAACTAACTATCAATGAAGATTCATGGCTTGTATGTATTGACCCATAAGTATAGAATCCTTCTAAAAATAAGTGAGCCTAAGATGTACGCAATGAAATGATGAAATGAACAATGAAACCCTAAAAGGGTTAAGTAAGAGTGTGAAACACACTAAATGACCAAGTGCATTGACAAATGATGAAATGAACAATGAAATGATGAAATGAACAAAGAAATGATGAAATGAACAATGAAATGATGAAACCCTAGAAGGGTTAAGTAAGAGTGTGAAACACACTAAATGGCCAATTGCATTGGCATATGATGAAATGAACATTCACTTAAAATGGGGTGAGTAATTATGAAGAGAAAATGTGCTAATGTTAATGAATGCGATGACAACATGATATGAGGCTAATGTAAAAGATTAGAGCAATCTGAAATGAGCCTAAGTAAATGTTACCAAAACGTACTCACCTATGAAAGTGTAAAGTCAATGAAGAGACCAGTATCTATGAACACTCTAATGAAAGTATTGAGATTAACACACTTAATACTAATGATAAGATGAGAAATCATCTATTGAGCTATGATGTCCTCATACTAAAAGCCAGCTTCAATGACGTATGAGTTGAATGTAATGGAACTTTATACTGAGCACCGATAGACTAGCTATGAGCGGTGATGCCTTTTTTTGGGAAGGGCGGAGGTTCACGTAACTCTCATGAGATGAGATTGTCCGGCATGCCGGGTATAGGTCTCCTTATATCTCCTAGTCTTCGAACCTATACTGCCAATATAGGGATTTGGCGGGGTTCAATTCCCATGTACGCTAGCATGTTTTGGGTCACTTTGGCCTGTGATTCCACCTCTTTTAGGTGTGGGATTTCATGACACTGGATTTCATGATGCTCAGATGATCTATGTCGGGTAAAGTTAAAGTTCCCAATGAATGAATGAGGCCAGCCTCAAATGATGCACATAATGAAACGAATGATACCAAAGGTGTTAGGATAGGATAATCAAGAGGTGATTTAGATTCAAGTAATGACATTAGGTCATTCTTGGTCATTGCACAACGAACCCGATGTAAGTCTTAAACTACATCCTAGGTAGCTGGTGTTTACACTAGCCCATTAATGAAATGAAATGAAGTACGAATGAGTGAATGAAGCAGACTATGTGTTTCCTAAATCAGACTCCCTAGTTGAGGTCCTATATGTTGAGCCCTCATTTTTGGGAAGTCTTAATGTCAATTCCATGTTTCCAAGGTCTCATGGCATACAAATGAATGATATTAACAACATTATGTGTTATATGAATTATGATATGTGCTATGTGTACGCTTTTGGGTGCTGTGTACAAATTTTTAAGTATAATGATGCATGTTACTCTCATGGCATAACTTTCCTAATCCAAATTTGGAAAGCTCCTAAACTTTCCTAATACAAATTTGGAAATCTCACTCACTTTCCTAATCTCAATTTGGCAAGTTCACTGACTTGATCTTCTACAATCATGTTGTTAGAAAAGAGCTATTCTTACACATGCATGTCCTTGGATTGTGCTTGCATATACCCATACTTAGTAAAAGTGTGTACTAACCCTATACAACTCTACAATTTTAGTTGCTGGCACAGGTGGACTTGACGCTAAAACTATCCGGACGTGAAGCATTCATCCGGACTTGGTGGGCCCTCATACTTTCGAGGATGCTTGCCCATTATATTCTACCTTAGTTATAGGATTGCTATTGGAGTATGTTCCAATAGCGTTTCTTTCCGCTTTTGTTCAGACATTGTATTGGTGACATTTTGGCAAGTATACATTTAATGCTATATTAAACTATTTCTTTCATTTGATGATCTTAATATTAGATGGTTGATGGTTAACAATTATAAATCCAATAGGATGATTAGTATGTTAAGAAACAAAAAGTTTCAAATTTTCCGCTAAAATTAACCTAGACGAAGTAAGAATGACGTAAGTAGGCTAGTCTACGACCTCTGAGAGGTCAACGACGCCGGTCTCGTCTGGGGTCTAGACTTCAATCGTGACACCTATCATCGCTTTATTTGATGAAATAAATATGAGATTTGCAAAATTATTTCACGAGAGGCATATGGATTTGGTCAACTCAACGAACATATTTGTTCCCTCAATGGAAAAACAAAATATCAACGAATATTAATGTGGGAAATAGTTTTTGGCCCATCAAATAGCCAATTACAAGTTTAGTATCAACGGTCATGGTAATGTTGTCATGGTCGATCTTCAAAGAAGAACCTGCACATTTAGAGTTTTTGACTTGGAAAAAATTCCTTGTTCACATGCTATGGTAGTTCTTCGATCCGAATATGGTGCACATTTTGGAAAAGATCTATGAGTACTCGTCTTCATATTATTCGATGAAAAAAATACGTAATTGCATATTGTGAGGAAATTAATCCAGTCCCTCCCGAAGATTCTTGGATTGTTCCTTTGGAGATTTTGGAGAGAGAAATACCTCCTCCATATGTTGATCCAAGCAAATCGGGAAGAACGCGAACGAAGAGGAGGAGTGGAGTTGGAGAATCATTTTCAACAATAAAAAATAAGTGTTCAATATGTAAGAATATTGGATACAAGAGAACAACATGCCCGACTCAAAATGCTTCGTAATTATAATAGTGACATAGTTATTTTGTACTTAATTATGAATAAAATAATTTTAACTCATTTTGGTTAATTATATATGTTTATATTTATAATATAAAATATATTAGTTATACTCACCTGTTACAACAAACTTTGCATATTTTTCATTACATGCATTATCTATTGCATTATTTTTTACAATAGATAACTCATGTGTTGAAAATAATCAGATAAATATGATCATCTATTGCAACAATTATAGAAATTTGTTATAACAAATGTATAATATGTATTATTTGTTGCAATAGATGACCCATCCATTGAAAATAATCAAAGCATATATATCATCTAATGTAGAGTAATTACATGATCAACTAACTGTATTTGTCTTAAATAAAGCGATCAATTGATTATTTTGATATGAAATACTCCATTAGCCCATAAATAGTGATAAATTAAGTTATTAAATTATAATTACCTTTTAATAAGTTCAATTACATTTTCAATGTAATGTAAGGTAGTTACATGATCAAGGAACTGTATTCGTCTTAAATAAAGTGATCAATTGATTATTTTGATATGAAATACTTCATTAACCCATAATTAGTGATGCATAAAATTATTTAATCATAATTATACTTTAATTAATAAGTTCAATTATATTTTCAATGTATGTAGAGTAATTACATTATCAACTAACTGTATTCGTCTTAAATAAAGTGATCAATTGATTATTTTGATATGAAATGCTTCATTAGTCAATAATCAGTGATAAATAAAGTTATATAATTATAATAACGTTGCAATTATAAATTTAGTTATAATCTCAATGCATTATTTGTTGCAATAGATAACCCATCTGTTACAACAAATGTCTAATATATATTATTTGTTTGCAATAGATGACCCATATATGCTCATTTGTCGCAATGAATAATTCATCAGTTGCAACAATTATAGGAATTTGTTACAGCGAAGGTCTAATATGTATTATTTGTTGCAGTAGATGACCCATCTATGCTCTTCTGTTGCAATGGATGATTCATCTGTTGCAGCAATTATAGAAATTTGTTACAACAAATATCTAATATGTATTATTTGTTGCAATATATGACCCATCCATTGGAAATAATCAAGCATATATGCTCATCTATTTTAGAGTAATTACATGATCAACTAATTGTATTCGTCTTAAATAAAGTGATCAATTGATTATTTTGATATGAAATACTTCATTAGCCCATAAATATTGATAAATAAAGTGATTTAATTATAATTAACTTTAAGTTAATTAGTTCAGTTACATTTTCAATGTATTGTAGAGCAGTTACATGATCAAGTTACTGTATTCGTCTTAAATAAAGTGATCGATTGATTATTTTGATATGAAATACTCTATTAGCCCATAATTAGTAATAAATAAAGTTATTTAATTATAATTAACTTTTAATTAATAAGTTCAATTACATTTTCAATCTATTGTAGAGTAATTACATTATCAACTAACTGTATTCTTCTAAAATAAAGTGATCAATTGATTATTTTGATATGAAATACTTCATTAACCCATAATTAGTGATACATAAAATTATTCAATCATAATTATCTTTTAATTTATTAGTTCAATTGCATTTTCAATATATTGTAGAGTAATTACATTGTCAACTAACTGTATTTGTCTTAAATAAAGTGATCAATTAATTATTTTGATATTAAATTCTTCATTAGTCCATAATCAGTGATAAATAAAGTTATTTAATTATAATAACCTTGAATTATAAGTTTAGTTATAATCTCAATGAATTATTTGTATAACCCATTTGTTACAACAAATGTCTAATATGTATTATTTGTTTGCAATAGATGACCCATATAAGCTCATCTGTCGCAATGAATAATTCATCTGTTGCAACAATTATAGGAATTTTTCGTAACAAAGGTCTAATATGTATTATTTGTTGCAGTAGATGACCCATATATGCTTATCTGTTGCAACAATTATAGGAATTTGTTACAACAAATATCTTATATGTATTATTTGTTGCAATAGATGAGCCATCCATTGGAAATAATCAAGCATATATGCTTATCTATTTTAGAGTAATTACATGATCAACTTATTGTATTCGTCTTAAATAAAGGGATCAATTGATTATTTTGATATGTAATACTTCATTAGCCCATAAATAGTGATAAATAAAGTTATTAAATTATAATTAACTTTTATTAAATAAGTTGTGTTACATTTTCAATGTATTGTAAGGCAGTTACATGATCAAGGAACTGTATTCGTCTTAAATAAAGTGATCAATTGATTATTTTGATATGAAATACTCTATTAGCCCATAATTAGTGATACATAAAATTATTTAATCATAATTATCTTTTAATTAATAAGTTCAATTACATTTTCAATGTATTGTAGAGTAATTATATTATCAACTAACTCTACTTGTCTTAAGTAAAGTGATCAATTGATTATTTTGATATGAAATATTTAATTAGCCCATATTTAGTGATAAATAAAATTATTTAATTATAATAACCTTGCAATTATAAGTTTAGTTATAATCTCAACTATTATTTTGTGCAATAAATAACTTATTTGCTACAACAAATGTCTAATATGTATTATTTGTTTGCAATAGATGAGCCATGTATACTCATCTCTTGCATTGGATGATTAATCTGTTGCAACAATCATAAGAATTTGTTATAACAAATGTCTAATATGTATTATTTGTTGCAATAATGACCCATATATGCTCATCTGGAGCAATGGATGATTCATTTCTTGCAACAATTACAGTAATTTGTTATAACAAATGTATAATATGCATTATTTGGTGCAATAGATGACCAATCCATTGGAAATAATCAAGCATATATGCTCATCTTTTTTAGAGTAATTACATGATCAACTAATTGTATTCGTCTTAAATAAAGTGATCAATTGATTATTTTGATATGAAATACTTCATTAGCCCATAAATAGTGATAAATAGAGTTTTTTAATTATAATTATTTTTTAATTAATAAGTTCAATTACATTTTCAATGTATTGTAGAGTAGTTACATGATCAAGTAACTGTATTCGTCTTTAATAAAGTGATCAATTGATTATTTTGATATGAAATGCTCTATTAGCACATAATTAGTGATAAATAAAATTATTTAATTATAATTACCTTCTAATTAATAAGTTCAATTACATTTTTAATGTATTGTAGATTAATTACAGGATTAAACTAATTATACTAGTCTTAAATAAAGTGATCAATTGATTATTGATACGAAATGTTTCATTAGCCCATAATTAGTGATAAATAAAGTTATTTAATTATAATAACCTTGCAATAATAAGTATAATTATAATCTCAATGCATTATTTGTTTCAATACATAACTTATTTGCTATAACAAATGTAACGACCTGTTTAGTCGTTTTGAGCAGCAGATTTTATTTCTGGAAAAACTGTGTGAGTCGACGGAACCCACGACGGACCGTCATGGGCACGACGGGCCGTCGAGGGTGTCTCGTTCCAAAAGACTTAGACTTCTGAAATTTGGGTACTGAAATCGACTCTCTGAACTT
>NC_028641.1:64798690-64798984 GCF_001406875.1 Solanum pennellii
TAATGTTGTGGCAGACGCCTTAAGTAGAAAGGCAGGAAGCATGGGTAGTCTAGCTCACTTGCAAGCTTCTAGACGCCTATTGGCTAGAGAGGTTCAGACTCTGGCTAATGACCTTATGAGGTTGGAAGTAAACAAGAAGGGAGGATTTTTGGCCAGTGTGGAGGCAAGATCTTCCTTTCTTGACAAGACTAAGGAAAAACAGTTTACTGATGAGAAACTGATCCGGATCCGAGATAAAGTGTTGCGAGGAGAGGCTAAAGAAGCCAAACTCGATGAGGAAGGTGTTTTGAGAAT
>NC_028641.1:64802431-64848929 GCF_001406875.1 Solanum pennellii
TTATTTTAGCTTCTTAGAATACTCTTAGTTTAGTAATTTGATCATAGATGTTCTTGTGGTGATGACTTCCAGATTTTGGGGAATAATAGATGTTGAATTTTAGAAGTTATTGAATTGTCTTTTTATTAATGAGTTTAAGTCTTCCGCATTACTTTCTGTTGATATTAAATTGAAATGTTAAGGTTTAGATCGGTTGGTTCGCTCACATAGGAGGGTAAGTGTGGGTGCCAGTCGCGGCCCGGTTTTGGGTCGTGACAACAAATGTCTAATATCTATTTTTTTTTGCAATAGATGACCCATATATGCTCATCTTTTGCTATGGATAATTTATTTGTTGCAACAACTGTAGGAATTTGTTACAACAAATGTCTAATATGTATATTTTTTGCAAAATGACCCATATATGCTCATCTATTGCAATGGATGATTCATCTGTTGCAACAATTATAGGAATTTGTTACAACAAATGTCTATTATGTATTATTTGTTGCGATAGATGACCCATCCATTGGAAATAATCAAACATATATACTCATCTATTGTTGAGTAATTACATGATCAACTAATTGAATTTATTCAAAATAAAGTGATCAGTTGATTATTTTGATATGAATTACTTCATTAGCCCATAAATAGTGATAAATAATGTAATTTTATTATTATTACCTTTTAATTAATAAGTTCAATTACATTTTCTACGTATTGTAGGTTACTTACATGATCAAGTAACTCTATTCGTCTTAAATAAAGTGATCAATTGATTATTTTGATATAAAATACTCTATTAGCCCATAATTATTGATAAATAATGTTATTTAATTATAATTACATTTTAATTATTAAGTTCAATTATATTTTTAATGTATTGCAGAGTAATTACATGATTAACTAATTGTATTCTTCATTAATAAAGTGATCAATTGATTATTTTGATACAAAATGCTTCATTATCTATAATTTGTGATAAATAAAGTTTTTTTAATTATAATAACATTGAATTATACGTTTAATTATAATCATAATGCATTATTTGTTCCAATAGATAACCATGTCTAATATGTATTATTTATTTGCAATAGATGACCCATATATACTCATCTGTTTCAATGGATGATTCATCAGTTGCAACAATTATAGAAATTTGTTACAACAAATGTCTAATATGTATTATTTGTTGCATTAGATGACCCATCCATTGGAAATAATCAAGCATATATGTTAATCTATTGCAGAGTAATTACATCATCAACTAATTGTCTTCGTCTTAATTAAAGTGATCAATGGATTATTTTGATATGAAATACTTCATTATCCCATAAATAGTGATAAATAAAGTTATTTAAATCAGTAGCAAATGATTAAGTTTTCGTCCAACAAATAACCTATTTGTTGCAACAAATATGTAATTTATTGGATGTAAGTAAATCAGTAGCAAATGATCAAGTTTTCATCCAACAAATGACCCATCAATTGCAACTGATTAGTCAACTGTTGTTGGATGAAAGCAAAACAGTAGCAAACTCTTATGTTTTCTTTTAACAGATGATCTATCTATTGAATAGATGACTATAGTCGAGTCATTTATTGTAAGAAAACTAAATAGAGCAAACCAGATAATTAGTTAATTTGAATGCAGATTATTCTGTAGAAGACTTACTATATCATGAGGAGGATTTAAGAGATCAACATTATTTATTTTTGGGTTGTTCTTGGCAGACAATCACCTAAAAATGTGTGGTTGAGAAATTTCTTCCGACTAATCCTTGAATAGCTTCCTAAGGTAAGGAATTTCTTCAAGAGCCCAAGGAAAGCCACATAAAATGTTTTTTTCGATGATAACTTTGACAACAAATATTCGACAACTGTGAAACAGTTATCATTACCCCATGGATAATTGTTGAATGCATCCAAATCCCGAGCAAACACAAACAAACCAGGATCTATGACATTGTTGATTTCTCTAGCCCATAAAATGGCATGCACAAACCAAACTAAGCATAGTCATTCTTTGTGCTTCTTCAAAACTTTTTTGCTCTTGAGATCTTCTAACAAATCTTTGTCTTTATAACTAGGTCCAATAATAGTCAACAAATCATTTACATTATTTATTTTTTTTCTTTGTCTTTGTTGATTTTGGTGTTGACTATACCTTTCTTGCCAGTCTTGACTGATTTAGATATCTTTTTTCTCTTGGTTTTCTTAAGGGTGTAACTTTAGGAAGAGGTTCAGAAGGAGGATGACATCTTAGTGCAGTCACTATGTCAAATTCTTCAAGCCAAAACAAACCGGCATACCACAGTAGTTTATCCAAATCTCATCCATTTTCTTGTTCTTATCTTTCAAAGCATGATCATCATCACTCTTATAATTGATCTTGCGCTTGAAAAGATCATACACCATGCCCGTTTGAAAATGTGCATTGTTACCCTCCAACATATCAAGAAAGTATCCAAAACAACTGAACTTAAAGAAATCCTCCAACTTTTCATCCATCAGGGTCATTCTAAAACTATCACTTACATTTTTTGATCACCTTCCTCACTTTCTTTTTCCCCTTCCTCATCATCTCCTTTATTATGTTCAGTTTCTTCATCATCTTCATCTTCATCATTTATTTCCTTTTCTTTTTTATTTTATATTCCTCCTTTACAATTTCCATATTGTCATTTTGTTTTTGGACATCTACAGAATGTAGCACATCATCTTTTTGTGAAATGACTTCTTGAACAAGTTCTTCTAATGGTGTTTATACTTTAGCTACTTTATTTGATTTATAAGAGAGTGATTCACTTGTTTTTCCCTTTGAAGCCATTTTATCTACAAATAAAAAATTGAAAAAAACTACAATCAATTCGTGCATCATTCAAAACAAGATAGTAATAAACAGTGAAGATTCATATAGCCGACACTAACTAGCTTGGAACTGAGGTATGGTTGTTGTTGCTTAAACTAGAGATAATTTATTGGTTGGATATGAAAAGCAACACATAACAAACTATATACAAAAGTTAAACCAATCACCATAGCTAGGACAAATTAGCAGCAAAACTGCATCAAGACAACACCAAAAACTGAACAAATTAGCATAAAAAACTACACTCTATCAACTATCAAAACTGGAAAAAAATTGCAGCAATACCTACACCAAATCAACAGCGAAAACTTACAAAAACTGCAGCAATATCTAGACTAAATCAACAACCTAAACTGACCAAAATTGCACTACATCATATGCTAAAACTACAACAAGAAGCAATTATTATAGAAAAGTGATAATAAAAAAGCCCAAGATAACATTTGATAAACTAAAAAGGGTGAAATCAATAAATAAAACTTAAACTAAAAAGCTCTATTTATTTATGGAAAACACCTACAACAATTTGTTCATTCCAGTATTTCTTTAAAACAAATGAACTAAAAACCCTAATTCTTTTAAAAAAAATAAAGTTTTCCCGCAAATCGATGTTTCCTTGGCTGGTTAGAATAGATGAATTGGAAGCTCAAAAGTTAGGCGTCGGAAGTTGAAAGTTGTCGTAGAAACTGATTGGAAGAACGAATCAATTTCAATTTTGAGAAGATCTTGTTGCGCAGTCGAGAAAGGAGAACGTGTTTGAGAAGAACATGTTTGAGGAGAGAGAGGGAGTGGAAAATTTGTTTATTTGGTGTGTGGGTTGTTTTGTATTTATTAAAAGATTATAAGTTTTTGAAAATATTAATTGAGTCCCCAATTAACTTAATCAACTATTAAAGTGTCTTTGACCTATTTTTGGTCAACATCGTCACCAATAGTTAATTCTAGACTTAAAGAATACCATTCTTTCAACTTTCTCAAGAAATCTTTAGACTTCTCTGTTCATTTTCAAGAAAAAAAGTTTACACTCTTCTTTTTCAAGAAGAAGACTTTGAATTTTTTCTTCTCTCCCATGGAGCCTTCACCTTCTCTCTATTCTTGTACAAGAATTCTTTTCTATGGAGCAATGGAACAGTTGGACCTTGTGACAACTTCGTCGTAGAAAAGTCGTCTAACTTTCGCCGACAATTAAATTAATCTTTTCTTCCCCATTTTTTTCGGCTTTGGTCAAAGTATCCAGATCGGATTGACCGAATTCGACCCGCACCAGTCTCGCGTCGAGACGGGTTCAGCTCCAAAACTGAAGAGTCCGTGCAACATAACTTTTAACTATGCAAAATGTTATTATGTTTGGTTCCTTAACTATCTATTTTTACTGGATTTAGTCTTTTAACTATCCCAATGTTATCAAGTTTGGTCTCTTAACTATACATTTACCTATTTTAGTCTCTTCACTTTAGACTTACGATTTTAGTCCCTTTTTAAGTATTCAAAAACTTATTAGGTTTGACTCTGTCTACTTTTATACAAATAAATTAGGTTTATATCAATGAAAGAGAAACTATTGAAAAATGGGTTAAAGATTTGATCTCCCATACAAATTATTCTGTTGATATAAACTTAAACTATTTGTATACATAGTCAGAGACTAAACCTGATAATTTTTTAATCTAAAACTAGTAAGTGTATAGTTAAAAATTGTTAAGCATAAAGTTAAGAGACCAAACTTGATAAAATTTTGATTAGTTAAAGGACTAAATCTAATAAATATATAGTTAGGAGAATATTTTAGACCTACTCTAATAGTACATGACCAATTATGACATTTTCTCATATAGAGTACATAATCTCATACATTGGGAAGCTAATTACATCCTATTTCGGAAGTTTCTCCAAGTATAAAATTCTGATTTTTTTATTGCTCTTGGATATATCTCTTGGTTGTTCGATACATTGCAAATGATATATTACTTAATTATAGGGATGTATCCGTAAAGGGAGGGATATATCCGAGAGGAGATAGGGATGTATCAAAAAGAGAATTTTTGTAATTTTGATAATATGGTAGGAAGTTTAAGATATTATTATATCTTAAGTTGTGTATTTATATAATCTTTCTTTTTCCTTATAATCCTATTGTAGAATTGGGTTTTTGTAACACCTCAATTAACTTAGGATACTTGACAATTTTCACTAATAGTATATCCGGCGACTCTGTTTATCAAGATTATGATAAATCAAAGAAATTCACTAGTATTTTTTTTATTTATGTTGATATTTCAACATTGGGAAAACAATAGAATAAAGAAGTAGACAAAAAAAGGGCTTGAGAATAGGTTTAAATTGAAAATACTATTTCCATGGAGTGTTTGAGGGGAAATAGTGGCTTAAAATGAAAGAAAAAATAAAATAAAAATTATCTAAATATTACTCTTTCAGAAGTCATTAATAAGTTCATCACGCTCTATACTATGTCATCAAAAATGTATTCTCGTATAGTAACACGACAAGACTCTATTACAAGTATGTAATATATATATATATACACATATATACATATATAAGACTATAACTCCTCAAAAATTTCTAAACTAAGATCTGAACCATACATTATTTGCGTATAAGGTCGTACCGGGCGTTCTTAAATTGTTCTTAGTTGTTAAGGTCACTTCTTTAGTGTGGGAGTAGATTTGGAGAAATCCTAGCACAAAGTTGAGTTAAAATTTTTTCTTACCGATTGAGTTTTGATATAAGATTTTACTTAGGTCATCTTCAAAAGATCGATCTCTCAAAATATAATGAATGAGGTGGCCCACATTAAAGGTCTATGAGTTCTTTTTCCAACGTCACCTATTATACCTAATTTCAAGTTCAAAGTAAAATGCCATGTCTATAATAGTAAAGCCCAACAAGACAATCAATGTTCTACAACCCAACCTACGAACAATGGAATGCTCCACGACCATAGAACCTTTGTGAAGGCTTTCTGCGATTTTTTTTAAAGTAAACTTCTTGCATGTGTTCCAGAGTTATTTTGGTCCTTTCCCAAGTTGTTTAGACCTTTTCTAAGTTTGTTTTCAATCATTATGATTGGAGTTCTATCCACAATTTTCTCAAAATTCTTATTCAGTTGTCTTTCTTATTGTCACGACTCAGGGGTACCTCCTAGATGTAACATGATGTATAGAAACCCGAAGGGCCCCGTAAAAGCAACTTACCTCTCATAACATAAGAATTAGGACACTAAGAGTAAAACAACAGTCCAAGTCCAAAATGTTTTTATAAAGAAAAGTGGAAGTCTAAAACACTTGTCTCATCATAGCCATCTAATACAATAGAATGAAATTGGGCCTAGCTCATACATCATGTCAAAAAGATAAAAAACATGAAAGAAAGTGAAACAATAAAACTCCATCCTCGAAGAATGAGGGCTCACCAAAGCTCACAAAATCTCGAACACAACTACTAAGCACGAAAAGAATGACCTTGACTGTCGGATTCTACATTTGGGAAAATGTAGGCAATGTTGGGTTTAACAAAGTGTGAATGGGAAAAGAAAAGAGAGAATATAAAAAGTGAGGGAACTAATTTGGAGTAAAAATGAAAAGTCATTTGCAAAGTGCAAATGAAAAGTCATTTCTCCCATATCGACAAAAGAAAGGGAAATTGTTGTCCTTATATAAGGAAACACTTTCTTTACTTCTTAAAGATCTAAGAAAAAGGTGCCCCCACGCGCCGTCGTCATTGCTCGGCTTTGGCATCGGCTTCGTATTTGGATTTGGATTTGGATTTGGCAAATGATGTGATTCATTGATAAATTTTTTGGACAAAATTTATTTAATCAATTTTTGTTAATCAAATAAATCTTGTTAGTATTATCTCTTATTAAATTAATTCAGACTGTTAGTTAAATAGTTAATTAACAGAATTAATTTGTGTGTAACGGTAACATTCTAAAAAGTTGTTACTCTTTCCGAAAATTCATTACTTTTCGAAAAGACGTTATTTTTCTAACATACACATTTTTCGAAAAGTTGTTATTTTTTCCAAAAGACACAACTTTGAAATTTGTCTGAACACGATTTCTCTAAACAGACACGTTTCTTGTTGAAAATTGCTATGAAAGGAAGTCATTTTTCATTTTTTCAAGCAGTGAAAATTTTCCTTCTCTATGTACATTCTTTTCTCTCAAAATAAAAGTGTCGATCGATTGAGTCTGTGTGACTTGTTGTTGTTCTTAAGTTTGCTGAAGTTAAAGAAGTTTAAGGTACCACTATTTCTTTAACAGGATTAATCCGTTTTATCTTGGGAGAAATTAATCCATAACCTCGGGTATAGTGAGGGGATTAAATTTCTTAAGGAGACACAGTAATTTGAGTGGACTCGGATTATTTTGTATTCTGTCTGTTTCATCTTAGTTCTGTTTCTGTTTTTTTACTGACCTTATAAGTATATGTTAATAATAGGCAATAGTATGTGTTAGTACAAAACATTGCACCAAGTATGATAATCATGCATAAAACATTTAAATTATGCTTAAAGGGACATTTTATTTGATGACATGCAATTGAACAAGCTAAAAGCATTATAAGAGAGTTAGAAAACGTAAGTCATAAAAATCATGGTCAATGCAAGATAACATCATCTTTAAAACCTTTGAACTCATATGTGATACTTCTTGAAGTAACCTTAGTTCATAATTACTATGGGAATTTATAAAAAAGTTTAACCTTCATAGAGACCATGTGATCTAAAACATGATCCTCCTGTGTCTCCCACACCGAAAAAGGTTGTTCTACTTGCTAAGGTAGAACCACGAACTTCTAGCTTAAGCAGATCTACTAGCTAATGTCTCTTGAGAGAATCATCCTATGGGGCACATAGGTAAGGGATTAGAGATTTATACTAGAAACACGCCTCTACTTAAAAAAGAGCCTCCATCTCAATATCCTCTAGGTGCTAAGCATGAATCTCAAGAAATAGACATTTCTTACTTGACATTGTCCATGGAAAGGCATCCTAGGGTAATCAATTCAAACTAGTTTTATTAGGATAAGTCCTTATCTTGTATTCAATTAAATGAGAAAGCACTCTCTATGTGAGAAAACATTTTACATCTTTGTTCTTATATGTAGATGAAAAAATCCTTTCAGTAACACATCACAATCATTGGTACCCCTACTCTCAAAGCACCCTTAAAAACATTTGCATAGATTTCATAAGAAAATGCATAGCTCCATAATTTACTTCTTGAGGTTCAAAACCCACTTTCAATCATCAACATTTAGAAAATATGGGTTAGATATGAATTTAATCATAAATACATATAAAGCTTGCAATATATACTTAATTTCATAAAACTCTTACTTTATACTCAAAATCCCAAATCAAATGATTTACAATGTGAAAACATGGTGTTTACATGGGTTCATGGGGAAATCATCATATACTCATAGTATTTTATCAATTCATTCATAAGAGATCATAATTCAATCATTTAAATCAATAATGAAAAAAATCCATAATAATTGAAGAAAACCCTAACTTAATTGGGAAATTTTACCTTTAGAATTAGAGGAATTGCGAAAATTCATAAATGGAAGGAATCCATGGATGAAAACTATCATACATTGAATCCAAATGCTAGCCTTCAACGGCGGAGTTGAGACCTTGACTTGAAATCCTAGATTAAATTCTTCTTCTTCTTCAAAGTTTCTAGAGAGAGATAAATTTTGGAGAGGAGAATTGATCTTCTTTTGTGAATTTGGAAGAATAAAGTAAATGAGCTAACTTGGGGGCTGAAATATAGGGATCTTCATGAAGGGTAAAATCACGTAGTATAGGAGTTAATTCATTAGGAAAATATCCAACCACCCATGACTTAACCACCGAACTTTCACCTATGGACCTAGTCGATTGACCGTGGTCTAACCCTGACACATCCTAGTGGATCACCATTGATCATTAGAAAGTTGGAATTTGGCCATCGAACCACGGGCCCTAACTTGACCAATAGTATGTTGGTCGAGTCGTGGTTTTGGCCTCCATACCAGTATGTTCATCTATGGATCACACCTATAGTCTGTGGTCCCATCCACGGGTCGTATGTGGCCCTCATGGCTTGAACCTGTAGTTTTCCAAAAATCTATTCCATTTTCCTTTTTCAGATACGAGGTGCTACATTTATCTTGAGTTTTAATTCCTTAACCGTTGTGATTTTGATTTCTAATATGTATATTGCATTCTCAATTTTTTATTCATTCTTTGTACACCTATGAAATTTAAATTTTTACAAAAGTCATGTTTATAAAGGTTATTAAATAAGATTTCAATACATTGATTTAAGACCTGAAACACAAGTTCATCGCTATACGTTTTAAATGTATGTGTTAAAAGAACTTTGTTTAAGAAAGAATAAAATGGTTTCTTATGTCCTATTTTACATTTGAGAAAAGAGAAAGAGTATACTTAGATTTATCCTTTTCTAAAAACTACTATAGTAAAAAATAGAATAAAGGAAAAATGATCTAACAATCCATTTGTTTGTAAAGGGTGGTTTAACGTAAGTAGTATATATTGTTTTCAAGTAGTATCGAGAACAATATTGGGTAAGAGTCTATTGTTTACTCAATGTCTCATAAAACTATGTAATCAACGTATGATAGGATCATGCCAATTTTCGGGCAGCTCTTCAAAGCCTCAAAGAAGGCTTATTGGATGGATCCATAGATACCGTTAACATTCTCTACCCCAACAAAGTATAAAATGACCCTTGGAACGTGAGTGAAACATTTTATTATCGCTAGACTCATAATGATTGCTGTCTGTTAGAGAAACTACCCACACAAGTAGAATTTTCTATTCTCGTATTGCTTTTATTGCATATATTATAGTCAAGTACAAATATAATTTTTTAAAATAATTTTTCATATATTATTTTTCTTGATATGTATTTAGTCATCAGTTTATTGTCACGATCCAGGGATACCCCCTAGATGTAACATGGTGTATAGAACCCCGAGAGGCTCCGTACAAACCACTTTGTTCTCATAACATAGGAATAGAATAATAAGAGTAAAAACACAGTTCAAGTAAAAAAATTATAAAGTAAAGAAAAAGTCTAAACGCTTAGTCTCAATATAGCCATCTATTACAATCTTTGAATGAAATAGGGCCTAGCCCATACAACATGTAAAAAAAGGGAAAGAACATGAAGGGAACTACACATAGGAAAAAGTTGTCCTCGAACCATGAGAACTCACCAAAAATCATGTAAGATACTCAAGTCCAAGCTCTAGCCACTAGAATGATCACCTCGAGAACCGTAGCCTACACTTAGGGGAAAATGTAGGAAAAGTAGGTGTTAGTAAAAAAATTCACTAAGTATGATAGTCATGCATAAAAACATTGAAAACATGCAAAAAGGTACATTTAATTTGAAATCATACATTACCAAGTTTGAAGATCATCATAAAGAGAGTGGTAAAGTATAAGTCATAATCATAGTCACCATAGTCACCATCATCTTTAAAACCTTGAAAATCATATAAAAGTTTCTTGAGTAACCATAATTCATAATTAATATTCATTTTCTTGTTGTTATGGGAAGAATCCTTAACCGATACGATACCATGTGAGCTGTACATGGTTCACCAGTGTAACCCACATCGAAAAGGGGTGTCCTACTTGTCTAAGGTAGAACCATACATTTAGCTTAGCTAGATCCACTTGCTAAATAATATATGGGGGAACATAGTTTATGGGATAAGGGGATTGCTACCAGAAACCCAAACTCAAGTTGCGTAAAAGGTATCCATCTCATGAGACATACTTTAAGAACACGGACTCAACTAGTGTAAAAGCTTCCATGTCATATTCAATATCCACTTGATGTAAAACATTAATTCCTATAGAGCACATATTAAGTCTTGACTTGATTCATATTCATGCTTAATTTATAAGATAACTCTTAGATCATGCATGAGAATAACCTTTAACCGTCCATGTCTACATATATATTCAATAGGTGAAAAAACCTTTAAACCTTATTATCTTCATATTGTAAGAAAACCTTTCACATCATATCATGTTCATATTCATGCATAAGTGTGTTTATGATAATATCCTTTCAACAACACAATAACTACATCATAGTCATAGACACTTCACTCTCAAGTGCTCTTAAACATATACATAGATTCCATTAAAACATGTATCATTCTCATACTTTACCCATTCAAGGTTCAAAGATCATATCAAACCAATACATATAGAATTCAATACATTAGATATGGATATCATTATAATTCAACTAACCCAATCACTACATGCTTAATTTCATGACACTTTATTTCATAAACAAATATCCACATCATAAATTACAATTGAGTAATATGGAGATTTCACGGGTTCTTCGAGATTCATCATTAAAAACCATAGGACTTAATATAACATAATTCAAGTAGTTGAATCGTTTTTGAAAGAAACCCATGACTTTATAATCAAATCCTAACTTTTGGATATATCTATCTTTGAATTTAGATTTTGAAAGGACTCCATAGATGTAAGTTATCCATGGATGAAAGACTACCATATCTTGATCACAAAGCCTCATGAATTTGGTGTGAAAACCTTGATTCTTGAACCCTAGCTTTCACTTTCTTCTTCTTTTTTGAGTGTTTTAGAGAGAGAATATTTGGAGAGGATGAACTTTGGGAATTGATTTGGGTTTTGGAATAATGATTTGAATAGGGCGATTTTTGAGTAAAAATAAATTATATAATGACCGTATGTTAAGCCAAAACGACCTCACTTGAGCTAGACCAAAACCAGAATTACCCTAAACAACCGTCACTTTAAGTGAGCTTCCAGGTTTCATGTGGGGCCTCACGAGTCGTGGCCATGACCAGCAGTCGTGGTCCCCTTCGTGGAATTGAGGCAGTGGCTAGGGAAAAATTGCTTTTAGCCAACAAGCCCAAGACATCTTCGTGAGGGGATCCACGAGTCGTGGTCCCTCTTGTGGGCCTTGAGGCAATAGCTTTCCATCATGCCTTGGCCTTTCAAGTGGTGAACGCATCACCACGAGCTGTGGTCTTCACCACTAGCCGTGAAGTGACCTGTGGAGATGAGCCAATGTTGGGCAGCTTTAGGAGGCTACTCCCTCACCACCACGAATGGTATTGTGGGGCATGGTGACTACCACAAGCCGTGAAGGCTCACGTGGCATGGTAGCAATGCCTTGGGAACTTTGGGAAGCCTTGGCCCCTTCCCCTTGAATCTTTCCCTCTTTCTCTTGGCTACATTCATGACACTAATTCTCACGTTTAGCTCTAGTTTAGCCTACTAACTTTTGAGGTGTTACAATATCTCCCCCTTGGGATCATTCATCCTCGAATTACGATCTAGACACCTTACGGAAGTAAAGACTCTAGACTAGTAGCCCATCATGCATGCAACATCATAACAATGCACAAAACAAAGGAGAAAACATAAACTCCATCTCAAACATATTCAATGCATCACAAGGAAGTAACAACTACGTCTAACAAACCATTATGCATGAAATCTTAACATTTCTCATGTGCGTACGAGGAATTACTTCTCCAAGCTAAAAATATGTTCATCACAATCTTATGGGGTCTTTATGCAATATACTACTAAAATGCACAACTAAAGCGTGTCTAACAATTCATCTCATGAAGCACATAAGCAACTCTTACTCAATGCACAACAACATGAGGATAATAAATCGTAAAAACTCATTTTCTTACTAAACATAATTTCTCAGTGCATAACATAAGGAAATCATGGAAAATCAAATAATACACATGACTCCCAAAACAATGGAGATTCAAGAATAAATACTTACCTTAATCTAGAATAGGAGTAGAAGAAAAGATGAGGATGTCAGGACTTCATATCGGCCTCGGCCTCCAAGTAGCACCCTCAACTAAGTAATTTCTCCATAAAACCTTTATTAAAGTTATTTCTTTATTTCTCAATTTCTTGAATTTCAAGTCTAATATTGTAACAACCCTAAAAATGGATATGCTAAGTAATGCTTAATGTGTCTAGAATGCCTACGATTAGACGGGGTTCACACGGATCGATGCGCATAGAACTAGACCTATGAACCCTTGCGACAGCCAAGACAACTAACCCTTCCCGAATATGAGGATTTACTCTGATGAGTCTTTACCGGACTTAAAAAGGGGAAATCTTAAGTTTGGAGGCTCTAAGGGTAAAATGGTCTTTTTCCAGGCTAAGGGTAGTATCGTAATTACCCTAAATATGTAATTAATTATTTAATTAATAAGGTGGAGGGGAATGTTGGATATAAAGGGCTGAAATTTCCATTGAGCGATATCTTGCTCCACCCGGATTCGAACCTAGGTGGGAGAAATTATTTAGCTTGATTATTTATATTGGTGAATTAATTTAATTAATTAATATTTAAATGCTGATTTAATAATAAGGAAAATAAGATAATTATTAATTAATTAATTAATTAATTAATGGGGCGGTTTGGGTCGGATCGACGGAGGGACCCATTTTCGCGATGGGGACGTCACGGGTTCGAACCTCGATGGAAGCATCATTTAAGTGGATTAAATTGAGGTTTATAATCTTATTTTTATAAGGGCATTATGGTCATTTCACTAAAATAATTAAATCAGATTTTCAAAGTTTGAAAGAGTCCTAGTTGACTAAGTCTAAACTACTTTATCTAATCTTAAGCCACTCACCTCTTTCACGTTTATCTCTCTTTCCTTCACGTCTATCACTCTCTCATTTCACACTTTCTTTCTGGCTGCAATGTGATAAAAAAATCAGAAAACAAAATTTGTTCACACTTGAAGAACTTGCACGCAAAACACAAACGAGAAAGCAATCCGAAAACGTTAAGCAAAACGTAATACGCTAGTCGGGTAAGGTGTGAGTTTCGGGATTGGACGTGAATTTGGAGAAGTTTTGGGCAGCAAGTTCAAGTGTTGAACAACGTTAAAATTAGGTAAGGGTTTTGTTACTCTTGGTCACTTTCCCAAGAGACCCTTAAGACTCAGATAATTCTATTCCGAAACTAGGATTGTTTCCCATTACATGTTCCCTGTCACTAGCTCCTATCATTGATCTTAGGTTGGTATGTTTGTTGGTAGATTAGGTATGAAGTGTGATTTTAGTGATAATGTGTTCATGATTATGTGTTCGGAATTGTATGAACGATGTAGTATGTCTGCCGAAATTTCATGAAAAATGTATGTGTATGCCGTGACATTTTTGATTTTAAGCCTTAAAAATGATATGTTTTTATGGTTGAATTTTATGTGCGAATGTTTGTGTAAATCATGAGGTGTAATGTTGCTGGATTTAATGGTAATTTTTTGCTGAATATAATCATAAAAAGATTACACTTAATGATACACCAAATGATCCACGAAATGCCTTAAGAATTAACGTATGAATCATGATAAAAAGAAGCTGAAAAAAGTAACTAATTTCCATCATTTGGTAGCTTGGGTCCAACCATGTAGGGCTCCCAAATATGAAGATTTATTCGGATGAGTCTTTATCGGACTTAAATAGGGGAAATCTTAAGTTTGGAGGGTCTAGGGGTAAAATGATCTTTTTCCAGGCTAAGGGTAGTATCTTAATTACCCTACATATTTAATTAGTTAATTAATTAATAAGGTGGACGGGCATTTTGGGTAGAAAGGGCCGAAATTGCCCGTTGAGCAAAATCTTGCTCCACCCGGGTTTGAACCTAGGTGGGAGCAATGATTTAACTTGATCATTTATACTGGTGAATTAATTTAATTAATTCATATTTAAATGCTGATTTAAGAAAAAGGAAAATCAGAATATTATTATTAATTAATTAATTAATGGGGCGGTTTGGGTCGGGTCGACCCGGAGGGACCCATTTTCGCAATGGGGACGTCACGGGTTCGAACCTCGACGGAACCAACATTTAAATGGATAACATTGAGGTTTATAATTTGATTTTTGTAAGAGCATTATGTTAATTTCACTAAACTAGTTAAATCAAATTTTTAAAGTTTGAAAGAGTCCTAGTTGACTAAGTCTAAGATACTTCACCTAATCCTAAGTCACTCACCTCTTTCAGGTTTATCTCTATCTCCTTCACGTCTAAATCTCTCTCATTTCACACTTTATTTATGGCTGCCAAACGTGAAAAAAAATCAGAAAACAAAATTTGTTCACACTTGAAAAACTTGCACGCAAAACACAAACGAGAAAGCAATCCGAAAATGTTAAGCAAAACGTAATACGCTAGTCGGGTAAGGTGTGAGTTTAGGGATTGGACGTGAATTTGGAGAAGTTTTGGGCAGCAAGTTCAAGTGTTGAACAACGTTAAAATCAGGTATGGGTTTTCTTACTCTTGGTCACTTTCCCAAGACACCCTTAATTCTATTTCGAAACTAGGATTGTTCCCCATTACATGTTCCATGTCACTAGCTCCTATCACTGATCTTAGGTTGGTATGTTTGCTAGTAGATTAGGTATGAAGTGTGATTTTCGTGATAATGTGTTCATGATTATGTGTTCGGAATTGTATGAACGATGAAGTATGTTTGCCGAAATTTCATGAAAAATGTATGTGTATTCCGTGACATGATTTTCAGTTTTAAGCCTTAAAAATGATATGTTTTTATGGTTGAATTTTATGTGCGAATGTTTGTGTAAATCATAAGGTATAAAAGTTGTGAAATGTTGCTGGATTTAATGGTAATTCTTGGCTGAATATAATCATAAAAAGATTACACTTAAATATACACCAAATGATCCAATAAATGCCTTAAGAATTAACTTATGAATGATGATAAAAAGAAGCTGAAAATAGTGAACAAATATTCCAGCATTTGGTAGGTTGGGTTCGGCCAAACAAAGTGGTACAAAATGCAATGAAAAATGAATGTAAAATAAGTGAGATCACTAAGGATTGAACCCAAGATATCATTACATGAAATCTACAAAAAAAAAATCAACAAAAGGTTGAGAGGAAAATGGATTGGAAGAGACCCAATTTCCAGCTTGCTGGAAATTTGGAGTCTCGGCCAAGGATGAGGAAAATTAGCTATGTTTTTTTTTTAAAAAAAAATTAATGTGAGGTCATTGGGGATTGAACCCATGACCTCACCAAATGAAAATTACATAAAAATTTCATGAGAAAAATGAAAGGAAAAATAGATGTGGTGAGTGGGGATTGAACCCACAACCTCTTGAATGGCGGAGAGAGTTAGGAGAAAAATAAAGGAGAAAATAAATGTGGAGAGTGAGGATTGAACCCACAACCTCTTGGATAGGTGAGCAAATTAAGAGATAAATTAAAAGAAAAATAATGAGCTTTTGGGGGATTAAACCCACAACCTCCTTACCTTAAAACGAAAAAAGGAGAGGATAACAAGAAAGAAATATTATGGCGTTTATGGGAATCGAACTAGGGTCTCCCAAATATGAAAAATGTAATTCAAGTTTAAAATAAGATTAAGTGTTGTTCAAGGGATTCAAAATCGGGTTCCCTTGCCCAATTCCGTATTGACACATAAGTCATACGCAAATATATATTTAATGAATGCTTCCTCTAAAGATCGAAATCTATATCTTGGCAACTCTACAAGATGCATAAGTCTTGTACCACATAATTCTGGTAAACCTGAATCACTTAGACAAACTATGAATGAAGCCTCATGGCTTGTATGTGTGGCCTCATAAGTCTAGCATACGTTTAAAAGTTAGTGAGCCTAAGATGTATGTGATAAAATGATGTAACCCTAGAAGGGTTAAGTAAGAGTGTGAAACACACTAAATGGCCAAGTGCATTGGCATATGATGAAATGAACATTCACGTGAAGAGGTGAGTAATTATGAAAAGCAAATGTGTTAAAGTTAATGAATGAGGTGACAATATGATAAGAGGCTAATGTGAAAGATGAGAGCAATCTCAAATGAGCCTAAGTAAATGTTACCAAATCGTACTCACCTATGAGAGTGTAAAGCTAATGAAGAGACAGTCTCTATGAACACTCTAATGAAAGTATTGAAGTTAATGCATACTTAATACTAATGATGAGATGAGAAATCATCTAATGAGATATGATGTTCTCATGCTAGAAGCCAGCTTCCATGATGTATGAGTTGAATGTAATGGAACTTTACACTGAGCACCGATAGGCTAGCTATGAGCGCTGATGCCTTTCTTCGGGAAGGGTGGACGTTCACGTAACTCTCATGAGATGTGACTGTCCGGTATGTCGGGTATGGGTCTCCTTATATCTCCTAGTCTTTGAACCTATACTGCCAATATAGGGATCTAGCAGGGTTCAATTCCCTATATACGCTAGCATGTTTTGGTTCACTTTGGCCGGTGATTCCACCTCTTTTTCAGTGTGGGGATTACACACTGGATTTCATGATGCTCACATGATCTATGTCGGTTAAGGTTAAGGTTCCCAAAGAAAGAATGAGGCTAGCCTCAAATGATGCACATAATGAAATGAACGATAGTAAAGGTGTTAGGATAGGATAATCAAGAGGTGGGCTTGACTTAAGTAATGACACTAGGTTATTCTTGGTCATTGCACAGCGAACCTGATGAGAGTCTTAAACTACATCATAGGTATGACTGGTGGCTGCACTAGTATATGAAAGAATGAAAATGAAGTACGTATAAATGAATGAAGCAGACTCTGTGTTTGTTAAAGAAGGCTCCCTAGTTGAGGTCCCATATGTTGAGCCCTCATTCTGGGAAGTCCTAATGTCAAGTCCATGATTCCAAGGTCTCATGGCATATGAAAGAATGATATGAACTACGTGATATGATATGTGCAATATGTTATGTGCTTCTTGTAAAATGATAAGTATGATGATACATGTTACTCTAATGGCATGAATTTACTAATCCAAATTTGGAAAGTCCAGTCACTTCCTAATCCAAATCTGGCAAGTCCACTAACTTTCCTAATCCAAATTTGGCAACTCCACTAGCTTTCTTAATCCAAATTTGGCAAGTCCACTGACTTGACTTTCTATAATTCATATCGTTAGGAGAGAGCTCTTCTTAATCATTCATGTCCTTGGTGTGTGCTTGCATATACCCATACTTAGTACAAGTGTGTACTAATCCCTTACAACTCTATAATTTTAGGTGCAGGCACAGGGGGATGCTAGAGCTTATGAAACGACGCTGCAGCTATCCGGACATGGAGCATTCATCCGGACTTGGTAGGACCTCATGCTTTCGAGGATGCTTGCCTTTATATTCTAGCTTAGAAATAGGTTTGAGTTAGTGGAGTATGTTCCACTAGTGCTTCTTTTCCCGTTTCATTTCAGACTTTGTATTGGTGCTGTTTTGCCATGGATACGTTTAATGCAATTATGAACTGCTTCTTCATTTGATTGTTTCTATATTAGATGGTTGATTTGTGAACGCCTATGATGTTAAGTATAATATGTTTCACATGAAATAAGAAAACAAAAATTTCAAATTTTCCGCTTAAGTTAACCTAGATGAAGTAACGATAACGTATGTAGGCTTGTCTGCGACCTCTAAGAGGTCAACGACGCCGGTCTCGTCTGGGGTCTACATTCCGGTCATGGCAAAACATCTCTACTGAAAATTCTTCATATGAAAGACTTTCGTCAAGTCCAAACTTCTAAGGTAATGATAGATGTCGGGTCTCCAATACATTTTTTAAGCATATAAACATGAAATATCGGATGAATCGAAGCCAACTCATTTGGCAATCCAATTTATAGGCTACTTTACCAACACACCTCAAAATTTGGTATATGCCTACATACCGAGAACTAAGTTTTCCCTTATTTCCAGACCTCATCACACTCTTCATGCGTGAGATTTTTAGATAGAGCCAATCAGTAAGCTCGAATACTAGGTCCCTTCTTCTCACATCGATATAAGACTTTTGTCGATTTTGAGCCTTTCTTAACCTCTCTCTAATAAGTCCTACTTTCTCAATGGCTTCATAAATTAGAATAGGACCTATCAAAGAACCTTTACCTATCTCAAACCAACCAACCGGAGACCTACATCTCCTGCCATACAAGGCTTAAAGGAGCCATACCGATACTTGAGTGATAGTTATTATTGTAGGCAAACTCTATTAATAGATTGTGGTCATCCCAATTACCCTTGAAGTCTATTACACATGGCCTTAACATATCTTCCAATGTTTAAATGGTACACTCCATTTGCCCATCAGTTTGGGGATGAAAAGTCGTGCTAAGCTTAACCTTAGTGGAAAGACCTTTTTGAATGATTTTCAAAAGTGAGAAGTAAACCGGGTACCCCGGTCAGAAATAAATGGATAAAAGAAACCCCATGCAACCTCAACATTTTCTTATGTATAGCTTAGCATAGTATTTCACCGAAAAATAAACGTTGACGGGAATAAAAGGAGCTGATTTTGTCATCTGATCTATAATGATCCAAATGAAATCATGTTGTCTCTGGTGCGAGGCAAACTGACAATAAAGTCCATGTGTACATCTTCCCACTTCCAAGCGGGAATGCCTATATCATGAGATAAGCCTTTCGGCCTTTGATAATCGATCTTAACTTGTTGACAATCATGACACTTGGCCACAAATCCCACAATATCTTTCTTCATATCATCCCACTAATAGACTTTCCGTAGATCATGGTACATCTTGGTGGTCCCGGGTGAATAGAATACCGAGAACTATGAGCTTTCTCTAAAATTTGTTCAATCAAATCATCAACATTCGAAACATATGACCGACCTTGATACCTAAGCACGCCATCTCTCTCTTGGGAGAAAGCCTCAAATGATTGAAGACCTTGTGTAGACTTTACATCAATCACAAAGGATAATTCAGAACCATTATCGACAATGACACCACCCTTGGTGGAAATTCACTAGTTGAACACCGAGGCGGGACAAACTATGTACATCAAGAATCAACTCTTTTTTTTCATCCTATACATGAGCCACACTACCCATCGACAACCAGCTAAGAGCATCCGCTTCCATATTAGCTTTACCGGGGTAATAAAAGACACTCTTGTCATAATCATTCAATAATTCTAACCAGCTTCTTTGGCGGAGATTCAAATCCTTTTGGACAAAACACATATTTTAGACTCTTATGATTGGTGAAAACACCCACATGGACCCCATATAAATAATGCCTCCATATTTTAAAGGAAAACACAATTGCCTAACTCAAGGTCATAGGTTAGATAGTTCTTCTCATGGACTCTAAGTTGCCTTGAATCATAGGCAATCTCATTACCATTTTGCATAAACACGCATCCCAACGAAACTATAGAGGCATCACAATACACCACAAAACCATTCGTACAATCTGGCCAGGTTAAAATCGGAGCTGGAGTAAGTATATATTTTAATTCTTGAAAACTTTTCTCACAAGCTTCCGACCACACAAACTTAATCAAAGAAGAAACAATGGATGAAAAGCCCTCAACAAACCTTCTATTGTAACCAACTTCTAATGTCGAAAGAAGTTAGAGGTCTAAGACAACTCTTGATTGCATCCGTCTTCTAGGATCTACCTCAATCCCTTTGCTTGACACAATATGACCAAGCAATTCTACTGATCTTACCAAAATTTACACTCCCTAAACTTCCCAAAAGGTTATTGCTCCTTAAGAACTTGCAACACAATTCCCAAATGATCCACTTGTTCATTCTCATTCTTTGAATAAATCAAAATATCATCGATAAACACACGTACGAACAAATCAAGTTATTGTCTAAACACCCTATTCATCAAATTCATAAATGCCACTGGAGCATTCATCAACCCAAATGACATTACCAAAAACTCATAATGACCATACTGGGTTCGAGAAGCCGTATTTGGAATATCATCCCCTCTCACCATCAATTAGTGTTAAGTCGAACAAAGATCAATCTTAGAGAAATAACTAGCCCCTTAGAGTTTGTCAAACAAGTCATTAATTCGTGGAAGAGGATAGTTGTTCTTAATGATTACTTTATTCAATTGACGATAATCGATGCACATTCTAAGAGACCCATCTTTCTTTCTAAAAAAACAACACGGGAGTACCTCATGGAAAATACTCTATCGGATGAAACCTTTATCCAATAAATCATTTAATTTTTCATTCAACTCTTTTAACTCGGTTAGACCCATTCTAAATTGACGTAGGTTGCGTATCCAGAAGAAGTTCAACACCAAAATTTATTTCCCACTCGGGAGGAATACCAGACGAATCATCGAGGAAAACTTTTAGGAACTCATTAACCACGGGAATCAACTCAAAAGAAGGGGTTTCAGAATCTACATCCCTCACCCTAACCACATGATAAAACAACATGTTGAGATCACCTTTTTATCTTTAAGGCAAGACACAAATTGACATCTAGGCATAGAATTTCCTCTCTTCCACTCTAGGATAGGCTCATTTATGCAACCAATCCATACCAAGAATCACATTAAAGTCTAGAATGTCAAGCCCTACCAAGTCAACAAGAGTAACTCTATGGTATAAGGAAGCAGTACGTATTTATAAACCCTCTTAGCCACCACAGAATCACCAACATGAGTAGAGACAAAAAAGGGCTATTATAATACTTTCGGAGGAACATCAAACCTCGTTGCCACATGGGTGTCACAAAAGATAAAGTAGCACTAGGATCCAATAAGGCATACATATCAATAAGAAAGACTTATAACATACCGGTCATTATATTCTGGGAACTTTCTTGGTCACCTCGGATTTGGAGAGCATAGAAGCGGTTTTTTTGGGAGCATTGGAGTTTGAACCGCTAGGAGGAGCTTTCTTTCCCTCTATTCCTTAAACCTTAAGCATTGGAAAATATCTCATCTTGTGACCACTCTTTCCACAACCAAAGCAACTATCCGTTCCAATTAGGCACTTACTATCATGCTTCTTTCCACACTTTGCACAAATAGGCTAAGTCACATAAGAGACACTATTATTACCTTCTTGACGTTTAGGGTTGGACACCCAATCCTTTTTGACGCTGGAGGAGTGCTAAAGAAACTTTGGTTGGAAAATTTTTTGTCTAAATCTTGGTCGACCTTGTCTATCAGACCTAGTTTTTGAGAATTTACCATCACCGATCCTAGCTCTTTTAACATCCATATTATTTTCCTTGAGTTTCTCTTCCTCCATTTATTGGGCATGCACCATGGGACGTGAAATGTCTATATCTTTGACAAGCATTGTCTACGATATTCTTTGACTACCATGTCGGACCTTGCCATCACAAATTTATTCAACTTAGCCCTTGAGTCCATCACCATAGTTGGATCATACTTGGATAGTTGGGTGAAGTTAGAGCATATTCCCTCACACTCATATTTACTTGATGAAGGTTAATGAACTTTTGATAATAGGTTCCCTCAACTCAAGGAGAAAAAATCTATCAAGAAACGCCAATTTAAACATTTCGCACTCTATGAGACCCTCTCCTACCGGCCTCCCCTCCTTCCGTTGGTTATACCACACTTGAGCAACACCTTTCAATTGGTAAGCGACTAACTATGCCTTCTCTTCCAGAGTCACCCCCATAATAGCAAGTACTTTAAAAAACTCATCGATAAAATCTGAAGGATCTTCTTCTATTTTGGAGCCATAAAACTGCAGGGGGTTTATTCTTGTAAAATCCCTCACTCTTGAAGCAGCCGAGTTCACTTTAGAATTCACCGGAGCTAAAACCTCTCTATTGGGTTTAGCCGTCACGACTTGACCCAATACTTTAAGAGTCGCCCTAAAATCCACATGAGTAACATTTTTTACCAAAGGATCAATCGGAGCTTGATGTTCTTGAGGAGGAGTTCCTTGTTCCACATTGTCACCCTCCATTCTTCTAGCATTAGTCTTTCTAGTATTCATATCCTGAAAAACATAGGGCAAGGATTACGAGAGAGATCTTATAGAGTTAAATTCTATGACACAACTTAGAGTTATGAAGAAGTAAAGTTTCCTAATCATCTTGTAGCCTCTCATTCATAAATGTGTGTGTTTCACACTTATGATTAAGACTGTACTAGACGTGGCTTATGAGAAATCATCCTAGGATCATTCTAAACCTTGTGCTCTGATTACCAAGGTTTTCACGACCCAGGGGTACCCCTAGAATTGAATATAAAACCACGAAGGACTCCATGCAAGCCACTTAGTCCTCCTAACATAAGCATAGAACACTAAGAGGAAAACCACAATTCAAGTCTAAAATTTTCATAAAGAAAAATGGAAGTCTAGACACTTAGTCTTAATATAGCTATCTATTACAATATTTGAATAAAATATAGCTTAGCCATACAATATGTCCAAAAAGGGAAACTACATGAAACGAACTACAACATAGGAAAAAGTCATCCTCGAACCATACAGACTCGCCAACAAGCTCGAAAGATACTCAAGTCCAAGTTCTAGCCACTAGAATGATCAACTCAAGAATCGGACCCTACACTTGGGGGAAAATGTAAAAAAAATAGGTGTTAGTACAAAAATGCACCAAGTATGATAGCCTTGCATAAAAAAATTGAAAACATGAAAATGGACATTACGTTTGAAAGCATGCAATTTACAATTTGAAATATAATCATAAACATAAAGTCATAAACATAGTCAACATAGTCATAAACATCTTCAAAACCTTGAAAACTCATATCAAAAGCTTCTTGAGCAATGACAGTACATAATTCATATTTTTGTTCTTTCTGTTGCAGGAATAAACCTTAATCGACATGAGACTATGTGAGCTATACATGGTCCCGGTGTTACCCACACCGAAAAAGGTCACCATCTCATGAGACATACTTTTGAACCCGGACTCAATTAGTGTAAAAGGATCCCATTGGAGAGCCGGACTCAATTAGTGTAAAAGCCTCCATCTCATATTCAATTTCCACTCGGTTCTAAGCATTAATTTCCAAGGAGTACATAATAAGTATTGACTCAATTCATAATATAACTCTTAGATCATGCGGGAGAGTAGCCTTTCAGTGTCCATGTCTACATATAGATTCTGAGAAAGCCTTTCAACATTAGAATCTTCATATTGTGAGATAACATTTCACATCATATCATATTCATACATAAGTGTGTATATGAAAATATCCTTTCAACAATACAACAACTACATCATAGTCATAGATACTTCATTATCAAAGTGTTCTTAAAACATATTCATAGATTTCATAAAAGCATGCACCATTCTCATACTTTATCCTTTCAAAGGTTCAAAGATCATATCAAATCAATGCGTCTAGAATTCAATACATTAGACATGGATATCATCATAATTCAAGTAACCTAATCACTACATGCATACTTTCATGACACTTTCTTTCATCAACAAAGACCCACATCACAAATTATAATTAAGTAATATGGGGATCTCATGGATTCTTGGGTATTAATCATAAAAATGAGAGGTAATCATCAATTCATACTTAATATAACATAAACTTAAGCATTAGAATCATTTTTGAAAGGAACCCATGACTTTTGAATCAAACCCTAACTTTTGGGAATTTCTATTGTTGAAATTGGGATTTTGAAGGGACTCCATGGATGAAAGCTATCCATGTATAAAAGAATACTATACCTTGATCACAAATCCCTATGAATTTGGTCTGAAAATATTGCTTTTTGAACCCTAGCTTTCACTTCCTCCTCCTTCTTCTTCTTCTTTGAGTTTTCTAGAGAGAGAATTTTTTGAAAGGATGAACTTTGACAATTGATTTGGGTTTTGGAAATAATGAGTTAAATGAGTTCTTTTTTAGTAAAAATGACTTATATAGTGACCCTAAGTTAAGGAAAATTGACCTCACATAAGTTGGACTAAAATCAGAATTACCCAAAACACCCTTCACTTTAAGTGGGCTGCTAGATCTCACATGGGGACCCACGCGCCGTGGTCCCCTTCGTTGACTTAAGGTAGTGCCTAGGCAAAAAGTTCCTTTAGCCCACAAGACCAAGGCCTCTTCACGAGGGAATCCACGAGTCTTGGTCCCTTTCATGGGCCTTGAGGCGGTGGAATTTTAAGATTAATGCTACAACTTTTTTTTATATTAAATTTCTTCTTTAAAAAAATATTTTGACTTTCAAATGAAATATAATTGATCAACAATAAAATATATTTTATCATGTTTGACCTTCGTACTTTATTAGTTCGAATAAAGAATGAAAAGAAGTTAATAAGGCCATATTTTGGAATATCAGGTCGGTAAGAAGTTAAAATTCTTTTGAAGGATTAGTAGACCTGCATACAAGATACTTTCCTTTATAATTAATTAAAAAATAATGACAAATTTATATATAGAAGTAACAATCTAACTTTATAATATCCATTTTACCCTTAATGAAATGATTTATAGTCACATAAATTTCTATCGTTCATTTTAAATCATAACTTTTCAAAGTCTTTTTTTCTTTCTTAAAATCCGTGGCGAGTCAAACTACCTCATATAAAATGGGACAGAGGGAGTATGATCTATCAACCAAGGGGTACTATTGATTACTTTAATGTAATTGTAGAACTATGAAAATACTTGGAGGATATTGCAGAACATACTAATTAACATTCCTTTGCTGGTGGGAGGAGATTTAAAGACTATTTTAAATAATTCTAAAAAAAGGGTGGCTTGCTAGTGACTCAGAAGTAAATTGTTGATTTTTCTCAATGGATAAGTTCTTTGTGTCTTAAATGAACATAAATTTTCAAGAAGTCGCTACACATGGTGGAATGGAGAAATAGATGAAGATGTGGTATCTTTGAAAGGCTATGATTTTTTAAAACAGTGGATTAGCTTAATAGTGAGGCCAATTAGCTTGACTTCTTTTATCAATTAGGTTAAGATGGTATCTTTGAAAGGCTATGATTTTTTAAAACAATGGATTAGCTTAATAGTGAGGCCAATTAGCTTGAATTCTTTTATCAATTAGGTTATCTCAAGAGTGGTAAATGAAATGATAATTAAAGTTGATATTTCAGGGATTATCTTAGCTAATCAAACTGATTTTATAAAAAGGAGGAGCATTATTGAGAATGTGTTGTCGTCACAAGAAATAGTTAGGGACATCAATAGGAGAAACAAGTTTCATAATGTTGTAGTCAAGCTTGACATGACTAAAGCATATGATAGGATGTCCTGAAAATTTCTAGCCAAGATAATGAGAAGATTTGAATTTTTAGTAAGAATCACTGATATAAGTGAGACTTATTACTAATCTGGTACTCAGTTTTGATGAATGGTCCATCATTTGACTTTTTTTTAAAAATATTCATAGATCTTAAGCAAGGAGATCCTTTTTTCATAACCCTTTTCTTTAGTGCAGTAGAGGTATTAGCAAGGGGTTTCAATAATTTATTTGAAGATCAAGAGTGTGAAAAATTAATGTTGATTTTTTGGAGGTACAAAAAAATATCTTAAATACTTTCTACGATTTTGTAGAGTACATATCTTTGATATTTGTACTTAAGAAATATCTAAATATTCTATGTTAGTGAAAACTTACAAGATAACAAAAATACAAGATTACAACTGAAAATGAAATAAAGAAATAAAATCTCTTCAGGTTGAGGCGCGGATATCTTACTCTTTTTAAGGAGATTCAAGTCCACTGCAGCAAATTTTTTCACCGGTCCAGCAGTAGTCCTCTTTAACTTGTCCCCTTCAGGATACAACAACCTTCACAAAATACAACTCAACAACTCTGGACAAGAGTTGAGTCCAAAGCTCCACAAAAAAGAACACCTCCCTTCAACTAATAAGAACTCTCTTTTTGACAACTCTTTCACTCTATATTTGTCTTGTGTTTTGTGTGTTTTGTGTATCAAACCAAATAAAGACCATCACTATTTATGTTATGCGGAATTCGAGATAATACGAGAAAATATAAACGCGAAAAACAAGACAACAGATTTACGTGGTTCACCAATAAATTGGCTACGTCCACGGGAAGAGGGAGAGCAGTTTTATTAAGGAGAGGCAAGAACAGAATTACAGAATAGGGTTTCCCATAGCGTCTATATATAGTGCTAAGCTACGCCCTAACAGGCTTAGGCCCAACATACAGAATTGACACATAATTAAGGGCCCAATACAAAAACATTGTATACCGTCGGGCCGGGGGCGTCTCCGCCCCCCGGACCCCCAGGCCAGGGGGCGCGTCGCCCCCCTGGACCCCCCGACTCGCTGACCGGGCAGCGAGACCCCCGTCCTTTCTGTTTGTAACGGGTCCAATTCAAGGCATTCAACAATTTATACTACAAGAAATCTTCCTAGCAATGAATAGGAAGATAATGGGATAGTAAATCATAAAGATAATGGCCTTAGGAGTTACATAGGTTACATAGGTTACAAAGAATGGAGGAATAAAGAATGAGATAATGAGAGGCGTAACTAATGTAATCAATGGCTGATGAATATGCTGCCCAAGTTTTCAACGTTCACATGAACGTTTCTGTGACTAAAATTGATGGGCAATAATGCCTATGAGCACTGTTTCAACTCAAAGTTAAGCAAATTAATATATCATAATAATAATATTAAAATGCTAATCCAACAGTCTAGAATATTAGATATTTAAGGGAAATATTTGTAGAACAGATTAGAATAGTCTTGATCCTTAGTATCTAGAATCATCGCTAAACTAGTTTAAATAGGGGTGACCTTAGTCATTTGTAAACAACCCAAGAACATAAGAACAACTCAAATCAAATAGTGTTCTTCCATAAACAAGTTCTCATTTCTAGCTTCCTCTTCTTTAGTTGAGTCTTCTGGTTTTAGTTAATAATCTTGGGCTAGCAGAAAGGTTCCCAAATTTTTATTTCCTTATACTATTCTCTATAAAGAAAACAAGGGATATATATATATATATATATATATATCCTCTAGAATTGAAGTTATTGTTTCCTCTTCTTTGACAGTAATTTCCTCTTCCCCTACCTCTTTGGGCAGAGAATGCCATGTTATGATTTTGTTGAGGCACTTCTTCTTCATCCTCCCTCATATCGAAACCCCTAAGAGTATTAATAAATTGATTAAAAGTAGGATATGGTGTCTTACCTAACATGACAGTCTTGTAGGTCTTGTACTCTCTAGCAAAATTAATCACTTTGTTATCCTTCATGTATTCATCAATTGGTTTGGTTCTAGCTTCACACTTTGTAGTTGTGCTTGAGATGGAACTCCTTATCTTTTGTTGCTTGAAGATATGCTTCTTCCAAGTGTTCCCACATCTCCTTGGTTGTTGAGCAGCCTACGATCGGGTACATGCTTTCCTCTGTCAAGGTTCCTGATATACAACTCCTTAGTAACACATCCTTCTCCTCCCAGTCATCAACAATGTTGTTGTCTTCTGCACCCTTCTCGCTTGCTATAGTTTTCTCCATAGTCTATCCAGTGGAACAAGTCTCTTTATGTGGTTCTGTGATGAGATAGGTTAATATCATCACTTGAATCAATTGAGTCATTTGTGTCCTCCATAAAAGATAGCTTGTTGGCTTATGCTTAATGGAGCAGGACGGAATAAGGTGATGAAGTGAAGAGGTCGAAAGAGTGTTGGTAGAAGGGGCCATTGTAGTTTGATAATTTGGTTGTTTTTGGTTATGATATAATACGTTAAAGAGAGGAAAAGCTTTATGCCCTGATATCATGTAGAATTATCATGGATATGTGAAGAATCAAGGATTGTATTGATGATGGAATGATTGAGTTACATACTCCTTATATAGGAGAAGAGTCCTATACTAGGTACACTAGGAATCCTAATACAACACAAATATATTATTTACACCTTATCCTAGTCGACTATATCAGCTTTAGTTGTACAAAATATAGACTTGTACATAAAATAGAATATAGTAGTCTAGTGTAACTCGAACTCTAACTCGTCAGGCAGCTTCACCGAACCTATTCCATCAGTTTCCTTCAACATATATGGCTTGAACCAGAAGTCAATGACACCAAAAGGAGAAAAATAAAGGCATAATGGAGGAAATGAGAGGTGAAGGTTTAAACAGGGTCAAATGTATTAAGGATATATCCTAGAGCTAAGTTGCTCGGCTCTCCAAGAATATTGTTGCCGCACCCATGCCGGATCCTTAAAAAATACACTATTTTTGGAGGATCCGATACACACCCGTTGATATTTTTGAATTGTCCGTGCAACATAGTCCTAGGGAGTCTTATCAGTATTTACTGAGATCAAAAGTGTTAGGGAGACATTTTAATCACTTGTTTAACTCATACTATGATAATTTTTGCAGATCATCATACTTAAATACTAGACAAGAACTTTAACTACACTCATAATATGTCCATAAAGAGGTATGAAGTGCCTTAGCGAGGTTGGAGAAGAAATATGTAGAAGGACTTGAGAAGTTATTCAATGTTATACTTCTGAGTAGAAAGATGCCAACAGAGTGGAGGAACAGTATTTTGGTGTAACAAGCCGACCCTTTCTATTGAGTAACTATATCTTGAATCATGTTTTGAGTTTGCATATATGTTGATTTAACTATTTATGACTTGTAGGGATCTTTTGGGTGATGAATTGAGGGGTTCAAACGAGTTAGCAAACCTAATTTAAAAGTGAGATGAGGACCTAAATAGTGTTTGTCCTGAATCATGTTTTGATAAATTTGAATAGGTAAGAACAAACTTGAAAGCTTCATGTGAATTAAACTAATCATGTTGATTAATAACCCAAAAATGAGGGAAAGAATGTCTATTTTCTAAAGCTAAGGGAAGTTGATCTTTAAAGCAAACTTAGGAGGTTTAAATGATATGTACACATAAGTGACATAAGCACAAGAGTATATTAGGAAACTCTTACAAAGTATTGAAATACTTTATTGCTCGGACTCTCCGAAAATGCTGCTATAGATCCTCCAAAAATACTCTACTTTTAAAGGATCTAACACACACTCGTTGACATTTTTGTATAATCCAAGCAACATAGTTGAAACATAGAGAAGATAACTTTAGGAACTGATCAATGAATAACTACAGTGGGAGATCTTACCTAAAATTTCAACAACATTAAAAAGAAGGGAATACAACGTCTTGATCACTGTGACAAAAAGACAGACCAACTCGAATGAGATTCTTAATATTCGATAAGTTCATTTGCACTTTAGTTTCCTAAAATTCTTGTGGACATCTATCATAAAAGAAATTGATATACCCTGAATATTAAAGAAACAAAAGGAAAATGATAAAACTGACCAATCCTGAAGTAAATTCTGACATACTTTGTCTTAACCATTTATGAGTTATTAACAACATTCTCCAGATCATTGGCATTTGGTTTTCTTTGGCGACTCCGTGAAGTCAACTTGACAGGAACACCTTAATAGGGAGGAAAGGTGACTAATCAGTTCTTTCCTTTTTTATTTTGTTTTTTTTCCTGTGAAAGACAACATGAATCAGGTAAACAAAGAAAGAGGAGGTTAGACTCACAATAGTAGAGTAATTGTTGCCAAAAGTTTAGATGACTTCCGCTGAGGAAAGTAAATTCCTTCATGGAAAGCTCCTTCAAAGCAGATTTTCCGTCTAAATCATATCTTGCCAAATCAGAATAGTCTTCGACCAACTGTCTCGCAAAATCTATCAACCAAACTAGCTAAGTATAGTTTGCACAACAATTTCTTAGTATATCAATAAACTAAAATAAGATGTACATATATGGGTTAGCAATTAGTATAGAGATATTGAAGTGTGTGACTATATCATCTAAAAGTTTAAGCTGTTAGAGAAAACAAAATTTTATTATTTAATGATATTCTCAACACACTGAGATTCAATTTCAGGATCTATGTCTGCTCTGATACCATGTTGAATGTGTCACCATTTTATCTAAAAACTTAAACTGTTAGAGAAAGCACATTTTATTATTTAACAATATTCTCAACAAGAGATGTATAAACGAATAAGTAGAACAATAATGTTGTACAGAACAATACAAACAATTGTTGGCTGACCTAATTTTGCTGAAAATTGAAATCAGATAACAATAGTGACATGAAGCCGGAAAAGAGAAATGGGGATGACAAGATATTAAGCTACTGAAGACTTATTCAAAGTATGATACAATGCTAAGATGGTTAGGAATATTAAAAAGTAGTTATTGTTGCTAATTAGTCACAAAAATAGTTATCACTGTTCACTATTGTTAGAATTTGTTAGAAGCAGTTATTTCATTAGCTTAGGTTTAGCTTCCATTTCAATTCTAATATAGATGTAATACAATTGTTAAGACATTGAATGATATACGATAAGTCCTCTTCTGTCTTTTACTCTGTTTTTCTTAGCTTCTATCTCGGATTCCCCTGATATAGCTATCTTCTTCTTCGAGGTTCATCCCCCTAGTTGATATTATCCCTTCTATTACTGGTAACTGGATCAATTGGTATCAAAGCTGAAAGTCCCCGACTGAGAAATCATGGTTGCTCAAGACAAAAATAAAGACAGATCTTTAGAGGAAATGGAGAGAAAATTTTCTCACGTTCTGGAACAATTGCAGAAGTTGAGAGAAAGTAGTGAATATGAATGATAGAATTGTATAGAAAGATAAGGAATTAATGGTGATCAAGCAAGCCCTAGGAAATGCAAAACAAAAGGTCAAAGAAATGGATCAGAATAGAGCAGAATCATTTGTGCGTGGAGACAGAGCAATACTACTGGGGATCTCCAAAATTCTAATGGTAAATTTCTTACCCGATGTTCTAAACTTGATTTTCCTAAATTTTCGGGGTCGGATTTGAGAGTATGGTTGTATAAAGGTGGATCCATTTTTTTCCATGGATGAAGTTCCATATGATCAGAGGGTGAGAGTAGCTTTTATCCATTTGGATGGGTGAAGTTATTGCTTGGCATAGATCATACTTGAAGTCTAGGAACTCAATTGTAGATCCTTCTTGGTCTGAGTATGTGTTGACTGTTAATGAAAGATTTGGGGAGGAATTCGAAGATTCAATGGAAGCTATAAAAAATCTACAAAAAACTGAGTATATTAGAACATATCAGGCTGAGTTTGAAATGTTATTGAATGGGGTTAATTTGTCAAACGAAAATGCTATCTGTTGTTTCCTGGGAGGGTTAAAAACTGAGCTCAACAAAGTTGTTAGAATGAAAGCACTCAAAACCTTAATGCAAGCTTACAAGTTAGCTAAGTTGCAGGAAGAGGTTTGACGCTCAAGATAAGTCTTGGGGAATTAGTAGAAACAACAGGGTTTAGACTGGTCTTCTTCCTACTCCATCTAGGTTTCAGGGTGTACAAAAACCTATTTTTTCTAGCACAAATGTCAAGAAACCTTATGAACCAAATGCTAACAGATTCAGTAATGGTAATACTGGTAGAAGGTTATTGATTGCTACTCAGATGGATGACAAAAGGGCTAAAAGAATATGTTTCTTGTGTGATGAGAAGTATGTGCCTAGGCATGTTTGTAAATCCAAGATACAATTGTATTTGGTTGAAGTTCTGGAAGATGGAGAGGTAACCATGGAGGAAAAAGTGTTAGAAGTGGATGAGTGCATGACAATTTCTTTACAAGCATTTACTGGAAGTACAGGTTATCAAACAATTAGAGTAACTAGATACCATGAAAAAAAGAACCTTATAGGTGCTTATTGACACAGGTAGTACTCATAATTTCATTGATGAGTCAATGGCAAGGAAGTTAGGTTGTAAAGCTTTGCCTATATACATAAACAATCAGTAAGTGTGGCTGATGTAGGAAGGTTCAAACTGCTGCTGTATGTAAGAACTTGAAGTGGTTGCTTCAGGGTACAACTTTTTCTTCTGATGATTTCTTTACTACCATTGGGAAATGTTGATATAGTATTGGGTGTGCGGTTGTTAAACACTTCAGGAAGGATTATGTTTGACTTCACAAATAGAACTATTGAGTTTGTACTTGGGAAGAAAACTTCTTTTAAGGGGATCCAGTAGCCAAATCAAGACCACCAAGTCCAAATCCTTGAACAAAAAGAGTGATGAATCAGTTCAGGGTTTCATGCTTACCTTAGTGACTGATGCAACCTCCGTTTGGCAATGCAACAGTATACAACTAAATCAAGGTACTGATATTCATCCTACCTTAACTGTATTAATGGAACTGTACAAATGCATCTTTGATATGCCTACTACATTTCCCCCTCTTAGAGGCATCTTTGATCACAACATACCACTCAATGACTCAGATACTCCTGTTAACAAAAGGCCTTATAGATATCTAGGAATGAAGAAAGATATTATTAGAAGATAGTACAGGAAATGCTAGATCAAGGTGTGATACAACCTAGTTCTAGTCCCTATGCATCACCTATAGTCCTTGTTGGGAAGAAAGATGGGAGTTGGAGTCTTTGTGTAGACTATAGAGATCTGAACAAACTCGCAGTAAAGGATAAGTTCATATTCCTATCATTGAGGATTGTTAGAACTAGGAGGTGATGAAGTGTTTTCTAAGGTTGATCTTAGAGTTGGTTACCACCAATTGAGAATGAAGGAAACAAATACATATAAGACAACTTTTAAAACTCATGAAGGACACTACGAATTTCTGTTTATGCCATTTGGTCTTTACGAATGCACCTTCTTCATTTCAGAGTCTTATGAATCTTGTATTCAAACCAGTCCTTAGGAGTTCAGTATTGGTTTTTTTTATGATATCTTGCTGTAGATCAAGGATATGTCAACTCATGTGAACCATTTACAAGCTTTGTTTGATTTGATGAAGCAACATCAATTGTTTGCCAAAGGTTCTAAGAGTGCTTTTGAAGTACCTGAGGTAGAGTAACTAGGTCATTTCATCAGTGCAAAAGGGGTAGCTATTAATCCTAAGAAGATTTCTGCAATACAGGCTTGGTCTGTCCCTACAAATATCAAACAACTGAGGGGGTTTCTTGGTTTAACAGGATATTATATGAGGTTCATTCTGAATTTTGGATCCATTGCTAAACCTCTCAATGAATTATTAGAGAAGGATAAGTTTGTGTGTAATGAGGGTGCCACTACAACTTTTCATGTTCTCAAAGATGCACTGGTGACTGCAGCTGTCATAGCATTACTAGACTATGATAAACAATTCATAATTGAAACTGATGCAAGTGGTTCAGGAATTGGTGTTGTCTTAATGCAACAAGGGAATCCAATTGCCTATATCAGTAAGTCATTAGCACCTAGACATCAGGCTATGCGTGTATATGATACAGAGATGTTAGCCATTTACTAAGTGGTGTGATTATCTATTAGGAAGGCATTTCACTGTGAGAACTGATCAAAATGCACTAAAACACCTCCTTGAACAAAGTATTCACACTGATTTTCAGATTGCTCGTTTTTCTAAATTGATGGCCTTTGATTTCACTATTGAGTTCAATAAAGGGACTGACAGTAAGGCTGCTGATGATTTGTCAAGAAATCAAAGTGCTGAAGTTGTTGGCTATTTCACTCCTAACTCCTAATGATACACTTTTGGAGAGAAGTAGCCTAACATGGACAGCTGATGCCGAGTTGCAAGCTGTTATTCTTAAGTTGCAAGCAAGGCCTATAAATTCTATATACCTGGATTGGTTCTCAGCTAAGGTGGAAAGGCAGGCTAGTAGTAGGGTCTGATTTGCAGTTAAGATAGACCATTATTCAGTTGTGGCATTCAACACCACAAGGTGGTCATGCATGCATGGATGCAACTACTAAGAGGCTACAATCCACGCTACAATCCCTTTTTTACTGGAAGTCATTAGCAGCTGACATTTAGAACTTTTATTTAGAAATGTGATATCTGTCAAAGGCATAAGTATGATGCAGCAGCTTACCCTGGACTACTTCAACCATTACCTATTCCTAATGGTGTTTGGATTGATATCAGCTTAGATTTCATTGAAGGTCTTCCTAAATCGAAAGGGAAGGATGTCATATCGGTAGTGGTGGATAGATTTTGTAAGTCTGGTCATTTCATTGCTATTGCACACCCTTACACTGCTGAATCTGTAGCTCAATTTTTTTGGACAATGTTTTCAAATTGCATGGGATGACAGCTTCTATAGTAAGCGACATGGATCTCATTTTCTTGAGTTCTTTTTGGCAAGAGTTATTTACATTACAAGGGGTCTTACTACATAAATCGACAGCATACCAACCCCAAGCTGATGGTCAAACAGAGGTTCTTAACAGAACCTTGGAGACATATTTGAGATGTTTTTGCTCTGATAGTCCTCATTCTTGGGCTACTAACTACCACTTGTTGAATGGTGATACAACACTACATACCACTCTACTTTGAAATGTACACCTTTTGAAGTTCTCTATGTTCAAAAACCACCAATACACTTGCCTTACTTAGCTGGTGAGTCTTCTAATGACATGGTTGATAGATCTCTGGAGGCTAGAGAGGCTGTGATAGCACTGCTCAAGTTTCATTTAGCTAGAGCACAACAAAGCATGAGAGATAAAGCTACCAAACACAGGTCTGATAGACAATTTATGGAGGGAGATTGGGTTTACTTGAAGTTGCAGCCTTACAGACAGATTTCAGTGGCTTCAAGGCCCTTCAACAAGCTTGCTGCAAAGTATTTTGGTACTTACTTGGTCCTTTCTAGAGTTGGTGCAGTAGCTTACAAATTGCTTTTACCTGCTGGTGTCCTTATTCATCATGTGTTTCATGTTTCCCAGCGTAAAAGGTGTTATGAGGTGCCTACAGTCATTAATCATCCCCCTATTTTACATCTTTCAAGTCCTTAGTGTCCCATTCCTGAGTTTATATTAGAGAGAATGGTGGCCACAAAAGGTAATAATGTTGTGTGTCAAGTCTTAGTTCAATGGTCTGGCTTGGATGCTTCTCAGGCTACTGGGGAGTTCCTATATGAGCTGCAGCACAGGTTCCCTGCATTTCACCCTTGAGGACAAGGGTGGTTTCCTTTGGGGGTATTGATACAATACTAAGATGGTTAGGATATTAAAAAGTAGTTACTATTGCTAATTAGTCACAAAAATAGTTATCACTGTTCACTGTTGTTAGAATTTATTCGAAGCAGTTATTTCATTAGCTTAGCTTTAGCTTCCATTTCAATTCTATAAATACAGATGTAATACAATTGTTAAGACATTGAATGATATATGATAAGGTCTTCTCTTCTCTCTTTTACTCTGTTCTTCTTAGCTTCTATTTTTGATTCCCCTGATATAGCTATCTTCTTCTTCGAGGCTCATCCTCCTAGTTGATATTATCCCTTCGATTACTGGTAATTGGATCAAAGTATGACCTCATCAAACTCAATCTGTTAGTAATTTCTTATTTCCATGGGCTGTTAGGAGTCATGCTGCTTTATTTTCTAGTTTTCTGATATTAGATAATTGTTGCTTAGTTAGTGGAGTAGTGGTCAACTTGTTGATTTAGTGGTGTGCTTATTTGTATGCCTATTTAAAAGACAATATTTTTCTTTTGATTTTAATATACAGAAAAGCTGAGATTTCAGCACATACGGAGAATTTTCAGATCAGCATTTGTTTTTAAAGTTTTGCTATCTCTTTTCTCAACAGACCCACCCTACAAAACTCAATTACATCTAATTAAGTTTTCATATTGATTATGTAAATAACTTGATAAAAAAAGCATAGATACCCCTGTTATGATAGGCCATATTATATTGAGCATGTAAAACTTTGTACATGGTCAACGCATGAAAATTAAAAGACGTCCCGTGATACCAAAAATAGGAACTCTAAGTATTGAGTTCGAGTAATTGGAAGACTGAGAGCATGTATGGATGGGCTTTTTTTTGTCTAAATGATTTTTTAAAAATTAAATGATACAAATAGAGATAGGTACAAGTAAGGGGGCTAGACCTTATCTTGCTAATCCTAATGAGACAACAATTCTCTACTAATTAACAAGCACGAAGAAAAAAAGAACTAGAGAAAACTAGGCATTCTATGATCATCACGAAGTTTATAATACTCTTTATGATGATATTACAAATGAAAATGCTTATGTAATGCAAGAATATAAAATCTAAGAATAAAGATGAGTTAGTCACCTCAAAGTTCATTTGATATATGTATGAACTAATTGTTGGGTTTTAGCAAGTGTGAATGGAAAAAGAAAAGAGAGAATATGAAAAGTGAGGGAACTAAGAATAACACTAAAACAACTAGTTTGTCCGTCTAAACTAATCTGAAGTATTTGCCTCTTGTCTTCTTCTTCAAATTTGTCCAAAAATAATTGACAGTTCATCACTTTATGGATTTTTTGGATCTTGACAAAAAGTTGCTGACACTGTCATATGATTTTTCTTTGCTAATCACGTCGGTAGGTTTGTTGGAACAAAATCCTCCTTACCATCCCAACTATGTTGTCTTCTATGTGTTTTTTTTTTTTTTTTTTTTGCATTTGGTGCTTCCACTTCTTCGTTGTCTAGGTGAAAGATCCCCCTCCTTAGCCATTTTATCAAAGCATATATCCAAAATTTCTTCTTCATCATCTTCATCGTCTCCATCAGACATGTCATTGTCCAAGTCATAAAGAATATCTCTATCAGCCACGTTTACATTTGTAGCACTCAAGTCAGATGATGCACCTATGACTGCCGTAGATGGAATTGTTTTACTTGTAAGAACAAATTCAAGTGCTTGAGGGCTTTACTCCTACTAGGTGAAGGAGTATAATTCTCTTCCTCAACTAAATCGGCCCATCTTGAAGCACTTTCGCCCCCTCATGTTTCCTTAGATTCATTCAAATTGTTTGTAGCCACCTCTTTCTTTAGAGTAAACATGGTAAGTGTATTTGGATTGATTTCTTTGTCATCTATCTTCTCCGTAACAATGAACTCCTTTTCATTTGTCACAAGAGCTTGTTGATTAATATGCTCATCGTGACAACATTGTTTCAAATTTCCTGTTTGCTCAATCTGCTTGTCCAAGTCTAAAGTATTCCCAGATTCAGCAGATAATTCATCTGTAACATATAGCCCTTCATATTGTCCAAAGTTCTCATCTCGCAACACATCAAACTAAGTACATTCAACGACACTATTACTCCGATCAAACTCAACATGTGTAGAATTTTTTGGTGCAAAATGTGATTATTTGAGGACTTAGAGCCAACTGTTTTTCTATGTGAGAAAGTCCATTGACTATCGGATTTTTCTGCAGTAGTGTTGCTTTTTTTGGCTTCATCTTGCCTTGATTTAGTGGCAACGACTGCATTAGGCGAATCCATTTCTTTATCTTTCACAAATCTAGACGATAACTGCTTTGTAGAGACTTGTGATGTCACGATCAACTGCCTTATTATCTACATTATTTTGTGCCTCAACATCAATATGGACTAGAGTGGAAGAACTCGTTGTGGTCGTACCAAGTTGCTCACTAATCTTAGAAGTCAGTGTCCAGGTAATAAAGTTTCTATATCTTCTTTGTTCCCAGATGTTGCAGCAACAAGTAGGGGACTTGGTGCATCAACTTTTTCCACACTATTCTTTTCAGAATTGGATGAAGTTGATTATGTTAACTCTTTTCCAGTTTGTTGAAGAGAAAGAACTTTCTTTTTCTCATCCAAAATTGATCACAAATCTCCTTCGAACTTTGCCCCATTCATTTATGTTTCATCAATTAGTCCACCTTCTACCTCCATAGTCAGTCTACATTCTTCCTCCTTGTGACCCTGATGTTTACATGTTGTGCAGCACGAAGGCAGTTTATCATAGACAATTTTTTGCAGCACCTCTTTAACGACACCATTTTTTTCATCTTTAAAAAACATTCTAACTCTATCTGGAAGCGATGATAATAAATTAACCTCCACTTTTACCCTAATTACACTAGGCCTTGACTTACCCGTTGCTGCCTTATCAACTTGTAGGGGTGTCCCAACGGCTGATGCAAGTGAAAACAGGGCTTCACGAGCAAACATCTGTGTTGACAAACTTGGAAAAGAAATTCAAGCTAAAGCAATTGATGTCTTCTCTTTTGGATTAAACCATGGTGTCCAGCATTGAACCCGACATTGGAGTGATTATTTACGCCCTTTTCTTTTATTGCGATGAATGATACTGTCCTAGAGTACACCTCCACAAAGTCTTCTAGATTCGATAATCTTACCAGAACATGACGATGATCCAATAAACCGAAACAGCAATCTCCTTTGATTGCAAAGTGTCGTGTAAAACTCTTTCAAAGATCAATCATATCGGGTCTCCCATAAGAAAACTTAGCAACAAGAGCATATTGCAAGTTTTCTTCTTGGATATACAATTTCCAATCCAAAAAGTTGAAACTCACAGTAGGTTCCCCATGAACATAGATCACAGGTTTTAATTTTAGTGGAAGTTTCCATCAGATTTTTGAGTGTAAGTCGATGGATTATAAATAGACGCATAACTAGGTTTCTGGCGTCTCTTCCACAACTCGAGGCTGGGGAGAGACTATTTCGTCCATGGAGGACTAAAACTCCATAGGAGTCGCCTGGTGTAAGAAGAGGCTAGTGTTGCACACTCTCTTGAATATGTCCATTTGGATGGGCTTATTCCTTAACTTCTTTCCTTTTCAGTTTTTGTCTTTTAAGCTTAAACATAAGCGTTTCTAAACACTTTATAAATTTTCGTACTTCTTAAAAAGTGCTCAAAAACTATGTTGACTTAAAAGAACATAAAATAAGTCAATCCCAACAGGGCCTAAAAAATTAGAAAACGATGGTGAACTTAAAGCAGCAAAGATGAAAAATCTTGAGGCTAAGTATCGTCAAGATGCAAAAGTCTTGAGCAAATCTAAATGGGAGTCTCAAGAGCTTATTTTGCAAAAAATGTTACTTGTGAGACTGCAAAACAAGCTTGCGGGTCTCTGGAAACTAAGGTGTATGGTGACAAAAAGGTTCGAACTATAAATCTTCAAACTCTTAGAAAAGAGTTTCAAAATTTGAAGATGATAGAATTTGAAAAAATAAATATTGTACAAGAGTGATAAATAATGTCAATGAAATGAGAAATCATAGTTATACAACTGACCAACAAGTTAAGAAAAAAATTATAATTAGTGTCACTAGAAAAGTATGAGTAAATTGTTGCTAATACTGAGGAGACGAAAGATCTTTCTAAGTTATCCATCAAAGAGCTAGTTGGACCATTTCGTGTAAACGAGAAGCGAAGATTTATTTGTGAAGATCAACTCAAAGAGATGACTTTTCAGTTCAGAACAAATGAGAATTCTCAAATTTTCTCAAAAAATCAACAAAAAAAAGAATTGCAATCCAAAAAAGAAGCAAGATCATGATGGTTATTCTAAGAAGGTTGAAGGAAAAGGTAAGAAAAATTCTAGTCGTTTTTGTAAAGATTGCAAAAAGACTAATCACAATGCAGAAAAATATTGGCACAAAGGCAATCCCCAATGTAATTTTTGTAAAAAGTTTGGCCACATTGAGAAGGATTGCTGGCACAAAAAACGGAACCAAGCAGTTTTTTGTGAAAAACGGGAGGAAGAAAGCTACGAAACCTTTTCTTTGCTTCCAAATTTGATACTTCAACAAAAAGCAATAATTGGTATGTTGATAGTGGTTGTAGCAATCGCATGACTGGAAATGAAAATGTTTTCCTCTCAATTAATAACAACGTCACTACTAAAGTGAAAATGGGGAATGAAGCCTTAGTTACTACAAAAGGTAAAAGTACTATTTTGATCAACATAAGGGAGCGGTAAGCAAATTCATGATGTTCTTATGTTCCTGACTTGAAAGAAAATTTGTTTAGTGTTGGTCAACTCATGGAAAACGGTTATTCTCTTGTGTTTAGAGATAATTATTCCTGATCAAATTGAGCCAAATCAAGTCATTGTTGAAGTAAATATGATAAAAAGAAACTTTACTTTGCAATTTTATCATAATGATTAAAAATGAAGTTGTAGATGAATCATGACTTTAGCATAAAAGATTTTGTCAGTTGTTTTCATGGTTTGAAGCTTCTCAAGCAAAAAGACATGGTGGAAGGCTTTCTATTATACATACTGAGGTGAATCAATGTGAAAGTTGTACAATGGAAAAACAACATAGAAAGTTTTTTCCTAAAGGGATGTCTTTGAGAGCAAATGTACTTTTGAAACTAATCCATGTCGATATTTGCGGACCAATGAAGACTCCATCTCTTGAAAGCCAAAGGTACTTTATAATATTTATCGATGATTTTTCAAGAATGACTTAGGATTATTTTAAAAGAAAAGTCAGAAGCATTTGCGACATTCAGAAAATTTAAAGCTCTTGTTGAGAAGAAAAAATGTTGCAGCATCAAGACCATTCGCAATGACAGAGGAGGTGAATACACAAGTCAAGAATTTAAAGAATACTGCAAAAATGAAGGCATTCAGAAGCAACTTACAACAGGTACACTCCTCAACAAAATGGTGTATTTGAAAAAAGAACTAGAACAATTGTTGAAATAGCCAGAACTATGATGAATGAGAAAGGGCTGCGAAATATTTTTTGGGCAGAAGCAGTACATACAGCGGTGTACATCATCAACAGGTGCCGACAAAGGCATTGAAGGACAAGACACCAATTGAAGCTTGGAGTGGAATGAAAACTTTTGTATGTCATTTTAAAATTTTTGAGTGTATCTTTTATGCTCATATGCCTGTTGAAAAAAGAAAAATTGTGAATTTTTTTTAAAAATGTATATTTCTTTGTTATAATTATGTAACAAAAGGTTATAGGCTTCTCGATGTCAAAACTATCAAACTTATTGTTAGTAGAGATGTAATTTTTGATGAAAAACAACATGAACTTGGAAGGATAAAAAGATAGAGGATACTTCTATCATAATTAGATGTGTCAAAAGAAGAAGAGGATGAGGAAGAAGATGTCTCTCAAGGAGGAAAAATCTCAAATTCAGATGATAAAATCACCTCCAAGAGGAACAAAAATATTGAGCGATATTTATCAGAGATGTAACTTTGTTGGAGCCAGAAAATATAAGGAGGCAATAAAGCATGATGTTTGAAAGAAAAAATTTTAATGATTGAGAAAAATAATACTCGAAAGTGAGTGAATATACCCGACGAAAGAGAAATTGTAAGTCTAAAGAAGATTTACAAAGTCAAACTCAATCGAGAAGGAGATATTCAAAAGCACGAGAGAAAAGTGAAATTCAATTGCAATTATTGTCAGACAGAAGAACAACTTGTTGACATCTTTACCAAAGCACTTCCTAGAGAAAATTTGTGCAAGACATTTAATTTTATATTTTACTAGTATAACTAGATATGTAATTGATGTTTCTAGTCATCTCAAATGACCTTAAGTAGATTATATAAACTTGAGAATTTTCTAAATATATATATATATATTCTCCTTCTATATTTCCTACTAGAATTACATCTCAAACTCAACTAACAAGCTGAATTAGTTTCTAACTTTCCTGCTACTTCTTCATTCAATTAACTAGTACATCAATCTACTATATGAAGGTAGTAACTTAGCACCCTCCCAAATTTTAATTTCCCCTAAAGTCGTTAGCCAACTAATCAAAATACGGAACTTATTTGTCATTTCAACCAGAAATCCCCAGCCTCACCCAAATAGGTACACACAATATAATAAGAGTAAGATAAAGAGAAAGTAATTAAGGGATGGTGAATGATTACCATACAAGTCTGAGTGGATTAATCTGTAGAGAAGTCTAACACCACTGAGGTCAGTATAGGGAATAGATTCTTTAGTGATACTCAAGAAATAAGCAAACACATCCACAGAAACGTGTCCATACTCAGCTGCATAATGGATTGGATATAGACCACCGAAACAATGAATATATGGTAAACCAGAATTCCTCAATAGAAGGATTTCAGCTGCATCTAAGTTGCCAAATCTAGCAGCATAGTGAAGAGGAGTATCACCAAGGCTATCTTGTATGGCTATATCTTCATCATTTTCTATAGTCGCCACCAACTTCTCCACAAAATGCTTACCTTTTTTACCCTTTACCCCAACTGCTACATGAAGTGCTGTCTGTAAAAGAGAGTTGATCCGATCGCTCTACTTGCTTCTGTATCTCTTGTCAAGAATTCTTCTGCTTTCTTCCAATCTCCACTTAGTGAAGCTCTGTATAGTTGCAAGTAATAGCTAAAATCTTTCTTTGATTCAATGCTTTCAGCACGCTTGATGCTGCTATCATCTGTACAATGACAAACAAAGAGCTAGCTAGTATGAATTTAACTTCTAAGCAATCATGGAATAAAAAAGTATGACATGTAAGTATCTAAGATATTAGACTCTGGTAAAAATAATAACTAATCAGGTATAAATAAGTGGTTTTTGGGGTCAAAATCTAGTACTATCTTCATCCATTTTCATTTTTCTTGTTCAGTTTTTCGAAAGTCAAATTGACTAATTTTCTAAATTAAATTAAATTACATTTGATATTTTAAACAAAGAATTTAGATATTTAAAAATTATATATGAAAAGTAGTATATATTGCAATTTCTTGCATATCAACATCATAAAAAAATACACCGTAAAATGTTAGTCAAAATTCTTATAATTTGACTCTAAAAAAAGGAAATCTTGACAATTAAAAGTGAAAGGAGAGAGTAACTTTTGTACTACTTTAAGAGAATAGTTTATTAATTATGATTCCAACTACTTTCTCTGTCCAATAATACTTTAACATTTAGTTCCTAATTTATCTTTATCATCATTATATATAGGGCAAAGGGCAATTATACCCATGTACTATATTAAATAGTTTAAATATATCCGTAGTTATATTTTTGGGCTAAATATATCCCTCCCGTATACTTTCAGGTTAAATTACCCTTGTCATTATATTTTCAAGCTAAATATACTCTATCACTAACAGAGAACACATGGGTGGCTAAGATTAAAAAAATTACTTAATTTAAAATAAATTAAATTCGAATATAACCCGCCCTGAATAATTTAACCCGACCTAATCAAATTCGGATACAATTCTTGGCAACTTTGTCAAGCTTCTTTGCATCATCATGAAATATAAAGCCAATTGTGTCATTGTAATCCAAAAACTCTTTCCATTGTTTACCAATGTCACCTGAGTTGTTCCATTGGCAGCATTCTCGATCCACAGAGCTATTTTTTCTTCTCTGACTCGAAAAAGTTTGATCTCAATAATCAAATTGCTCTCTAGTCAGTGCCAACAGCATATACAGCCAGCTGGTGGGTCAATGTTATAGAAAAGTTCATCGTTCACTTCCCTCCATTGGCACATACAGGCGGGTCTATGATATAAATTAGATCGAATAAAATTATTTGGGGGAGGGGGGTTATATTCAAATTTGATATAATTTAAATTGAATAGTTCTTTCGATTTCAGCCGTCCACAAGTTCTCTGTTAGTCACAAAGGGATATTTAGCTCGGAGTATAACGGGAGTGATATATTTAGCCCAAAAATATAACGAAGGGTATATTTAAACTTTTTTCATATAGTATAGGGGTATATTTGACTTTTCACCGTTATATAAGTTATAGTCATTTTTCTTATATATTTTTCAAGACATTACATTAATCATATTATACTAAAAGCATGAAGCTCCATAGTTGAAAGTTGAATTACAAAAATATCCCTAATCATATTAAAATAACTATTTTGTCCTGATCATTTAACTAATGTATCAAACTTTTCATATTACGACATTTATATCTTTTGTCTTTTAAACTTCAATCAGTTAAATATTCTATACCCTTTTCATATTCTTTGCACTTTATAAAGTTATCACCCTATAAAATTTCTTTATCATTTTATTCTCACTCCTCTTCTGTTAGACTACAAGAAAAACTACTATTACTATCGCCCTCTTATTTGTTGAATTTTGTCCAGCATAAGGTAATACTATTTTTTTCCCATTTATCATTTTATTCTTACTCCTCTTTTGTTAGACTACAGAAAAACTACCACTTACCTCTTGTTGATGTGAATCATTAGGCAATTTTCATGTACTTTTTTTGTTTTAAATATTAATATTTATTTGATCTTAATTAGAATGATATTTTGTATTATAGTTTTATCTTTATAATTTTAGATGTTTTTTTTTTGTTACAGGAGAAGGTATTATCAAGAACTTTACTCCTATGTATTTCTTTTTACTATATATATGTTATAATTAAAGTCTTAAGAAGGGTATGAATGTTATATTTGTTCTTATCTGTTTAATTTTTTTGTATTCTTTACCGATTTATACTTCTTTAATTTAATCTACTATGAAAATATGAATGTTCTGTATATTTTTATTAGTGCTGAAATTACTAATTTATGACTTTTATATTCATTTTTAAATGTACTTTTATAATATCTTTTTCTTTTATCCTTTCCTTACTAATATAGTTTCTTTAAGTAGATACATATTTGTGTACTTAGTATATGGAGCGTAATGAGAGATTATTAAGGATAAATCATATAGATATATTCATATTATTAGATGCTATTGTAATATTATTATTTTTCCATATTTCTTGCTTGATGGTCAATGTAATATTCGATTATTATGAATTTTATTTAATGAATAAAATATAAATTGGTAAAACTAATATTTTTAAATTCAAGATTTTCTATATAATAATTGTATGGAACAAACGTGCAACGCACGTTCCGAAAACTAGTTATATTAAAAGGATGATATAATAAAATAAAATTATATTTCTATTTACAATTTCTTAAAAAGTGTGCAAAGTTAATGATGAACAAATATTGTTTGATAGATAAAGTATAACCCAATCTAACTAATCCCTCGCAAAATGTATTCTTATTAAAGATATTGTTTCTAGATTATGTAAAGATTATTGATAGAATATATGCCTTCACTTAACAAAGTAATGGACCCTAACTACACTAATGAACAATACCAGAAAGTTAAATGCAGTAAAATCAACACAATGATTTTACGTGGAAACCTCCTTGCTTAAGGGAGTAAAACCACGACCTGTCTCACAGGATTTTTAATCGTTTTCACTAATCTTCAAAAGCAAAAGTAAAACACGATTACACCAAATGTGAGAAGAAGTTTTTAATCTCACGTTTAAGCAATAGTCACTATTGCTTAACAAGCCTAAGTAGAAAACTATCTACCCACTAAGCTATCCCACTTGGACAACCTAGACTTTTAACACTACACACTGATTTCTTTATAGATTCAAGAATAGTTTACAGTTTAAGAACAAGAGAATGTATTCCTAAATAACTACACGAAAAGCTCCAGAGATTGCTGTTGTTCTTGGAATAATTCTGCCTTTGTTTACTAGCAGCCTTTGCAAATGTTCTTGAAGAGGTTTCTCTCAAGTTGCAAAAACTACCAAAGATGTTTAGGAAAGTGGATTTTTTATGGACAAGTCACTTTCCTTAAACTCTTTGCCATTGGTTGGAGAAGTCTTACTTTCTGACGCCATCGGGAAGTGTGCACCTACTCTCTGTACCGTCTCCAGCTGGCAGTCGACTGGCTCGTCACTATGAGAGCCTGGTACCTCTACTAGGTCCCTGGGTTTGTTTCATCTGCAATACTCAAGTAAGAAACCTGGTACCTTTACAAGGTCCCTAAGTTTGTCAAATCATCAAAACTACAAATAACATTTTCCCCCTTTTTGATGATGACAAACAATGATCT
>NC_028641.1:64850238-64861970 GCF_001406875.1 Solanum pennellii
GATACCTTGAAGGTTCTTGCACTTCTAACTGCAGCAGTAGAACGTGCACTAGCCTTCAAGGCATCAGCCATCAACTTTTGAGCGGCAGACCTAGTAGTAGGTCGTCTCCTAGGGGCCTCCTCTACAACCTTCTCCTTCCCTTTTCTAGATTTCTCCCCTTCTCTTCTCTCAACCTTCCATTTTAAAGGTTCCTCCTCGCTTTCAGAGTCAGAGGAAGAGGAAGAAGAGTACCTTCCTATATCAGGGGTTTTATCAAAAATAGGTTGAGTGGTTCTTACCTCTTCCCTCTCCAAGACTTCAGTTTGCTCCGCCATTGCTTCTTCCCGCATCATAGCCAAGCTCTCAATCACCAACTCTTCACTTGTTGCCAATATGTTGGACTCAGAAGCCTTATGCTTGGGTAGATCTCCTTCAAAGAGATTGTCAGGCAACATGTCTTGAAATGGACCAGGTCCGGTAGGCACGACTGAACTGTTTAGATCTATGGCATAGAAGGGATTATCAGGAGTGTCTTGTTGAGAACTGGAAAGGGGATTGAGTCTGGCATGTGTAGTAGTGAGAGAGTAGAAGGCAAGAGGCTCTATTTCACTAAGAGCATCTAGCATCTGTTTGGAGGAAGATGAAGGAGAAGACATGTTTTTTACACGAGAAAATGATTTCTTTGAACAGCGAAGAGAAGAAGAAGAAAACAGATTTTGCCTTTTTAGCTTTTGCTAAGACCCTTCGTGAATAAGAAGAAAGTTTAGAGACAGATGTGGATTTCAAAAGAAGTAAATGGGGTTTTCAAAAGGCGTGAAAAGGTGCCAGGTCCGTGATTGGATGTGTCGTTTGAGAGAGAAACGATGGGACTAACGGTCAGAGTGACCGATGACTGACACGTGGCATTATCAATGGTCATATTTTTCAGTTTCAATTTAATGTATAAATGCTAACCTGGAGAGGCACCAGGTACCATAGCACAGTTAAACTTCATTCCTCAGTTGTTCTAGTTGCTTCCCTTGATAATCAGGTCCATACTGAGAGTATACCTACAAAAGGTACAAGAAGGATCTTTGTTCAGATATTTAGATATTCACACAAAGGATACCTGTACTGCAATTTTAGCCATCAAGGGAGTTCAACTGTTGGAAGCTAATAACATCACTTGGAGATCAACATGCCCAACTTCAACCTATTTCTCTCAAATTGATCCTTGCTGAGACCCTTGGTGAAGATGTCTGCAATTTGCTCCTCCGTTGGACAATATGTGAGCACAATATTTCCCTTCTCTACATTATCTCTCAAAAAGTGATGTCTAACATCAATATGCTTTGTTCTCTTATGGTGGACTGGATTCTTTCCCATACTAGCAGCACTAGTATTGTCACAGATAAGAGGAATTGCTTTGATGTGAATCCCAAAATCTTCCAAGTGTTGCCTGATCCACAGCAACTGAGAACTGCAGGCTGCAGCAGCTACATATTCAGCTCCAGCAGTTGAAAGAGCCACAGAGTTCTGCTTCTTGGTACCCCAAGAGATAAGTGATGATCCAAGGAAATGAGTCATTCCAGCGGTACTTTTCCTGTCAACTTGATAATCAGCAAAATCAGCATCTGCAAAACCAACCAGATCAAAAGTATCACCTGCAGGATAGAAGAGAACCAGGTCCCCTGTTTTCTTCAAGTATCTGAGAATACGTTTTGCAGCCTTCAAGTGTGAGTCACGAGGACATGCTTGAAACCTGGCACACATTCCAACACTATACACAACATCAGACCTGCTAGCAGTCAGATATAACAAGGATCCAATGATTCCCCTATACATTGTCTGATTCACAAGAGGATCAGATTCCTCTACTATCATCTTGGAATTTGTTCCCATAGGAGTATCAATAGGTTTAGAATCAAACATATTGAATTTCTTCAACAGCTCCTTAATGTACTTCTCCTGACATATTGAAATCCCATTTGATGATTGCTTGATTTGCAAACCCAGGAAGAATGTCAATTCACCCATCATGCTCATTTCAAACTCTTTTCCCATTAATGATGAGAATTCTTCACACAAATGTTTTGAAGTAGCTCCAAAAATTATGTCATCCACATAAACTTGAATGATAAGCAATTCTTGTTCTCTTTTTAATAAGAACAACGTATTGTCTATCTTGCCTCTTTTGAAACCATTCTTCAGCAGAAACTTTGACAGCCTTTCATACCATGCTCTTGGAGCTTGCTTCAGACCATATAGTGCCTTACTCAATCTGAACACATGATCTGGTAGCTCTACATTTTCAAAACCAGGAGGTTGCTTGACAAACACCTCCTCTTTGAGATCTCCATTTAGAAATGCACTCTTCACATCCATTTGATACAGCTTGAACCCCATGAATGTAGCAAAAGCTATTAAAATTCTAATAGCCTCCATTCTGGCAACAGGTGCAAAAGTCTCATCATAGTCTATTCCTTCTTCTTGATTGTATCCTTGCACCACCAACCTGGATTTATTTCTAGTAATCACTCCATTTTCATCAAGCTTGTTTCTGAAAACCCATCTAGTTCCTATTACTGTTCTGCCTTCAGGTCGAGGAACCAGGTACCATACCTTGCTTCTTTCAAACTGGTGAAGTTCTTCTTGCATAGAATTGATCCAGTCTGCATCACCTAATGCTTCTTTCACATTCTTGGGCTCAATAGATGATATGAATGCTGAGAATGCAACTAGATTTCTTGTTTTTGATCTAGTATGAATTCCAGAATTCAAAGGAGAAATGAGATTATCAAGAGGATGTGATGAACTATGCTTCCATCCTGATCTTGGAGCAGACTGATTGAGCTGATCAGCATGCTCTTCTTCATCAAGAGTGACATCATTTTCTGGGGAGTCTGATGTACTCTGTCTGGAATTTTGAGTAGTACCAGGTACCATATCATCCTTTTCAACCTCAACAGCCTCTTCAGGTAGACTATGATTCTGATCATCACAGTCATTTTTCAGTTGTTGATCTGCATCAGCTTCACCTCCTTCAGTCTTCTTTGATTTGAACAGTTTCATCACATCATCATCATCATTTGATCCATCATTCTTCAAGCTTCCATCTTCATCAAATACAACATGAATGCTTTCTTCAATGCATTGAGTTCGTTTGTTGAATATTCTGTAAGCCTTGCTGGATGAAGAATATCCAACAAACACTCCTTCATCACTTCTAGGATCAAATTTTCCCAGATCATCCTTTCCATTATTCAGCACGAAACATCTGCATCCAAATGCTCTAAGATAGCTCAGCATGGGCTTTCTGTTGTTGAGCAGCTCATATGGGGTCTCATTCAAAACAGCTCTTATTAGACACCTGTTGGTAACATGACATGCTGTGTTAACAGCTTCAGCCCAGAAATTTTGAGGAAGATTTGATTCAATAATCATAGTTCTGGCAATGTTCACCAAGGTTCTGTTTTTTCTTTCCACTACTCCAATTTGTTGAGGAGTTCTTGGAGCAGAAAAATTATGGCTCGTACCATTCTCCATGCAGAATTTATCCAGTGTTGAGTTCTCAAACTCAGTACCATGATCAGATCGAATGCTGCAAATAACTTGATTCAATTTGGTTTGAATCATTTTGAAAAATACCACCAACTCTTCAGCTGTGTCTGCCTTTAATCTCAAGAATCTTGTCCAAGTGTATCTCGAGTAATCATCAACAATCACCAAAATGTACTTCTTGCCATTTCTGCTTTGAACCTTCAAGGGTCTACACAAGTCCATATGAAGCAGCTCTAGTGTTCTTGATGATGTTACTTGCTTTTTGGGCTTAAAGGATGATCTGATTTGTTTTCCTTTAACACAAGCTTCACAGATTTTATTTTCAGCAAACTTCAGCTTGGGCAGACCTCGGACCAGGTCCTTAGAAATCAGTTTGTTCAATAAAGATGAGCTTACATGCCCCAGCCTACGATGCCAAAGATCAGCATTCTCATTCTGAGCACTAAGACATGTTAGGTCATCTCCATGAGACGTTTCTAAGTTGGCCACATACATATTTTTACTTCTGTGTGCAGTGAGAATTACCTTGTTTGTAGTTAGACTCACCACAGTGCATTTCTCAGAAGTAAATTTGACTTCATTTCCTTTGTCACAGATTTGAGACACACTCAACAAGCTGTACTTCAACCCATCCACATGATACACATTGTCAATTGAATCTTCAAGAGATCTTCCTACTTTGCCAACTCCCAAAATGTACCCCTTCTTTCCGTCACCAAAAGAGACACCTCCTCCTTGAAGTGTCTTGAGTGAGAGGAAGTTTTTTACATCACCAGTCATATGCTTAGAGCATCCACTGTCCATATACCAGCACTGACTGCTGCTCCTCTCACTCACCTGCACCAAGAATCACTTGTTTAGCTTGGGAACCCATTTCAATTTGAGTTCCCAGAAGGCAGACAAAGGAGTGATTAGATTGTATTTAGTCCAATAGGGTAGATTTTGAAGCTTTCTAACAAAGGACATAGGAGCAGGGACAGATTTTTTCTTTGAAAATCTGTGAGTTGAAACATGCTTTGGAGGACCAGGTCTCCCTTTTGGTAAATTTTGCCTTTCATCATAATTAGAGAGCCTTTCATATGAGTTTCTCCAGCCAGCACACTCACCCTTCAAATGTCCATTCTTACCACAGTGAAGACATAGCAGCTTGTCAGACACAAACACATACTTACTGTGAGGATTATAAGGAGGAGTGATGTTCAAACTTCCTAGTCCTTTTTTATTGAAATTACTCTGATTTGTTGCATTTGACAGTAACTTTGAGGATTTTGTCCACTTAAGGGATTTTTCAAGTTCTTCCTTAAGTTTGACAATATCCTGTTCTAATTTTTTACTCTTTTCCAGCGACAGACCAAGATTTTTCTCAGATTTTTTCAATTTTTCTTGAATTTCAGCTTGTAAACCATTTGACATTCCATTCAGCTTTTCAGCTTCTTCAGTAATCTGGTTCAACTGGTTCTTAAGTTCAGATTTGTTTGACTCTAGAGACACCATTCTTGACATTTTTTCTTCAAGTTTAACTTTGTTTTCAGTTAAACTGTCAAGTTCAGCATTCATGGTGTCTCTTTCAGATGTTAACTCTATCACAGAATCAATCATGACTTTTGCCAAAGTTCTCAATTTTTTAAGAGAATATTTATCCAAGTCATTTTTCATATCTAGAAGAGTTACCTGATTGTCCTCTTCTTCATTTTCTGTGTGAGCCATGAGAGCAAACATTTCATTGAAGACAGTTTCCTCCTCATGTACAGCCACCATAGACACATCTTTTGGTTCATCAGGGTCTTCGGAATCACTTGACGAATCACCCCATGCAGCAAGAGCCTTTTTGACCACCAAATCTGCAGCAGCTTTTCGATCTCTCTTGCCGAGTACCAGGTCCCTTCTATTCTCTTTGTCACTTCTTGGTTTTTGATGTTCCTTGTTTTCATTCTTGAGCAAAGGACACTCTCTGATAAAGTGCCCAGCTTTTCCACACTTGTAGCAAGTATCACCTTGAGTAGCATTTCGAGTACCATTTGTTCCTCTTTTATAAACTTTGTGTTTCCTCACAATTTTTTGGAATCTGCTGATGAGATATGCCATATCATCATCACTGGAATCTTCATCTGCTTTGTACTTCAGCATAAATGACTTGTCCTTCTTGGCTTCCTTCTTTGACAAATCGTAATTTCGATTCATCTCATGTGTCTTCAGATTTCCAATCAAAGCATCCATAGTCAGCACCTTCAAATCCTTGGCTTCTGTAATGACATCAACCTTGCTTTCCCAAGATTTTTGGAAGAATTCGAAGCACTTTTTTGACTTGTTTGGTCATGCTTATAGGTTCACCAAGACTTCGCAGCTCATTTGTAATGGAAGACAACTTTGTGAACATGTCATGGATTGTTTCTCCTTCCTTCATTTTGAAGTTCTCATACCTTGAGGTAAGCATGTCAATCTTTGATTCCTTGACTTGTTCAGTTCCTTCATGAGCAGTCTTCAAACAGTCCCAAATCTCCTTAGCAGACTCACAAGCTGACACTCTGTTGAACTCATCAGGTCCTATCCCACAGACAAGAAGAGTATTAGCTTTGTAGCCCTTTTCAATCTTTTTCCTATCAGCTTCGTCGTATTTCTGTCTAGGCTTTGGAACAAGATTAGTTTTCTCTCCATCCTTCTCTTCTATCATCGGAATAAACGGTCCATCCAGTACAATATCCCATAACTCGCTGTCATCAGCCATGAAGTAATCGTGCATTCTAACTTTCCACCAACTGTAGAAATGTCCATTGAAACGGGGAGGTCTTGTTGACGACTGACCTTCTTCGAGGTTAAGTGGAGCAGCCATTCTAGAGCAAATATCACTTCCTTGGTGTTAACCAAATAGATAGTGTCTGCTCTGATACCACTTGATAGAATATATGCCTTCACTTAACAAAGTAATGGACCAGGTCCCTTACTACACTAATGAACAATACCAGAAAATTAAATGCAGTAAAATCAACACAATGATTTTACGTGGAAACCTCCTTGCTTAAGGGAGTAAAACCACGACCTGTCTCACAGGATTTTCAATCGTTTTCACTAATCTTCAAAAGCAAAAGTAAAACACGATTACACCAAATGTGAGAAGAAGTTTTTATCTCACGTTTAAGCAATAGTCACTATTGCTTAACAAGCCTAAGTAGAAAACTATCTACCCACTAAGCTATCCCACTTGGACAACCTAGACTTTTAACACTACACACTGATTCCTTTATAGATTCAGGAATAGTTTACAGTTTAAGAACAAGAGAATGTATTCCTAAACAACTACACGAAAAGCTCCAGAGATTGCTGTTGTTCTTGGAATAATTCTGCCTTTGTTTACTAGCAGCCTTTGCAAATGTTCTTGAAGAGGTTTCTCTCAAGTTGCAAAAACTACCAAAGATGTTTAGGAAAGTGGCTTTTTTATGGACAAGTCACTTTCCTTAAACTCTTTGCCATTGGTTGGAGAAGTCTTACTTTCTGACGCCATCGGGAAGTGTGCACCTACTTTCTGTACCATCTCCAGCTGGCAGTCGACTGGCTCGTCACTATGAGAGTCTGGTACCTCTACTAGGTCCTTGGGTTTGTTTCATCTGCAATACTCAAGTAAGAAACCTGGTACCTTTACAAGGTCCCTAAGTTTGTCAAATCATCAAAACTACAAATAACAATTATATTTAAAAAATAGTTAATTACTGTGGTTTTTATTATGAAAAATGCATAAATTCTCATTTAAATTTATTTCGAAGAATCAATTAGAAGTTTAAATTATCATACAATCTATTACAACTTCTTACTATAAGGTGTTAAAATTGTGCGGGCTCCACTTCAGTGTCATCATACATGTCGTTCAAAAACATTGTTTGCTTGTAGATTTAAAAAAAGGTATGGAAGTGTGGGACCTACATAAGACATCAATTTAGTTCCAAAAAATGAAGAAAATTACTAAAGGCACTATTTTTTTTATGTGGTAAGTATTTAAAGGTATAATTCTTTTTTATTTTTATTGATTTCATTTAATTTTAAAAATAATACTCAAATATATTTATAATGAGAGAGGAAAGTAAATCTATTTTTGAAGAGTAATTTAATAAATATTTTAAAGTCTTCATTTATTTCTTAAATTTTGTATCAAATCAAATATTTTGATATAAAATGAGACGGAGAGAATAATTAGGATACTTACGTGCCAAATTTTAGATATAACACACTTTGATTCGTCATGTTATCTCATCAATCATCATGATAAGTTTACAAGACACATTTTTATTATATTATATCTTGTTAGTACGAGGAATAAAAAATAATTAATTTAGAAATATATTTTAAATAAAGTTAATTTATAGTTGGTTAAAATATTATCACAAAATAATTTAGAGATAAATGTTTAGAACACACTTAAATTATTTAATTTTTTTAGTTTTATATTCAAACTATTGAAAGTGTGAGTTTCATATCTAAACTATCACTTTTTAGTTTGAAAAACACACATAAATGGTGTGTGTAGTGCAGTCTCTCTTTTATATGAGAAAACTTTGACACATGACAATCTATATAGATAAAATATTTTATCTAGATAAAAATTAAATAATAAAGTTAATATTAATTAAAAATTAAAGAGTACTGTCCATATAAAAAATTAAATATTTTTCTTATCTCACTACACCACCTCCTCCACAACCCTTCCTCCCCCGCGACAACTCCATCCTTTTTTTTAAAAAAAAATTATTTATAAAATATTTTTAAAAATTCCATATNTTGATATTATTTTATTTTTAAAAATACCCCGTCTTATATAATTTTCGCTTCTAATTTTTAATTTTTTTTATATTTTTCTTATTTTGTGTTAGATATGGACGTACATATATTTTTAGAAAAAAAATTCTACTAGTGTACCGAATATAACATAAACAACTTAAAAAATATAAAGTCTTGTGGTGGCAAGTAAAAGATATTTTCGATATGTATATCTAAACATTGGGGAAAAAAATTAAAAGTGGAGGGTTAAGTGGGATGGATAGAATTATATTTTTAAGAAAATAAAATAATATCTAAATTAGTTTTGATGAGGGGAGGAGATGAAGTAAAATATGAAATACATTTTTAAAAGAAATTTAAACAAAATAAAAAACTTTAAAAAATGGTTTGGGGTAAGAAAAATATTTTATATTTTATTTTATAAAGAAAATATTATTTTTTAATAGTTTTTAAATTTTTAATTTTAACTAATACTAATAATTTATTTATTTTTTGTCAATGTTGAATATTTTGTCTATGTGGAGTGTGATGTGAAAATTCTTTAAATAAAAGAGAGAGTGTGTATTACACATACCATGATGAGAGTGGTACAAAAGTGAGAGGTGTGTTTCTCAAACTAAAAAGTGATAGTTTAGGTATGAAACTCAAACTTTCAATAGTTTAGGTATGAAACTAAAAAAAAGTATAATTTAGGTGTATTTTTGACACTTTTCTCAATAATTTATCCTGTTCTTGGAATAATTACTTGTTCTCAGTCCAAAGTATCTAACTTACGAAACATATCAAATTGGTAATTTCTCCATTTCTATTTTTGTGTTTTGTGTGACGTCCTACATGTATCGTGTCATGTAGAACATATGTATCTACTTATTTAATTTATACAAATTTAAATATCTATTTGTGCCCATAATTATTTGTTAAATTCATAAAAATCATATATATGCATTATGCCAATTGCGAAAGAATGAGTAATAATTAAATTTGGTGAATTTTAGAATAAAAAGAAGCAAGTATGAGATCAATGCTCCCACTATGTTTTTAATCAAATTAATTTTTAAATTTTTTGACATTTAGGGTTTGTTTAATCAGATTTCAAAGAAGAATTTCTCTTTCTTCGAGGCTTCCAGATTATTTTATGTAATACTTTTTCATTCTCATTTTATACATCATATTTTTATTTTATATTTACATTAACAAATGATATAATTTTAATTTCATATTTTTAGTTAATATTTTTAAGTTAATTTTATAATAAATAATAAATATATTTTCAAAATAATTAATTACTATATCAAAAATATAATATATAAAATATGATAATTAAGCATAAATTTTATAAAATAACAAACATCTATAGAAAATGATGACAAATACTTCTCACTAATAGATTATGGGAAGTTTCAATTACAAAATTTGAGAGTAGTAGAAGAATTGGGATTTGGTACCTTGAGATTTAGGGCTGTAAAGTTCCTCCAAAACCAACCAAACCTCTCTAGCAGAATCTAATTTATGAACCTTTTTATCCTGAAGAAGTTCATCACTGAGAGAACCGAAGATCCATCCTTTAACAAACCCATCACTCCTTTTCCTTTGCAAGTAATCTTCATCAATTCCCATTTCTTCCCCTTTTTCTTCTTCTTCTTCGGGCTCATCGTCATCGTCATCGCCAGGAGCAATGGTCAGTAGAGGAAATCGGATTGTTCCATCAACAAATCCAAATAAATCATGACTCTGAATAAGACAAACAATCTGAGTTTTCCATGGAATGTAGTTAGATTCACCGCATAACTTGATGGATACAAAGTTTGCTACATTAACCATTGATAAGTGGATCTCGGGATTTGAGCTTGGGAACGCCATTGTTATCTTTGCTATCAGATGAATACAAAGTCTTTTACAGTCAACTGGGTTATTGCTGGGAACTTCACTTGGACATTGCTATCAGTACGGCGAAAGTGTCTTTACTTTTCTGGATAAAATTTAAGAAGAAAAAACCACACAGTTGGTGAGCCATAAATTTCAAGTGAAATTTTAAATTATCAAAATTGTTCACTCTTCACTATTGATGTCATATCTCAAATATATATTCTCTCCGTTTAATAGTAATTATTCAATATTAACTTTATAAAGTTAATAGTTAATAAATATTGTTAGACGAAGGATGTATTACTTTTGGAGAGAATTTGAAACATGCTCATTAACATTTTAGAAGAATCAAAACAAGATATGCTATTAGAATGTGCCAAATTACAATTATAACAATTTGTTTTATGAAAAAAAAAATAATTCTTATTATAACTATATTTTAATGCAATCTTTTAACATTCGGCAAATTATTTTTTTTCAAGACTTTTGCAGATTAGATAATTCAGAAGAGAAACAACATTGTTTGGTGTTGAACAAATAGAAATGTGGTGTTAGTGAAAAAACTTACAAGATAATAAAATTTTAAGATTACAATTGAAAATAAAATGAAGAAATTAATCTCTTAAGGCTGAGGCGCGGATATCTTGCTTTCTTTAAGGAGATTCAAGCTCACTGCAGCAAATGTTTTCACCGGTCCAGCAGTAGTCCTCTTTGACTTATCCCCTCCAGGATACAACAGCCTTCACAAAGTATAACTCAACAGCTCTGGACAAGAGTTGAGTCCAAAGCTCCACAAAAAAGAACACCTCCCTTCAACCAATAAGAACTCTCTTTTAGACTAACTCTTCCACTCTTTGTTTTCTCTTTTGTTTTGTGTGTACCAAACCAAATGAAGACCACCACTATTTATACTACAAGAAGTCTTCCTAGCAATGAATAGGAAGATAATGGAGGTAATAAATAGTGAAGATAATGGCATTAGGAGTTTCATAGGTTACATAGGTTACAATAGGAGTTACATAGGTAACATAGGTTACAAAGAGTAATGGAGGAATTAAGAATGAAATAAAGTGATGGATAACCAATGCTAATGGATGATGTAGAAGTTATCCATTCCAATGTTTATTGGAATGTTTTTATCTCACAATGAATTCAGCCAATAAAGCCAAAAGTAATGGCATTACATGGCTACCAAGTCAAAGATGAAAGATGAATAGCATGATTAAATTGGTAGTTTAAAACAAAAATGCCTACCAATGGTCATTCTTATAACTCTAAAATAAAGCAATTTAATATGTTAAATATTAATATTAAAATGCTAATAACCTAACACTCATTTTAATATTTAGATAAGAGAGTATATCAGTTGAAGGAAGACTACTATGCATGTAGACACGTAATTTTGACCGAATTTAAGTTTAACACCAATTTTTAGAGCATAAATAATTTTATCAATCTAAATTAAATTTATTTTGATTTTTTTTATTATTTTCATTAAGTTTATTTAAAAGATATAAGAATAAACAACATAAATATAATTTTTATTAGATAAATTTATTTTGATTGTTAAAAAAAGGATA
>NC_028641.1:64862889-64892295 GCF_001406875.1 Solanum pennellii
AAAAAAAGAGAAAAAAAACGTGAAAAGAAAAAATACACACAAAAAGAAAGAGACTCTCCCACAAACAAAAAATCAGTAAATATATTCACATATTTTGCTTTGACTCACAAACAAAAGTTGAAGTTGAGGTTTACTTTCGCGGTTCCTTATTCGAATTATTTTCTTTTGGTGGAATTTTCGCAAGAGGTACCATTTAATTTTTTTTAAATAATTTAATATCACCTTATACAAGCATTGATTGCAATATATTGAAGTTGTCAAATTTCACATGTGGTTAAACCGTTATGTTTTTATATGAAGTTTGTTCAAATATTTCATATCAACTTTATGTTTAGATCCCTTATATAGTTATATTTTGTGTGAAATTGCTATAACAAACCGTAGTTTATTTCATATTAAATAACTCATAGTTTATTTCATGCTTAATTAAAATTTTTGTCTAAGTCTATTCTTATTTTTCATGTTTAGTTTTTAATGATAATATGTGTAGTTATTATGATTCTAATGATAATATGCATAGTTATCCAATTTTTATATTCATGTCTTACTAAGTCGAATGAATTCTTTGTTTGGTTGTGTTTAGAAATGTATTAAATTATATTTTATATTATATTATGTGTGTTGTCTTAAATTATTATTTTTAGATTCTATTAAAAATAATAATAGTAAACTTGTTAGGATAAGGAGAGGATGATAAATTGAAAGAAAAAAGAAAAAAAAATTATAACAATAAAATGGAATAAAGAAAAGAGGTAGAATACGTGATGAAAGAACATCTGAATCAGAAAAAGAATAATAGAAAAAATAAAAAAAAATATAATTAAAAGATTGGAGACGATGTACATGAAAAAATAAATTTAATAAAAATACTACATAAAATGAAAAGAAACAAAAGTATAGTGTTAAAAAAAAAATATTTTAGTATGATCAATTAAAAAAACACAACTATTTAAAAAAAAAGGGTAAGAAAAGAAAAAGAAGAAAAATCAATGTAAAAACCAAAAATATAAAATAAGGAAAGTTAAACAAAAAAAAACGTGAAAATTAGTACAAAAGAAATAAGAAGAGAGAAACAAAAATACAATAAAAAAAACAAATAACAAAAAATAAAATAAAAGAGAGAAATTAAGAAGCAGGCAAATGTTGAAAGCCTGAAAAAAATAAATAAATAATTAATAAAAATGTGTAAAAACTTCACATGTTTATAAAATAGTACAGTTTTAAATATGTTAATATATATCAAAGAGTGAGGGTAAATACATTTGTCTTAATAATATAATATTCAAAAATTAGTTTAAGTTATAAAAGTCCATAAAGTGACCGTGCTAGAACCACGGGACTCGAGGGATGCCTCATACCTTCCCCTCGGTCAATAGAATTCCTTACCGAACTGGTTCGCAGACCAAACAAAGAGTCATTTCCTTTTGATTAGGGATTAAATAAAAGGTGACTTGGAACACCATAACTCAATTCCAAGTGGCGACTCCGAAAAAAACTAAAATAATCCCCTAATTAATAACGTCACTTAAATTAGAAAAACCCTTACGCCGCCGCGTGAAAAAGGGGTGTGACATCTCTGGCGACTCCGCTGGGGACTAGAATTCGAGCTTGTAAACATGGACTTCTACATGACTTTATTATTTATTTACGTACTTATCGATTTGTGAATATTGTGTTTAATGGCATAATATGTTATTTGCTTGCTTATTTACCCTTTTGATAATATGTGAATTATCATATAACTATCTTTCCTCGCGCATCCATCTGAGCCTTCTGAGATACTTTATTCGGAGATGCGATTACGCTCCCGAGTCTTGAGATACCAGAGATGCGGCAACACTAATGGGAACGATTCTATAGTAACACATGTCTTAGGATTGGAAGGACTAACTGTGAGGCCAGAAAGCCCTGCTACTGGTAAGCTGTCCCTTCTCGACTCGAGTAGTCCTCTCGTTTTATGGCCAGTCTAGATACCTTCCCTATTAGATTGTTTACCTAGTAAAACAAACCTCAACAATGACTATCCCTAATAGGATTCGATTTATCTGCATTGCATAATGTTGAATTAATGGGGAGCTCGACACAAGGGTCGAGCCTGTCTAGGAGAAGTATCCTTACTTGAGACTATCATGTACATTATTTGTGTTACTTGTTGCATTATTGGGAAGACTATACAAATGTTGATCGGCTTTAGATGAATGAATTATAATGAAAAATTAATTATAACGAAAAATACCAAATTAAAGTTTTGACGTAATCCTTTTATTAAACACAATTTTTTCTATCAAAATTCATATTTCTTTTACAAATAGAAAAATCTATTATTACCATCAAAGTTTTTCTATATAAAAAAAAAAAGATTGAAAATTTAATCAACAAAAATTAAAATACAATAGAATATATTAATATGTTTAGTTTTGGAAAAATTTTAATGGCTATTTATATATATATATATATTATTTTTTTTTAAAAAATAAATAAATAAATAAAAAAATTGCTTTTTTTTTGTGTGTGTATGTGTATGATTATTTTATTAAAAAAATAATAATAAAAAATTTACTTTTTTTTGTGTGTATGATTTTTACGTTATTCTTCTTTTTTTAAAAAAATATATTTTATTATAAAAATAATAATAAAAAATTACTTTTTTGTGCATATGATTTTTCCGTTATTCTTATTAAAAAACATATATATATTTTATTAAGCCTAGGAAAATATGAATCCATATGGAAAGGGAGATAAGAGACAAAGAGAGGATCAATCACCTCGATTCATGATATTGGATAAGGCCCCGACACTCTTGAAGACATGGTATGAAAATATGACAAACCATGGAAGAGGAATGGTGTTCAAACGTTTGGGATTTCTACGAAGCCTTTTGTATGTTGAGCCACGACGGGATTTGATAGAAGCACTAGTGCATTTTTGGGACCCGTTAAGGAATGTATTCCGTTTTTCTGGTTGTGAACTCACCCCCACCCTTGAGGAGATAGGGGCATTCATTGGAAAGGGTAAACATCTTCACAAAGCAGAGCCTATGATACCAAAACATATTAATGGGAGGAGGTTTCTAGAATTACTGCATATAAATGAGAATGATATAGGTGGTTGTCTCGATAATGGATGGGTTCCGTTAGAATTTTTGTACAAAAGATATGGCAAAAATGATGGATTCGAAGTGTATGGAAAGAAACTCCGTAGTAATGGGTATCGTCTGACCTGGGAAGCACACAGTTATGATGCCTTCGTGGTGGCTTTTTTGGGGATCATGGTACCCCCAAAGACGGAAATGAATCGGACAATGATGAGGAGATCCAAAACCAGATGACTTCACAAGCAATAGGGACAACAGAAGAGATAAGGGCGTTAAAATAACAAATGGCAGAGATGTACGAGGCTTGGATGAGTGGACAACCTCCACCGTCTTCATTCCGAGACTATTTTAATACAAATATGTCTCACCCTATCCAGGTGTCGACAAGCGATCCAATATATCCCCCTGGATTCAGCCCCTATGCTAACACATTCAATGTCGCTGGAACTTCTATGGTGCGCCCTTCGAATACGCCTGTGATAAGTAATCCACTCTTTGTGTCAACTGCCCCGACTAACAGCATCCCGCAGCCAACGATGGTGCCCAAATCCAACAGCGATCCTCCGCCCAAAGTTCGGCGTGATCAGAGTTACACTCTTGAAGAGGCCATTAAAATTCCAAGCTCTCATCCCCACATTCATCAATATAGTTCCCCTGTCGAAATTGAGAGGATGGTCAAGAAATAGGAACATGAAGAAATGACTAAGAAAATTAAGAGTTTGGAACAGAGTATAAGAGATATGCAAGGACTAGGAGGCCACAAAGGCATCTCGTTTAGTGACTTGTGTATGTTTCCTCACGTCCATTTACCTGCTGGTTTTAAAACTCCAAAGTTTAAAAAATATGATGGTCATGGAGACCCCATAGCTCATCTAAAGAGATATTGCAACCAATTGAGGGGTGCAGAGGGCAAAGAAGAGTTACTTATGGCCTATTTTGGGGAAAGCTTAGTAGGGATTGCATCTGAATGGTTCATAGATCAGGATATCACCAACTTGCACACATGGGATGATTTGGCTCGATGTTTTGTACAGCAATTCCAATATAATATTGACATTGTTCCAGATCGCTCCTCGTTAGCCAACATGAGGAAAAAGACCACGGAAATTTTCGTGAATATGCTATCAGATGGAGGGAACAAGCTGCTAGGGTTAAACCACCGATGAAGGAGTCAGAGATGATTGACGTTTTTCTCCAGGCGCAAGAACCTGATTACTTTCACTATCTGCTTTCTGTCGTAGGGAAGATATTCGCTGAAGTTATTAAGGTAGGGGAAATGGTTGAAAATGGCATCAAGCCTGGAAAGATTGTAAGTCAAGCTGCCTTAAAAGCCACAACAGAAGTGCTTCAAAATGGTTCTGGAAATATTGGAGGGAAGAAAAGAAGGGAGGATGTGGCCGCTATTGTATCAGCGCCTAGGACTCATGTCCAAGGTAATTCCCCACAACACTATTTTCCTTCCCAAGCTCCACAATATTCTGTCCCATACACTCCATATCATGTTTTTAATGCACAACCAATTGCACCCCCTTCTTATCCACAATGGCGTGCACCAACTCCACAAAATCATCCACCACCCCCACAAGTTCATCAAAATACTGCTAGAATTCCTTTCCGTCCTAGACCACAATACAAAAAGGGAAATGGCGTTAAAGATGAGTTCACTCCTATTGGGGAGTCGTATGCTAGCTTGTTCCAAAAATTAAGGACGTTGAATGTTTTGAGTCCTATTGAGAGAAAGATGTCGAATCCTCCCCCGAGAAATTTGGATTATTCTCAACATTGCGCATATTGTTCTAATGCCCCAGGGCACAACATAGAGAGATGTTGGTATTTGAAAAGGGCCATTCAGGATTTGATCGATTCTAATCGAATTATAGTTGAAAGTCCGAGTGGACCCAACATCAATAAAAATCCATTGCCGAGGCATACTGAAACAAACATGCTAGAAATGATGAAGGGTCATGAAGAGTTTGCATCTCCGTATAAGCCAATCCTTAGGGTTGGAACTGGCATTGAGAAGTCAGCAAATGTTGTTGATTTAACAAAAATGATGCCTTTAGGGGTGGAAAGTGTGTTAGAAAAGTTGAGTCCATCCAACACACCCATCTTAACTGTGAAAGGAGCCCTTGAAGATGTTTGGGCAAGTCCGAGTAAGGCAAAGTCGTTTGTTCCAAAAAGGCCAAACAAGCCTATCTTGATCGTACAAGGGGCCCATATTCCTCATGTGATTATCAGGCCAGTATCCCAGCTCCCAATGACTAACCCAAAGCTGTTCCTTGGAATTATGAGCCTACTGTCGTGACATATAAGGGAAAAGAAATTGATGAAGAAATAGATGAAGTAGGAGGAATAACCCGTTCAGGAAGATGTTATGTCCCAATAGAATTAAGGAAAACTAAAAATGACCAAACACAAATAAAGAGTTCGGTCACTGAAGGAGAGGCAGAGGAATTCCTAAGGAAGATGAAGCTATCAGACTACTCCGTGTTTGAACAATTAAGAAAAACTCCAGCCCAAATCTCTTTGTTGTCTTTGCTAATACATTCTGATGAACATCGTAAGGCTGTAATGAAAATTTTGAATGAAGCACATGTTCCTAGTAAAGTTACAGTGATTCAGTTAGAGAAGATTGCTGGGAGAATATTTGAGGTAAACCGCATCACCTTTTCAGATGATGAACTACCCAAAGAAGGTACAGGACATAACCAAGGCCTACATATCACTGTAAAGTGTGAGCTTTCATATGTCACTCGAGTTCTAATTGATGGAGGATCTGGAGCAAATATTTGTCCTTTATCAACTCTACAGAAATTGAATGTTAGTGCTGAAAGGGTCTGACCCAACAATGTATGTGTTAGAGCTTTTGATGGGTCAAAAACAGATGTTATTGGTGAGATAGAGCTCGCACTAACCATAGGGCCTGTGGATTTCGCTGTGAATTTTCAAGTGTTGGATATCAACGTGTCCTACAATCTATTGTTGGGGAGGCCATGGGTGCATAGGGCTGGAGCAGTCCCCTCAACGTTGCATCAAATGATTAAGTTTGAATACGACCGACAAGAAGTGATTGTTCATGGTGAGGGGGATTTGTCAATCTACAAAGACTCTTCCTCCCCTTTTATCAAGGCGGATAATGAGAATGAGGCACTGGTTTATCATGCTTTTGAGGTAGTGGTTATTGAGCATGTCCCCGAAGGGAGTGTCATTTCAAAACCAAATATGCCCATCGCGTCTGTAATGGTGGTGAATGAATTGCTGAAACATGGGTTTGAGCCGGGTAAAGGCTTAGGAATCTTCTTGCAAGGGAGAGCTTATCCAGTGAGTCTACGAAAAAGCATCGGTACTTTTGGCTTAGGTTACCAACCTAGAGTCGAGGACAAAATGAAGGCAAAGAAGCAGAAGAGAGATGTATGGTCACTTACCAAGCCTATACAATCAATCTACAAATATTTCATCAAAGCCCGTGCAACAGAATCTTATCAATCATCTTTTCCAGAGCCAGTGATGAAAGTTAGCGAAGAAATGATCAACTATTTTCAAGATTTATTTGTCGAGGTTGATATGGTGGAACTCGGAGAAGGAACTAGCGATAGAGATGTGAAATTCATTGGTCCTGATGTCAATCTAAACAATTGGGAGGCCACCCCTCTCCCCGTTAAAGACGAGTCTTGGTAGTCTGTCTTGTTTTTTCTTTTGTCATCCGATTCATTAAAGGATTGTAATTCCAATTTTATCTTGTCGTTTTATTTCAAACATTCTATTTCCCTTTTTCAATAGGATGTAATTGCATCTTTATTTCAGTTTAATATATTTGTTCGTTTACTTTTATACAGTTCTTTCTATGCCGATTCTAGTGATATGACATGCATGCAGAATTTTTCGCCAGATCTTAATATCCAATCTAATCTTCGACCTAATATTGAAATAATAAGTCAAGAAATCGAATATGATGAAAACAGAGTATTTGAAGAAGTAAGGAGGGATTTCAATCATTTTGAAAATAAGTCAAATTCAAACATGAGTGAAACTGAGACGATAAATTTGGGGGATCAGGAAATTATTAAGGAGACTAAGATAAGTGTACATGTTCGACATCAAAAGGACGATATAATCCAGGCCTTGTTTGATTACAAAGATGTTTTTGCGTCATCTTATGATGACATGCCTGGATTAAGCACTGACATGGTTGTTCACAAGTTGCCAATTGATCCTAATTTTCCTCCGATAAAGCAGAAGTTGAGAAAACTGAAAACCGACATGAGTGTAATAATTAAAGAGGAGATCACAAAACAACTTGAGGCCAAAGTCATTCAAGTCGCTCAATATCCTTCTTGGTTAGCCAATATCGTACCCGTCCCTAAGAAAGACGGCAAAGTTCGAATGTGTGTTGATTATCGTGATTTGAATAAGGCAAGTCCAAAAGATGATTTTCCTTTGCCTAACATCCATATTTTATTGGATAATTGTGCTAAACATGAGGTTGCATCTTTTGTGGATTGTTATGCGGGCTACCATCAGATTATTATGGATGATGAAGATGCAGAAAAAACATCTTTTATCACTCCATGGGGTACATATTGTTATCGTGTTATGCCTTTTGGATTAAAAAATGCAGGGGCAACTTATATGAGAGCAATGACAACCATGTTTCACGATATGATGCATAGAGAAATCAAAGTTTATGTGGATGATGTTATCATTAAATCTAAAAAACAGTCAAATCATGTGAAAGACTTAAGGAGATTCTTCGAAAGGCTCCGCAGGTATAATCTCAAGCTTAATCCTGCAAAATGTGTATTTGGAGTACCATCGGGGAAGCTTTTGGGGTTTATAGTCAGTCGAAGAGGTATCGAGTTGGATCCTTCAAAAATAAAAGCAATTCAAGAATTGCCACCTCCAAAGAACAAAACTGAGGTTATGAGCCTTCTAGGAAGGTTAAACTACATCAGCAGATTCATTGCTCAACTCACAACAACTTGTGAGCCTATCTTTAAGTTGTTGAAAAAGAATGCCACAGTCGAGTGGACCGAAGAATGTCGAGAAGCTTTTGAAAGAATTAAGAATTACCTATCGAATCCCCCTGTGTTGGTTCCTCCCGAGCCGGGAAGACCTTTGATATTGTATATGTCAGTACTGGATAATTCTTTTGGTTGTGTACTGGGTCAGCATGATGACACTGGGAAGAAAGAGCGGGCCATTTATTACCTCAGCAAGAAGTTTACCGTTTACGAAGCGAAGTACACCCTTCTTGAAAGAACGTGTTGTGCCCTAACTTGGGTAGCACAGAAGTTGAAACATTATCTTTTATCTTACACTACTTATCTCATCTATCGTATGGATCCGTTGAAATATATTTTTCAAAAGCCCATGCCCACAGGCAGGCTTGCGAAATGGCAAATATTGCTCACAGAGTTTGACATTATCTATATAACGCGGACCGCAATGAAAGCTCAAGCATTGGCAGATCATTTGGCAGAGAACCCTATTGATGAAGAATATGAACCACTTAAAACCTATTTTCCAGATGAAGAGATATCTTGTATCGATGAAGTTATTCACGATAACAATCAAGGTTGGAAGTTATTCTTTGATGGTGCCTCTAACAGGAAAGGAGTTGGAATAGGAGCTGTTCTTAAGTCTAAATCAGGGGAGTATTACCCTATATCAGCCCAACTTAGATTCTATTGTACTAATAATATGTCTGAGTACGAAGCGTGCATTTTGGGTCTGAGGTTAGCTGTTGACATGGGCATCCAAGAATTGTTAGTGTTAGGAGACTCAGACTTACTAGTTCATCAAATTCAAAAAAATGGAAAACTCGAGACCCAAAGCTCATACCTTATCAACATTGTTTACAAGGTCTTTGTCAACGATTCGTGTCGATAAAGTTTAGACACATTCCCAGAGTGCACAATGAGATTGCAGATGCATTGGCCACTTTATCTTCGATGCTCCAACACCCTGATGACGCTCATATCGACCCTTTATACATACAAATTCGTGATCAACATGCTTATTGCAACATGATTGAGGAGGAATTTGATGGTAAGCCTTGGTTTCATGATATCAAAACATATCTTCAGTCTGGAGAATGTCCGTCAGATGTAACTAGTAATCAAAAAAGGACTATTCGACGACTAGCCAGGGGTTTTTTCTTAAGCGGAGGGATACTGTACAAGAAGACACCCGATTTAGGTCTTCTAAGGTGTGTAAATGCTCAAGAGGCTTCCACAATCATGATTGAAGTACACTCAGGAGTTTGTGGACCTCATATGAATGGATATGCTCTAGCCAAGAAGATACTTCGAGCAGGATATTATTGGCTCACCATGGAGCGGGATTCCATACGATTTGTTCGTAAATGTCATTAATGTCAAATACATGGTGATTTGATACATTCTCCCCCTTCTGAGTTGCATGCAATGTCTGCTCCATGGCCTTTGGCATGGGGAATGGATGTGATTGGACCGGTAGAACCAAAAGCATCGAATGGTCACAGGTTCATCTTGGTGGCCATTGATTATTTTACAAAGTGGGTGGAAGCAGTAAATTTCAAGTCAGTGACCAAGAAGGTCTTGGTGGATTTCATCCATTTCAACATCATCTGTCGGTTTGGTATTCGAAAGGTGATTATAACTGACAACGCCGCAAATCTCAACAGCCACTTAATGCAAGAGGTGTGCTACCAATTTAAGATTGAGCATCGAAATTCGACTCCGTATCGCCCAAAGGCAAACGGGGCTGTAGAAGCTGCTAACAAAAATATAAAAAAGATACTTCTAAGATGGTGCAAAGTTCTTGACAATGGCATGAAAAGTTGCCTTTTGCTTTGTTGGGTTATCGCACTACATTCTGTACGTCAGTGGGCGCTACCCCATATTCACTGGTATACGGGACTAAGGAAGTTATACCTGCAGAGATTGAAATCCCATCTTTACGAATTGTTGTGGAGGCTGAAATTGATGATGATGAATGGATCAAAACTCGGTTAGAGCAATTAAGTTTGATTGATGAGAAGCGTCTGACATTAGTATGTCATGGACAATTATATCAGAAAAGAATGGCACGGGCATACAACAAAAAGGTGCGTCCCAGACATTTTGAAGAGGGTCAATTAGTGTTGAGACGCATTTTGCCACATCATGCTGAAACCAAAGGCAAATTTTCTCCAAATTGGAGAGGACCATTTGTTGTTAAAAGGGTATTACCTAATGGTGCTCTTTACTTAGCAGATATAGAAGGCAAAGTGACAGAAACGGTCGTCAATGCTGATGCTGTGAAAAGATATTACATATGATTGAGTTTCGACATTAGAAACCCTTATGTTTGGGCTCGACATTTCAAGGGTTGATTCAATGGGATCTCTTGGTTATGCTGTTTCCAAAACAAAAAAAAATTGTCTGAACTACGTTTGACCTGATTCTTGTTTCGGCAAGATACGTAGGCAGCCCTAATATTGGGTTCGGTTCAACCAAATACAAATCCAAAAATCCATATTGTAGTATACTGGGGCAAAAGTCGTTTGTTTATTCATTTGGTATCTCATCTCAAAGCTCAAAATCAACCCCATCATCTAAAGTCAATCAAAAAAAAAGTCTTTGCATCAACCCTTGATATGTCGAGAGTAAGTTGGTTAAGGGTAGGTAAAAATCCTGAATGGTCACCATAAGACAAATGTGAGTAAAAAGAAATAAAAATGAGAGAGTCTTATTGGTGAAAACCCTAAGTGGGCACCGTAAGGCGAAAAGGAGTTGAATATAAGAGAGTCTTATTGGTGAAAATTCTGACATGCACCATAAGGCGGACGTGGTGAGCTGGAGCAATTAACATGATAGAGTGTTAGCGGCAAAGACCTTCGTGAATATCACAAAGTGTATAAGGGTTCAAAATAATTTATGGCTTCATTAAGTGTCGGGATTCCACATCAAGATTGAATGATCAATAATGGTTGATGAATAGATTGGATAGCCAGGTCTGGAAATCAATTCAAATTGCATGGCATGATTAGTAGACTCGGCTCCCACACTCAGATAAGTTTTTCTTTCTTCTTCTTACTAAAAAAAAAGAGTCTTCATCAAATCTTTTCTTTTATTCTCTTATAATTCGTAATTTTCTTATACTTTTTTTTCTCTCTCGTCATTTCTTTTGGTTGGTATGTATTTGAGTCGAGTCTTTGTCAAAAAACTAGGAAGGAATTTCAAGACTCGCTACCAAGTATCTAAACGGTACTAGGCGAAGCATCAGGCTACTGAGTTATAATCTGTCTTCAAGTGTTGAGTTCGAAAATTCTCTGATTCTATGAAGGCTAAACAATGAGTATTATGAGATAAAGACATTGGATTTAGGTCGCAAAATAAGCAAATGTGGATGAAAGTACAATCAATCAATAAGAAGTATTGACCGTTGGAAACAACCAAAGCTTCATAAGTGTTTGAGCCGCCCTTGTCGAAAGATGGAACCATAAACCAACCACCACCTTTTCAAACTCACGAATTTTCATTGTTGAAGCAGGGACACAAGTTGTTTCAAGATTGAGGATTCGAGGAACCTAGATGTTCAACTTAGTCTGCAGCAAGCGAAATGGAAACCCTACAATAAAGACTTGTGGAATATTATGCGAAATTTGGCTAATATATATCAAAATAGCAATTATTTGAATGTTGGAATATTTATTTTATTTATTAATTATTATTATTATTATTATTTTTCTCCTTGAACGAACTTCCAAATAATGAAGATAACATTCACAATGTTTTGTTGGTATTATTAGTTTGTTAAAAATTTTATTAGCAGGACCCTCCTGGATAATGAGACTAACAGGACCCTCCTGGATAATGGGATTAGTAGGACCCTCCTGGATAATGGGATTAACAGGACCCTCCTGGATAATGGGACTAACAGGACCCTCCTGGATAATGGGATTAGCAGGACCCTCCTGGATAATTGGACTAGCAGGACCCTCCTGGATAATGGGACTAGCAGGACCCTCCTGGATAATGGGATTAACAGGACCCTCCTGGATAATGGGACTAACAGGACCCTCCTGGATAATGGGATTAGCAGGACCCTCCTGGATAATGGGATTACCAGGACCCTCTTGGCTAATGGGACTAGCAGGACCCTCCTGAATAATGGGACTAACAGGACCCTCCTGGATAATGGGATTAACAGGACCCTCCTGGATAATGGGACTAGCAGGACCCTCCTGAATAATGGGACTAACAGGACCCTCCTGGATAATGGGATTACCAGGACCCTCTTGGCTAATGGGACTAGCAGGACCCTCCTGAATAATGGGACTAACAGGACCCTCCTGGATAATGGGATTACCAGGACCCTCTTGGCTAATGGGACTAGCAGGACCCTCCTGAATAATGGGACTAACAGGACCCTCCTGGATAATGGGATTACCAGGACCCTCTTGGCTAATGGGACTAGCAGGACCCTCCTGAATAATGGGACTAACAGGACCCTCCTGGATAATGGGATTACCAGGACCCTCTTGGCTAATGGGACTAGCAGGACCCTCCTGAATAATGGGACTAACAGGACCCTCCTGGATAATGGGATTACCAGGACCCTCTTGGCTAATGGGACTAGCAGGACCCTCCTGAATAATGGGACTAACAGGACCCTCCTGGATAATGGGATTACCAGGACCCTCTTGGCTAATGGGACTAGCAGGACCCTCCTGAATAATGGGACTAACAGGACCCTCCTGGATAATGGGATTACCAGGACCCTCTTGGCTAATGGGACTAGCAGGACCCTCCTGAATAATGGGACTAACAGGACCCTCCTGGATAATGGGATTACCAGGACCCTCTTGGCTAATGGGACTAGCAGGACCCTCCTGAATAATGGGACTAACAGGACCCTCCTGGATAATGGGATTACCAGGACCCTCTTGGCTAATGGGACTAGCAGGACCCTCCTGAATAATGGGACTAACAGGACCCTCCTGGATAATGGGATTACCAGGACCCTCTTGGCTAATGGGACTAGCAGGACCCTCCTGAATAATGGGACTAACAGGACCCTCCTGGATAATGGGATTACCAGGACCCTCTTGGCTAATGGGACTAGCAGGACCCTCCTGAATAATGGGACTAACAGGACCCTCCTGGATAATGGGATTACCAGGACCCTCTTGGCTAATGGGACTAGCAGGACCCTCCTGAATAATGGGACTAACAGGACCCTCCTGGATAATGGGATTACCAGGACCCTCTTGGCTAATGGGACTAGCAGGACCCTCCTGAATAATGGGACTAACAGGACCCTCCTGGATAATGGGATTACCAGGACCCTCTTGGCTAATGGGACTAGCAGGACCCTCCTGAATAATGGGACTAACAGGACCCTCCTGGATAATGGGATTACCAGGACCCTCTTGGCTAATGGGACTAGCAGGACCCTCCTGAATAATGGGACTAACAGGACCCTCCTGGATAATGGGATTACCAGGACCCTCTTGGCTAATGGGACTAGCAGGACCCTCCTGAATAATGGGACTAACAGGACCCTCCTGGATAATGGGATTACCAGGACCCTCTTGGCTAATGGGACTAGCAGGACCCTCCTGAATAATGGGACTAACAGGACCCTCCTGGATAATGGGATTACCAGGACCCTCTTGGCTAATGGGACTAGCAGGACCCTCCTGAATAATGGGACTAACAGGACCCTCCTGGATAATGGGATTACCAGGACCCTCTTGGCTAATGGGACTAGCAGGACCCTCCTGAATAATGGGACTAACAGGACCCTCCTGGATAATGGGATTACCAGGACCCTCTTGGCTAATGGGACTAGCAGGACCCTCCTGAATAATGGGACTAACAGGACCCTCCTGGATAATGGGATTACCAGGACCCTCTTGGCTAATGGGACTAGCAGGACCCTCCTGAATAATGGGACTAACAGGACCCTCCTGGATAATGGGATTACCAGGACCCTCTTGGCTAATGGGACTAGCAGGACCCTCCTGAATAATGGGACTAACAGGACCCTCCTGGATAATGGGATTACCAGGACCCTCTTGGCTAATGGGACTAGCAGGACCCTCCTGAATAATGGGACTAACAGGACCCTCCTGGATAATGGGATTACCAGGACCCTCTTGGCTAATGGGACTAGCAGGACCCTCCTGAATAATGGGACTAACAGGACCCTCCTGGATAATGGGATTACCAGGACCCTCTTGGCTAATGGGACTAGCAGGACCCTCCTGAATAATGGGACTAACAGGACCCTCCTGGATAATGGGATTACCAGGACCCTCTTGGCTAATGGGACTAGCAGGACCCTCCTGAATAATGGGATTAGATTACTTTCTCATAGGATAAACACTTCCTAGTCTAGATTTTTAGTTTTATTTTCTCCTAAAATAAACACTTCCTACTCGGAGTTTATGTTTTATATTTATATTTGCTAATAACTCATAAAATTTTCCTTGTGAAAACTGAAGCAAAAATTTTGTTTATTTTTTGTTTGTGGTGGTTTTCAGGTTTCCTCAAGCGAGACATGGATTTGAAATTCACGAACAAAGTTTCAAATTTTTTAGAATAATCAATTCCATGATGGTTAGAATTAGTTTCTTCAATGCATGTAGCAGCCTGACGACCACACATCTTTTACTAGTCAACTTTTGATCAAGAAAACACGCACTCATTCAAGAGCATTTTTCAAGTTGTCATTTTGAAGAATGTCAAAAGTTCCGTCTAAGTGGCAAGTTCAGCCTCCATTCCAATTCTAAGTTAAGATATTCACTCAAAAATCAAGGTGATATCTTAAAATCAAAATTCAAGTGAAGATTCAAGAAAAGCTACGTGGATAGAAGTTTGTACATTTGTTTTTCTTTTGACTAATAGTTTTCAAGTTTTATGTAAGGATAAGAGCCGCGATCTGGAGCCTCGATGGAACCTCACTTAACTTCCAACTCATCACTTTATCTCCTCGAACTACAAGTGGCCTGATTCCCTTATCACCCGGGATATGTAGGATGTCCAAACAAGGACTCGGTCGCACAAATTTTGGTCTTTCAAATAAGAGTTCGGTCAAAACTTGTCACTTTGTCTACTTCTTTGTCTGAAAAACTCTTCGTGTTTCCAGTCAAAGAGGGGCAAACTGTAGACACGTAATTTTGACCGAATTTAAGTTTAACACCAATTTTTAGAGCATAAATAATTTTATCAATCTAAATTAAATATATTTTGATTTTTTTTTATTATTTTCATTAAGTTTATTTAAAAGATATAAGAATAAACAACATAAATATAATTTTTATTAGATAAATTTATTTTGATTGTTAAAAAATAGGATATATATATATATATATATATATATATATGTATATATATTTTAAATAAACTAATATTTCTTAATTATGTTTTTTTTTTGTTTTAATCATCCCTTAAGCTTTTATTTATTTATTTATTTAAAGCAATTAATAATTATATAATTATCATTATATATATATATATATATATATATATATATATTAAATTAATTAATTAAAAAAAAAGAAAGAAGGGGATCAGAAGAAAAAAAGAGAAAAAAAATGTGAAAAGAAAAAATACACACAAAAAGAAAGAGACTCTCCCACAAACAAAAAATCAGTAAATATATTCACATATTTTGCTTTGACTCACAAACAAAAGTTGAAGTTGAGGTTTACTTTCGCGGTTCCTTATTCGAATTGTTTTCTTTTGGTGGAATTTTCGCAAGAGGTACCATTTAATTTTTTTTTAATAATTTAATATCATGTTATACAAGCATTGATTGCAATATATTGAAGTTGTCAAATTTCACATGTGGTTAAACCGTTATGTTTTTTATATGAAGTTTGTTCAAATATTTCATATCAACTTTATGTTTAGATCCCTTATATAGTTATATTTTGTGTGAAATTGCTATAACAAACCGTAGTTTATTTCATATTAAATAACTCATAGTTTATTTCATGCTTAAGTAAAATTATTGTCCAAGTCTATTCTTATTTTTCATGTTTAGTTTTTAATGATAATATGTGTAGTTATTATGATTCTAATGATAATATGCATAGTTATTCAATTTTTATATTCATGTCTTACTAAGTCGAATGAATTCTTTGTTTGGTTGTGTTTAGAAATGTATTAAATTATATTTTATATTATATTATGTTTGTTGTCTTACATTATTATTTTTAGATTCTATTAAAAATAATAATAGTAAACTTGTTAGGATAAGGAGAGGATAATAAATTGAAAGAAAAAAGAAAAAAAATAATAATAATAAAATGAAATAAAGAAAAGAGGTAGAATACGTGATGAAAGAACATCTGAATCAGAAAAAGAATAATAGAAAAAATAAAATAAAAATTAAAAGATTGGAGACAATGTACATGAAAAAATAAATTTAATAAAAATACTACAAAAAATGAAAAGAAACAAAAGTATAGTGTTAAAAAAAAATAATATTTTAGTATGATCAATTAAAAAAAAAACACAACTATTTAAAAAAAAAGGGGGTAAGAAAAAGAAAAAGAAGTAACATCAATGTAAAAACCAAAAAATAAAATAAGGAAAGTTAAACAAAAAAAAACGTGAAAATTAGTACAAAAGAAATAAGAAGAGAGAAAAAAAAATACAATAAAAAAAACAAATAACAAAAAATAAAATAAAAGAGAGAAATTAAGAAGCAGACAAATGTTGAAAGCCTGAAAAAAATAAATAAATAATTAATAAAAATGTGTAAAAACTTCACATGTTTATAAAATAGTACAGTTTTAAATATGTTAATATATACCAAAGAGTGAGGGTAAATACATTTGTCTTAATAATATAATATTCAAAAATTAGTTAAAGTTATAAAAGTCCATGAAGTGACCGTGCTAGAACCACGAGACTCGAGGGATGCCTAATACCTTCCCCTCGGTCAATAGAATTCCTTACCCGAACTGGTTCGCAGACCAAACAAAGAGTCATTTCCTTTTGGTTAGGGATTAAATAAAAGGTGACTTCGAACACCGTAACTCAATTCCAAGTGGCGACTCCGAAAAAAACTAAAATAATCCCCTAATTAATAACGTCACTTAAATTGGAAAAACCCTTACGCCGCCGCGTGAAAAAGGGGTGTGACAATGCATAATGAAGGTGTGCTCTGCATTGAACCTTCACTTAGTGAAACAGTAACTTTTACTCCAGAGTCGTAGTGGTCTCAGACTTGAACTATGACTGCTTAAGGGAAATAAAATATCACTGCTCACACATAATAATCAAGGTGTTGACATGAGCTTAAACAGCCAGCACGTTATGGCCATGTGCTATCTCGGTTTCATGAGTACATTTGAGAATAAACCCCATTCTCATAGGAAGCGACCTACTTCCACACATCATACAGGTGAAATCTGTCGAGAGTGCTCCTGTAAGATTAACACTCCATCCATACGGGCTACAGATATTCATTAAGAGTTTTATCAACTCAACCTTTACAAACAACAGGAAACAATGCACTCACATCATATGGAGGGGAAAAATAGTGCATTTTTCACAACAAGTCATCATATGATTAGTTTTTCCCTTTGAACCTGGTTATAGGATCTCTAGTCCCCAGGTTGGGTTTCCTCATATATGACTCAAGGATTTGTAGGCTTCAATCCCATCCCTTTCGATGTGCTCCAGACCTTTTCTCTTGTTAAGGCCTTCGTAAGAGGATCTACAAGATTATCACAAGATTTGACATAATCAACATTAATGGTACCATTTGTCAAATACGATCTTACATTACTATGTTTCCTCCTTATAAGTCTGGATTTACCGTTGTAATAACGATTTTAAACTCTACCAATTGCAGCGGTGCTATCACAATGAATTAAAATAGGATGAATTGTTTTTTCAAAATAAGGAATTTGAAACAATAAATCTCTTAACCAATTCGCTTCCTCACTAGCTGAAGCTAAAGCAATTAGTTTAGCCTCCATGGTAGAGTTAGCAATTATAGTTTGCTTTTTTGATCTCCAACAAACAGCACCACCACCTAAAGTAAAGACATAACCAGTGGTAGAACATGAATCACCTGACAAAGTGTTCTAATCTGCATCACAAAAGCCTTCAAGTACGGCAGGATATTTTTTATAGAATAAACCACAACTTTCCGTTCCAATTAAATATCTTATAACTCTTGTTATAGCATGCCAATGTTCATTACCTTGCTTGCTTGTAAACCTGTCAAGTACTCCTACTGCATATACAATATCAGGCCTAGTGCAATCAGTCACATATCTCAAGTTTCCGATTATACTAACATATTCCTTTTGATTTTTTACATTATTTTCACTTTCAACAGGAAATAAGTGAACACTTGAACCAAAAGGAGTAGCAACATGCTTGCAATCATGAAAGTTATATTTTTCAAAATTTTCTCAACATAATGTGACTGGTCAAGGAATATTCCCTCACATGTTCTTGTTATTTTTATTCCAAGAATAAAATTTGTCTCACCAAGATCTTTCATATCAAAATGGCTTCTATGAACATTTTTAGCTTCATCAATAACATTCATGTTAGATCCAAATATCAACAAATCATCAACATATGGACAAATGATCACATGTGAATTATTCCAAGATTTATGATATATGCACTTATCACACTCATTTGTTTTAAAACCATTTTCAATCATGCAGGAATCAAACTTTTCATGACATTGCTTTGGTGCTTGTTTCAAGCCATATAGGGATTTAGTAAGTTTACATACTTTGCTTTCTTGGCCTGCTTCAACAAAACACTCGGGTTGGTCCATATAAATTTCTTCATTTAGGTCTCCATTTAGAAAAGCATTTTTTACATCCATTTGATGAATTTGCAAATCAAAAATTGCAGTCATAGCAACTAAAAGTCTAATGGATGTAATTCTTGTTACCAGAGGAAAAGTATCAAAGAATTCTAGGCCTTCTAGTTGTTTAAAATCTTTTGCAACTAGCCTAGCCTTGTATTTATGAATAGAATCATCCGGTTTCAACTTTTTCCTTAAGACCCATTTGCAACCAATTGTTTTACAACCCGGTGGTAAATCAACTAACTTCCAAGTTTTATTAGAAATTAGAGATTCCATTTCATCATTTACAGCCACTTTTCAAAAAATAGAATCATGTGAAGATAATGCTTCTTTCAAAGTTAGGTGGTCATTTTCAACATTAAACACATAAAATCGGGACCAAAATCTTTTTTACTCTAGCTCTTTTACTTCTTCTTAACTCAAACTCACCAACTTTTTTATTTTTCAAAGTTGAAGTAGAAGAACTAGGTAGTGACAAAATATTTTGTTCAATCCTTTGACCCCCACTATTTTTAGTATCAAAAGGAAATTTATTTTCATGAAAAATAACATCACCAGATTCTATTACAATATTATCTTCAAGATTAAAAAATCTATAGATTGTACTATTTGAAGCATAACCAAGAAAAGCACAAGTAGTAACTTTCTTACCCAACTTTGTAATCTTGGGATCCATTAGCCTCACAAGTCTAGACAACCCCAAACTCTTAGATATCCCAAACTTGGCTTGTAACCTTTTCACAATTCAAAAGGTGTCAATTTAGACTTTTTATGAGGCACACGATTCAACACATAACAAGCAGTTAAGATAGTTTCACCCCAAAAATTTAAAGGTGCATGTGACTCAATAAGCATGACATTAGTCAATTCAATAAAAGTTCTATTTTATGTTTCTGCTACTCCATTAGACGAAGGAGAGTAAGGAGGAGTAGTTTCATGAATTATTCCCAATGATCTTACAAAAGAATTAAACTCATTTGATTCATATTCATGGCCTTTATCACTTCTAATTCTTTTTATTTTTCTTCCAAACTGATTTTCAACCTCATTGAGATAAGTTTTACAATTTTCAAAAGCATCACTTTTATTTTTCATCAAGTAAACATATGTAAACTTAAAAAAGTCATCAATGAAAGTGAGAAAATATCTATCACCTCCACGGGTTAGAATTCCACCAAGTTCACAAATATCAGTATGAACTAATTCTAACAAATCAGTTTTTCTTTCAACTTGAAAATGAGGCCTTTTAGTGATCTTGACTTTACTACAAGCCTCACACTTTTCGAAATTCTTTTTAACCATTGGGATTAATCCTAAACTACTCATGATTCCAATATAACGATCATTAATATGACACAAACGAGCATGCCAAAAATTAGTAGAAGAAAGCATATAAACAGAAGTAGAAGTTTTATTCATTTCAACATTCAACTTAAACATCCCATCACATGCATACTCCTTCACCACAAAAATACCTTTCTTCACTATTACATATTGATCAGATTCAATAATCTGTTTAAAGCCTGCTTTATTAAGAAGAAAACTAGACATCAAATTTTTTCTCATAGAAGGAGTATAAAGTACATCTTTCATTGTTAATATCCTTCCAGAAGTAAAACACAATTCAACATCTCCATTTCCAAGCACTTGAGTAGTGTGAGCATCACCAAGCATGATGGTTTTGGGCTCCTCAAAATGAGTATATTTTTTAAACCAGTCTTTGTCATAACAGACATGACGGTTTGCACCAGATTCAGCCCACCATCCATCAACATTCTAAACCATGTTTATGTCGGTAATCACCGCCACAAAAGGTTCTTCGGTAAAGTTTGCCTGAGGGTTAGGACCACGTTTTCGGAATCTGCAAAATCGAGCAATATGCCACTCTTGCCACAAACAAAGCATGGTCCCTTTTCTTGAACTTGTTGATTTTGTGCTTGGTGAATTCACCATTATTTTCTTGGGAGGTCTACCATTATTTTTCTTGAATTTTTTATTCTTAGGCTTTAAAGAAGTATTTTTGTGAGTTTCAGGAGTAGCATTATTCGAAGTAATTAAATTTACCTTCGATGTGATGTTGTTCTCTTCTTTTTGTAAAAGTGCATCTTGGCCCCTTGCTTCTTCTTCCATGCGGTTTTTATTATTAAGGTTTCAAGAGAGGTTTCCTTTTGTTTGTGACGCATAGTTTTTTTAAATTCCTTCCAAGAAGGTGGAAGTTTATCCACTATGCCACAAACAATAAGGTTATCTCCAATTTTAACCTCTTCGGACCTAAGCTATCCAACAATCATGATGAAGTCTTGAGCTTGATCTACCACTGATTTGTTGTCCATCATTTGGAAACGAAGGAATCTACCAGCTGCATATTTTTTCGCTCCAGCCTCTTCGGTATCATACTTACTCTGCAATGCCTTCCAAATTTTTTTTGCACTAGAGTAAGTTCTATCATAATAGTTATAAAAATTATCAGATAGACAATTAAAAAGATAATACCGACACTTATAGGAATCACCATCGTACTTTTCAACTTTCTCTAGATGAGAAACAGTTTCATCATCATTCATAGTGGTGATGTCTTCTTTGTTTGGATTCTTCTCGGTTAATACATAAAAAACATTGAGAAGACTTAAGTAGAAAAGTACTTTACCCTTCCATCTCTTGAAATGGTTACCATTGAACCGAAATGGCTTGTTAAGATTTCCCATCTTGACATGCGCGGTTTTTTCAATTGTAGCCATCTTGAATCTCCTTAAAACTGTTAGTGAAAAAACTTACAAGATAACAATTGAAAATAAAATGAAGACATTAATCTCTTCAGGCTGAGGCGCGGATATCTCGCTCTTTTTAAGGAGATTCAAGCCCACTGCAACAAATGGTTTCACCGGTCCAGAAGTAGTCCTCTTTGACTTGTCCCCTCTAGGATACAACAGCCTTCACAAAGTATAACTCAACAACTCTCGACAAGAGTTGAGTCCAAATCTCCACAAAAAAGAACACCTCCCTTCAACTAATAAGAACTCTCTTTTAGACTAACTCTTTCACTCTTTGTTTTCTCTTGTGTTTTGTGTGTACCAAACCAAATGAAGACCAGCACTATTTATACTACAAGAAGTCTTCCTAGCAATGAATAGGAAGATAATGGAGGTAGGAAATAGTGAAGATAATGGCCTTAGGAGTTTCATAGGTTACATAGGTTACAGTAGGAGTTAGATAGGTAACATAGGTTACAAAGAGTAATGGAGGAATTAAGAATGAAATAAAGTGATGGATAACCAATGCTAATGGATGATGTAGAAGTTATCCATTCCAATGTTTATTGGAATGTTTTTATCTCACAATGAATTCAGCCGATAAAGCCAAAAGTAATGGCATTACATGGCTACCAAGTCAAAGATGAATAGCATGATTAAATTGGTAGTTTAAAACACAAATGCCTACCAATGATCATTCTTATAACCCCAAAATACAGCAATTTAATATGTTAAATATTAATATTAAAATGTTAATAACCTAACATATGGGAAGTGCTAAATGGCCAAAATTTGGCCAGAATTGAGAAAAGTCTAATTTATCCTTCTTCTTTTTCAAAATAAAGTCAAGTCTTTATTACTACTATTTCCTAGACTTCAAGAAATACGTGTGAACAACAAGTTTATGTTTAATGAATTAGAATTAATATTAATTGTGTGAAGAAAATTATTTCATAAACTTTATAATGTGAGACCCATTAAAATCTAATTTCACCTTCTTTTAATTCTTCCTAATTCTCTTTCTTTGTTCCTTTTTCTTCATATTTTTGTCATCCTTTCTCTTTTCTTTTTCATTATATGTAAAATTAAATTATACAAATTGTAATTTTACAAGATACTTTTGGATACATTTTAGCAATAATTTCTAATCCTGAACTTGCAAAATAACATTACTTATTCCTATTATATACAAATATCCAATTCTAAAATCGAATACACAAAAAAATATATATTAATATCTAAGTTCATAACACAAATTTTTTTGGGAATAATATCAGATTTTTTCTTTATTTTAATTTCATTATAGTATATTTAATGCACATACATACTAAATTTAAAATAATATGGTTTGATTATTTTTTTCTTCACTTCTATTCTCATTTGAATATTATATCTCATAATCATCTTTTAAAATAAATAATTATATTTTATGATAATGCCAAATACTTTTCAATAAATGTTTGTAAATTGTATAATTAAGTGTATAGCACGAAGATATATATTTTTGCATGTGTATATACAATTTTCTCTTGCTTTATACAAAACAGAAACACAATTTATACACTTCTGTTGCATAAAGCGAGAAAGGCGAGCAGAGGGAGAGTGGCGAGCGAGAATGGGAGAATGGCGAGCGAGAGTTTTGGGAGACAGGCGACTGGCAAACTTTGGCAAACGTTTGCGATGGGGAACAATTAAATCAAACAGTAGCTACTTCATTTATTTTAGGTTATTAGTTCGTTATTATATACAATTATATTCGGTCACCATATTCAGTTCATAATCATGTTTTTGACAACACCTATAACTTTCATTTTGTTAGCTCAAATATATTTTGTAATTTTTTTTGTTGTGTTAAAATATTATTAAAATTAGATATATAAATATTTTTTGTACTTCTTAATAGGTGTTGTACCCGTTTAATTTGGTGTAAAGAGAAATACTCCTACTTTGGCCTTCGTGGGTCACCTTTGTACTAATTCTTCACAGCCTTCTGCATTTTGGTTTTGGACAACTTTCTTGCAAAATAAAGATAAAAACATATTAAAATTACTACAAAAAGGCTCTAGACACACACCAATCTTAAGGAAAAAGCATTGAAAGTACCGTGAAACCACGGTACATCAACATCCTCAACTTAAATTCGTTGTTTGTCCTTCAACGACGAACTATGACTCAACATAACACTTTGTACACAAGTATTCTTTTTTAAGCTTTCATAATCACATGGCTATCAACTCCGACTTTCTCGTTGCTTTAGTGCGTGTTTCTCCTCTTAGGCTTGATAGACTTACTCATGTGGATCAGACCATGACACAGACTCACCATGCACCAACACCTCTACTCTTTCGTTTCTCGCCGAAGTACCACTTTCCGATATTTCAACTAGTGGCCTCATTTCAAAAGATATCCTCCTTTTTCACACAGTGATTTTAACTTCGAGTATAAGGATAATTTTTCAAAACTCACGCTCAAAACAATTTCACACTTAGTTGGTACTTGTCGCCATAAGCTTGCCCTTATTCTCACAGCTTAAGTTCACCACATTAGACTCTTACTATAGGACTTTCTTGGCTTGTAACGTAGGCTCAGGGTCAGATATGATACATATGGGTACATTTTAGTGACTTGTGGTCCTCCTTGACATTATGGCTAAGCTTCCTACCTGTTTCATTGTCTATTTTGTCCTACTTTTTCTTGTCATCTTTGCCTTATTTTCTCCTTTCTTTCTTTTTTGGGGAAGTGACTCTTAATTCTTTATGTTCAACACTCTTTTTCTCCTTTTTTTTTTCAATTGACAATTTTGACTGAGTCATTTCTCTTGTTCACTGTTCTTTTTCTTTTCCATATTACTCTTTTCATACCCACTTTTCGGGTCATCACTCATAATAACAACCCTGAACTTATGGCGTTGCCATGAGTCGAGGTACACATTACCCAAGCTTGGGTCAGGGCCAAGACGAGTTCAGTTTCTGCTTAGCCACCCTCAACTTATGCTTTTGGCCTAAGTTGAGGTGAATATGTCCAAGGAGGGACCAGGGCCAACACATTATACACAGGGAAGTTGAGTTGATGAAGGAAAGAAAGGTCTATTATAGGCTCAAAATATTTTGATAAAAAAGGGATAACAATTTCATTCGGCTCACTTCACTTTAGGTAGATGTTTGCTAATTTGAACAAGGTCCTATGATCCTTTCCTAATTGTCTAACACAAATTATTTTTGTAGGACGAATCGGGCAAGTTCTAGCTAGGTACCAATAGGGGAACAATGAAATCTCCTCACACTCTCTTGACACCTCATTACACTATCATATTATCGGTCACCTAGTTTGAGTGTTAGAGTGAGGATCATGCAGTGGGTGCATCTCTATTTCATTATTAGATCCAACATTCAACATTCATTATACTTATTCATGCAAGCACTTTCTTAAAATGGGATATCATTCATGTTTAGCCATCATGCTTCATTTTTCACTTTCATACTTTATACAAGTTACGACACACGCCGGTTCAACAGTAAAGTAATCAGTATCTTAGGGCAAAAGAACACAGGCAAGAAAAAACACCAAGAGAGGATCGTGAGTTGGGCTACTCAGACTTCACCCTAGCACTCATTTTCATTTACCCCACCCCCAACAAAAAAAACATGAAATTGTCCCCAAAGCATAAGAAATATAAAAATAGGGTGGTAGGTGAAGCAAACCTGGGGCGCATAGCGCCGAAGATCAACAAGCAGGCGGGTCCGGTTTCTCAGAACCCGCACCCTCAGTAGGGACACCCTCAGTAGTGCCCACAGCAGTATCCGCACCCTCAGTGGTTCTCCTCTCAACAACCTCCACTCTGGAGCTAGACGCCCTAGCCGCTAACTCTCGAGCCTTCATCTGACGGGTCTCCTCATCAACCAAAGAGTCTCTCCTCGCAATTTCAAGATTTGTCTGCTCCTTCTTCCTAGCATGTGCCTCATATCCCTCAGGATACGGAGCCAACACTGTGTCCTCCGCTGTCTCAACTGGTGCAGTCGCAGGCTCGGGTTCCTTCATCTCCAGTATGCTGTCCATATCTGCCCGTAGACTCGCCACAACCTCCTAAAGAATAGTCAGATCAATGGTGGGGGCTGGGCTTTCTAGAATTCGTAGCTTGAATGCATCGAGGCACTGGTGGACCACCTGAATCTTCAGCTCTGTCTGCTAAACACCTTCTTCTCAATCCGGTACTCAGCCTCGACAATGGATTTCTGCATCCAAGGCTGGATATGATGCAACAAGGTGACCATCTGGGCCTTTAGCTTTTGGACCCTAGCAATCGGGACTAGTGCTGCTGAAGAAGGAGTAGACCGGGAGGAACTGGGTGCCATACTAGTGCCAGGGGCACACTCGACCAGGGCGGTATCCGTGGGCTCTGAAGCGGCATGATCATCCCCTTGGGCTAACTCTACCATCTCCACCTAGTTCTCACTCACCGGCTGCAAATCAACTCTATGTCCACGTCGTGGTGCCCCACATTGGCCTCATCCTTTTTGAGACCGATATCTACTGTCTTGATAGGAGTACGTCTCTGTGCCGAATGGGCACTCCAGCATCCCTATACAGCTAAAAAATCATTCATTCAAATGGGTAAGCTGTAGAGGACCTAAAAACCCTTTCATGGATCACGGAGATCAATAACTTCGGGAAGTTTATCTTAAACCCGGCTAGCAGTGCTGCAACCATGACCGCTCTGTCCCTAGTAAGGATGTTATCTGCTGCTGTGGGGGATAGACGGTGTCAGACTAACAACTAGAAAAAACTTAACTGCAAAGGTGAGGTTGACCTTCTTGATAAGGCCTCTGGGTCTAACACCTAGTATGCTCCCTCACCGTTTGACGCACAGATACTATGTAAGCCACCTCTTGGTGGACTCTCTGCTCCTGGGTCCTCTGAAATTTTCCACTGTTGATCAAGCCCCATCTGTAATCGAACTCTAGAGTAAGGGGCTCATACGTGGGGCAGTGGGCACTGCATAAAGAAAACAACGAATGGTAGTGGGAGAAATATCCACCCGGCAGCCTTTAACCATAAACTTTTTGAGTGAGTCATGTTTGGCGGGGTTCAACTGCTTGTCCAAAGCACCTCAGAGAGTCGCTACGTATGAGGCGTAGAAATCTTGCACAATCTCCTCACTGTAGGACCCCACACTCCTAGCCATCCACTCTAGCCGGTGGCGGGTAAACAAGTCATGCACCACATGAACTGTGTATAGGCTCCCTGTAAGAACTCGCCACTCGACTGTCACCAATCGAGTCATCACCCCTTTATCATTCAACAACTTTGCATCCCTGTAGACCTAGTACTGGACATCTACGCACCACCGGTTGGGCTAATCAAAAATTGGTGTAGGGACCTCATGCTGGGGTCCCGAAGCAGACTCTAATCTTTGAGCCTCATCAGATGAGACAATGCGGGCAGGAAAATCTGGGAGAGTGGCTCTTTCTGATCTGGAACCGGAGGCAGTGACCTCATTCGACCCCGTGGATTGGGATGACTCTGAACCTGAAGCCTCTTCAGAGCCAGATGCTCGCTCAGAACCCAAGGCAGAACCAGACGATGTGCCGGTCAGTGTACGCTCCTCATCAGACTAGGAGACAGTGACTACGCTGGATGCCACCTTTTTAGGGGTACCCCGAGTGGCTCTAGTGGCAAGTGTAGCGGTCCGAGTGCCAAGGGGCACGTATTCCGGATCCTGCTCATCATCAGACATGCCTATCAACCACCGAAAAGGTGCCACAAGCTTGGACCTACCCCTAGAATAAACAAGGTCTTGTATTGGTGCCATAAGTACCTGAAAAGAAAATTGTTAGTCTCACTGTGATCAAACGACACAAGCAAAATGATCAAATAGAGCCTGGATACACAAGACCCAGGCCAGTGCAGAATTGCAAAATTGGGAGATGGGCACTATCGACGGTCTGTCGATAGTATCCGTCGGTGGACACTTTAAGCAAATTTTAGAAGTCCACATTCACAGACCTCTCAGTTTGAGACGATGGACGTGCATAATGGCCCGTCGATCAATCGATGAACCGTAGTCTACTTCCGTCGTCTGACACTTAGAATAATTCAGAATTTCTCACGAATCACAGTTTCTGTTAGAAATGACGGACGTGCAGAATGGCCCATTGATCAATTGAAGGACTGTAGTCCACTTCTGTCGTTCCAAAGTTAAGAAGATTATTTACACTTCCTTAAGGAAGTATAAGCGGTCGTATTAAGTAAAGAACCCAACTATTAGGTTGGGGTCGATCCCACGAGGAAAATGGTTTAGACTTAACTTCAATGCACAAGTCTATTTAGTCAAGTACTTTCCGAAAACATGTAATTAAAGGGGGGGTTGTGAAATAAAAATATTGTAATATTGCAAAATAAAACAAGTAGCAAGAGTGAATTTATTGTTTTATCAAGTTGTGAGAGAAACTAGGGTGTAAGTGTTCTCAATAGGTTCATAACGCATAATTCTAGCTATAGCAATTCTTCTATATTGTTTTGCATGTAAAGTGATAAGTTATGTATCTCTAAATTCTTGGTCCAACATTTAAAGAATTTCACTTCGTACCTTGGTCCGGCTACGTGTGTCTAAGTTACCCTTAACTTTACATCATATTAAGCATCTTATTCGATGTATGATTTAGTTATTACTTTGCACCAATCGAAACTAGCCTATTAGATAGTATCCCACTAAATTTATGTCGGTAATTCTTTTCCTATTACCTATTAACTTGGTCCGGCAAGTAGCAATAAGGCGAGTTCTAACGCGTGCACTCGTTAAAAGGCTTCTAAGCGAAAAAATTATCAATGCATGCAATAACCTATTTGAGAATTGTTATTTAGCTAGATTTATTTTGTTAATCACCCATGGTTCCCACAACCCTAGTTGTGGATTTAGTTACCCATGCATATAAGAACACAATTCATAGTTGATAAACAATAAATCATGAACTTACTTTCGAAGAAAATCCAGAAATTCAACTTAAAATCATAAGATTATCTTAAAAACCTAATTCGAAAAATTGATTTAATGCCCAAGTTGCAAAGACAAATCTCCAAGAACAAAACTAAGAAACTAGTAGTAGAATCCAACCCTAAAAATGAGGTTTTACACCCTATTTATAAAAAATAGAGTCCTAAATTAAAAGGAATTCAAATAAGGAATGTGTAAACTGTAAGTAGCTAAATAAGGGAGAACATACATTAAGGGGGAACATGCATTAAGGGGGAATATTCAGAAAAAGGGGAATATACAGAAAGGGGGAATACAATGTCAGGGGGAACGATTCTGGTGAAGATTTCAGATCATATCATTGTTTGTCATCATCAAAAAGGGGGAAAATGTTATTTGTAGTTTTGATGATTTGACAAACTTAGGGACCTCATAAAGGTACCGGGTTTTCTACTTGAGTATTGCAGGTGTCTTGTTTGAAGTATTGCAGATGAAACAAACCCAGGGACCTAGTAGAGGTACCAGGCTCTCGTGAGAGTGAGCCAGTCGACTGCCAGCTGGAGATAGTACAGAAAGTAGGTGCACACTTCCCGATGGCGTCAGAAAGTGTGACCTTTCCAACCAATGGCAAGATGTTTAGGAAAGGGACTTGTCAATACAAAAGACACTTTCCTAAACACTTTTTGGTAGCTTTTGCAACTTGATAAAAACTTTTCAAGAACTCTTGTAAAGGCTAACAAAAAGGAAAAAAGGCAGAATCAAATTCCAAA
>NC_028641.1:64900421-64910563 GCF_001406875.1 Solanum pennellii
TATTGCTTAACGGTAAGATTGATAACTCTTTCTTACGTTTGGTGTAATCGTGTTTCGCTTTTGCTTTTGAAGATTAGTGAAAACGATTGAAAATCCTGTGAGACAGGTCGTGGTTTTACTCCCTTAAGCAAGGAGGTTTCCACGTAATATCGTTGTGTTGATTTTACTGCATTTAACTTCCTGTTTTACTCATTAGTGTAGTAAGGGACCTGGTCCATTACTGTTAAGTGAAGGCATACATTCTATCAGAATGTTTGTCGAAAACGCGGCTTCAATCGACAACCCCCACAGACGGTCCGTCGATTAAACGACAGACCGTTGACTGCCTCCGTAAGTCCATACTTAGCATCTTTTCTCCTCCTTCACTTTGCATCTTCTCTGATCCAATCAACGTACCAACAGTACGGTCTGTCGATTCACCTACGGTCCGTCGATGCTTCTCGTCGTCCTATACTTCGTTTTTCTTCAACATCGGGTATTGGGACATTCTCTGATCAGATCGATGTTTTGACAGGACGGTCAGTAGATCCTTTCATAGACCCACACTTGGTCAGAATTCCCCGAATTTCTTCCAGATGCCTAAACCTCCAATCGACGGTCACCACCTACGGTCTGTCGATAGGACGACGAGTCATCGATGACCTTCATGGGTCACCTCTGCACTAGTGCTTCACAACTTTCTGCATTTTGGTTTTGGACAACTTTCCTACAAAACAAAGATAAAAACATATTAAAATTACTACAAAAAGGTTCTAGACACACACCAATCTTAAGGAAAAAGCATTGAAAGTACCGTGAAATCACGGTACATCAGTGATAATTGGATGATCATTATGGGCTAATCACTAAAAGTGATAATGATATAGAAAATTAACAATTTGTAGGGCAACTTTTGGTTCATTGTTTAGGAACTAATATATGTACATGTGTTTAAGTCTTAGTTGCATAACTTGCTTCAATTTTTAAATTTTTTAGTTATCACATGATTCAAGTTTTTCTATATTGGTATGTATAATTAAGTATTATTTTTATGATATTTAAGGAAATCAGACTTAACCTTAGGTGTTAAATTTAGGAATATAAGATTTGACATATTAGTTGGTATCAAGTTTTATTAATTAAACTGTAGATTATGATTAATTTTGGGTCTAGGATAGACATATTCTACAGATTTGCTTACTTACGAGTATTGCATATTTGATAGATTGGAAACATTCGAAGCTTTATGAAAGGGAAATGCAAGATTTTGAGGATTCTTGACATGTATTCGACATTCAAGGTATGTTAAGACTTTCTAGACTTCGTGAAGAGACATTTTCAAATTAAAGAATAAAAATGGAATGGATAATGGGTAAGGGATAAAGATGAAGTCTCGTACCAATGGTGTGACGAACATTGTACGAGTACCGGTATTGTTAAAGTGAAAATTTATTACTATAATATGACAGATTGTAATTCGAGAATGCCAAATCATATGGACATTAGCTGATATATTTAATGCTTGATTTCTTTTGTTGTGGTTGTGTTCTTTATTGAACATGTATAATTGTGATAACTGAGGTTATTACATATTATGTTGATATTTGATTGAGATGGATCATCATCTTTTTCCTTTGATATAATATTGTGCACATGCATTGGCATGAGATTGAGTATGAGTTGAGCACGTGGAGATCGTCTGTGCTGGGGATGGTGAGATATTAAGATTATAATTTGGGCACGTGGAGATCGTACGTGTAAAAATTGTTGATTATATGATAGTACATTGAGATCGTCCGCACAGACACGTGAAGATCGTCGTTGTCTGTATATGGACCTCGCGAGTCCCCCATAGGTCATGAACTCTCGATGTTTTTTTTGAAGAGTATCATGTATATACGGTTGAGAGAGTACTTGGAATTCAAGGCATCTCATTTCATGGTGTCACATTGCATTGCATCTCATTACATCCTTAATTTTTGTTGATTATGGATTATATTGGTGGTTGAAAAGTATGTGGAATTTGATTGTCCCTATTGATGAAAACTTGGTTGATAAATATAATATAGACTTGTATACATAAAGAACTGATTTTCTTATATAAACTCATGTCACTACTTCTTCGTTGTCCGTCGATTAGATGTATTGGATACACGTGGTTCCATACTCATAATACACTTGCTACACTCTTTTGTGCTGCAGATTAGATTTCAAATTTGGGCACGTTTTTGGAGCTTTGAATATGAATTGGATTATATTGGAGTTGTGGTGCGCTGTTTGGGATTATCTGCGGCCCACACCTTCATTTACCTCTATTTATTAGGTTATTTTGGTATTCTGATAGGAGATTCCTTATGTTTAGATTTTCATATTAGTTTGGACTTGTATCAAATTGTAGAAGATCATGTCCTTATGACACTAAATCTTGGGGGTGGTAATTTAGGTTTCCTCTTGGGGGTGGACAGAAGGAATATTGTGGCACAGTCGTTTGGGCCACCCGTCTACTCAAATAATAAATTCTTTAATGTCTCAATTAGGTTTTTCCTCCATTCATGTAAACAATTGTGACTCCTGTTCAATTGCTAAATCTCATAATTTACCTTTTACTTTATCTGAGAAGCGTACAACTGCACCTTTTCAACTTATTCATTCTGACCTATGGGGTCCTACTGCTGTGCCTTCATTTGCTGGTTTTCGCTATTATATTTGTTTTGTGGATGATTTTACAAAATACACTTGGTTGTACCCACTAAAACACAAATCACATGCATACACCACCTTTGTCACTTTTGAAAAAATGGTTAAAACACAATTCAATTCTCATGTTAAACTTTTTCGAAGTGACAATGGAAAGGAATATGTCAATAACATCTTTGGCCAGTTTCTGCAATCCCTGGGAATTATACATCAAACCTCCTGTCCATACACTCCCGAACAGAATGGGGTGGCTGAGCGTAAGCATCGCCATCTCATTGAAACAGTGGTTACTCTTCTACATCAATCTCATCTCCCTGTCTCCTTTTGGGTAGAAGCTCTAGCCACCGCAAACTACCTCATTAACAGAATGCCCAGTCACACTCTCTCCAACAAATCACCCTATCAACTCCTTTACCAAGAACTTCCCAATTATACCAACCTCCGCGTCTTTGGGTGTCTTGCCTACCCTTGGCTACGCCCTCATATTACTCACAAATTACAACCCCGATCCCGTCCTTGTATTTTTTTGGGCTATCATCCTACCTCCAAGGGTTATCGCTGTCTTGACCCACAAACTCATAAAGTCTACATATCTCGTCATGTCAAATTTGTCGAAAATGAGTTTCCCTACGAGTCTATTTCCTCCTCCACAAATACATCATTCATTGGCGTCCTTCCCCTTTTTCCAACATACTCACAGGGTCCCTCACCACCTTCCCCCACACCTCCACCCACTACCCAACCACCCCTCATCACCCCTTCGACCGTCACCCACAATACACCCGCAACCACCACCCACACTCACAACCAACCCGAACCACCCCATACCCACAACATCTCCAGCCCGATCCGTTTTGGGTCCTTCCCGGCCACCCCCGAATCACCACCGCCCGTGCCACCCCCCAATACTCATCCCATGTTAACCCGTGGCAAAGCCGGTATCTTTAAACCCAAAACCTTTCAGGCTACCATACTACCAAATACACCCCTTCCCGATAGTGAACCAACAACCTACTCTGTTGCCTCAAAAAATGCTTATTGGCGTCATGCTATGGATGACGAGTTTAAGGCTTTGACTGATCAGAAAACTTGGGTTCTTGTACCTAAGCCCCATGGGCGGCACCCAGTGGGCTGTAAATGGGTGTACAAAATTAAACACAATGCGGATGGCAGTATTTCCAGGTACAAGGCTCGTTTGGTTGCTAAAGGCTACAATCAGGAGTATGGGCTTGATTACTCCGAGACATTCAGTCCTGTTATTCGGCAGGAAACCATTCGCCTGGTACTGTCACTCGCCGTGCGCAACAATTGGCTCATCAATCAGTTGGATGTTTCCAATGCTTTTCTTCATGGCATGCTTGATGAAACTATCTACATGACGCAACCACCGGGCTATGTTGATCCCCGCTTCCCTCAACATGTTTGCAAACTCCAGAAGTCTCTGTATGGGCTCAAGCAAGCCCCCCGTGCTTGGTACACACGTCTGAAAACGTTCCTCCAGGGACTCGGCTTCACGTGTTGCGTACACGACACGAGTCTGTTTACTCGACATTCAGCACACGGTACAGTCATTCTTCTTGTCTATGTAGATGATATCATTATTACAGGCTCTACTGCAGCTCTCATTCAGGATGTCACTCGAGCTATGCATACTACCTTCAAAATGAAGGACCTTGGCCCGTTACATTATTTTCTGGGAATGGAGGTTTCTCGGACAGGCAGCGGCTTGTTTCTTCATCAGTCAAAATATGCTCGAGATCTGTTGCAGAAAGCTGGACTGGAAAAATGCACCAGTCAACCAACACCGATGGCAGTCTCTTCGTCTACGAATGGAGCCGACACCCCCTTTGCCGATATCACCCACTTCCGCAGCCTCATTGGGGCTCTACAGTATCTGGCCATTACCCGTCCTGACATCCAGTTTGCTGTCAACCGAGTTGCTCAGCGCATGCATCAACCAAGTGAACATGATTACCATTGTCTAAAACGCATTCTCAGGTACATTTTTGGCACTCTTGGTCGTGGTTTACTCATTCGACCCGGGGACTTGGAGCTTCGGGGTTTCTCAGATTCAGATTGGGCGAATGATAAAAATGACAGAAAATCTACATCGGGGTTTCTCGTTTTTTTGGGGCCGAACCTGATCTCCTGGTGTACAAAAAAACAACCCAAGGTCTCTCGGTCCTCGACTGAAGCTGAATACCGCGCCCTTGCTCTTCTTGCTGCTGAGACCATGTGGGTCACATATATTCTTCGCGAACTCCGCGCCACTCACACTGTTCCTGCTCTCTATTGTGACAACAAATCAACCATCTGTGTGGCCAAGAATTCCGTCCTACACACCAGAATGAAGCATGTTGATACCGATTGTCTCTTTGTTCGCGATGAAGTTCAGGCCGGCACCATGACTGTGCAGTATGTACCCACTGAAGAACAACCGGCTGATATTCTCACCAAGCCTCTCCCGAGCCGACAGCACGATTACCTCAGTTCCAAGCTTCCGTTCGCTTCCGCTCAGCTCAGCTTGAGGGGGGATAATAACAGATAGTATTAAATAAATAGTATTAAATAATATTAGTATTTACTGTGTACTAATCCTAGTCCTATTAGGATTAGTACTCCTTAATCCTAGTCCTATTAGGATTAGTACTCCTTCCTATATCTCCTATATATATCTCCAATGTATTCCCTTATTAGGTTAACACTTCAATACAATCAATATTCCTTCATTAGTGATTGGATATTATGTTTTCTCTTATCTTTTTACTTTAAATATTGTATTGAATTGTTAAAAGTATTAGGTTGGCTTACATATCGGTTAGGAATATAGGTGCCATCACGACTTGTGATTTTGAATCGTGATAATTTTTGTATAGGAAAATCATTTTTTTCACTACTGCTTCGAATCCAAATTGATCCTCTGTTTGAGTTTGGTGTTGATAGGGTGAATCTGATAAATTGGTTTCACCCATTGGCTTATCCATGACAACCATGGAATGATTTGGTAAATTCTTACTTGGTCACTTTATATTAAAGTAGCCTTTGGTATTTAATTTTGGATGTGTTTTTTTAGTAATTGGTAAGCTAAAAATGGCTTCATTAAAATCACTGTAATATGGGAATAATAATTTTTAATATGTACATTACAAAAAATTAATAATGACACAAGCATAAACATTAAATAGAGTTGAATTTGTACTTAAGTAGATTTTGGTTGTTCTTTTTGATTAAGCAGTGATCTTATTTCTAATTGTTTGGTGCTAATCAATATCTGTTGTTTTGCAGCATGTTGATGTGATTATACATTATCATCGTAAATTTTGCAAGTATGGTCCTGATAATGGTGCAAGAGTCACTATAACTGACCCTTTTTTTCATAAGTTGGATTGTACAAATTCATGATGCGTGGGAGGACAATGATTATGATGAAAGTTTGATTAGTGTATATCATTAGGTTGCACAATATATAAGAGGTGATAATATTCTTGCGAATATTCCATAGGTGGATGTTGATCATATGTGCATTCGTGTCAATAGTAGTTCTGCATTCCATTGGTTTCTGTTTTTTTTTCCATTACGAAGAGAGCTTTATATGTTTATGATTTGTTAAATAGCTATAGGGTTAAACATACCACGACAGTGACAACTTATGTTCAAAAATTATATAAAATGATACCTTTGTTCTTAGTTGTTACTGAATTTTATGCTTTAAGAAAAGACATTGATTAGAAAACAGATGTGCATTATGCTGGAAGGCCTGCTGGTGATCCGTTGTTGTATGATAATCGTGATAAAATTTCACAACAACGTGACAATTCAACATCAGTATATTGTATATTTTTTGTAATTGATTTTAATATGTATCGTATTTAATTATTCTGTTTGATTAAAATTTGTAGCGACTGTGGTTTGTATACATGTGATTTTGCTGAACATGTGTGCCGTGGAGATAGAAAAATATCTAAGTCGGATTTCAATTTTGAATATTTCCGATTGAGATTTGGAGCATTAATGTGGGAGTATGGAAAGATGAAAACTGAAACAGATTCTGTTAGTGAAGATGAAGCATTGGATGTCAAAGCAATAAAAATTATTTATATTTTAAGACTGAATTTCATCATGTTCTAAGGATTTGAACATCTTTTGTTATTCTGAATTGGATTTTAGTTTGTTTTTGATATGTTTAATTTCGAGTTTGATGAATTTCATCAGTGTTCTTATAATTTTGTTGCTGGATGTTGTGTTTACTGAGATTATCTACTTTACTTGTTTTTACTTTTGTTAATTGTTTTGTGATAAATCTGTAGTTCGAGTTTTGGTTTGTTATTCTATATATAAGGCGAACAATTACGTTTGTTGGTCATTAACCAGATTAAGAGAACGCCTCTCAACTGGTCCTATAATCATATTTCTTTGTACAGAAAAAATGTTTGATCAAGCTCCTATGAAGCTCTTTTAGCAGGGGACATTTGTCGATTGTAAGCGTGAAAGTAGGTGTAAGTAGGATAGTACAAATTTACAAAGGAAATCTTACTTCTAGCAGCTTTGTCGAAAGATGGGATATTCTTCAAACTATGAATTGCTTTATAAAAGGGAAAACTAGTATTATAGTTCAAAGTTTTTGATTTGTATGTAATGTAAGCTTTGAATTTTTCTTATACAATCATTGGTATGACATTTGGTTGGAATATATACTACCTTTTTAACAAGTTTTGTGCTATTTTAATATAAGTTTAACCAATTTTTACAATGACAGTGTGCGTTAATTATAGTAGCGTTACTCTAATATATTAAGATTTGATTGGTGTATCATGCAAATTATTGGTTTACTATACTTAATCATTATCATGTTCCTTTATTTCTATAAAAAAATTGTTCTTATTTACCATAATTAATCAAGAATATGCCTAACTTTAATATTTCAATTCAACATTAGAATAACATTCTATATGTTCATTTTTAATCATTATTTTCTGAAAGAAGAGCTTATGATAGCCATTATATGCATCATGCTATATAACAATTTTGATTTGAAGGATCATAATAAAATTGCAAAGTTTAATCAACATTGAAATATGTTCATTGAAATTTAAAAACAGTACGTCTAATGCTAGTAAATTAGTTCAAATGCATAGAGGAGAGTAATAACACCAATAAAAATACCAAAAAACTATTTGTCATTAGATTTTTTGGGGCAAATTTTTTTGTTATGCGCAACTATACCACATTCACTACAGGTTACTTTTCTCTAATTCCCCAGCCTTTTTTGCGATCATTATTTGGAGGTCTGCCTGGTTGCTTTCTTGCAATTGGTGGTAATACTACCTCTTCCAAGTCATGTGACGGAACATTCCAAGTGCTTTCGCAAGGTAAGGATTTAATTGGTATTTATGTATCTTGATAATTCTTATTAATATAATAAGCTGAACAATAATCTTCGCGATGTTTATTCCTATATCTTATTGCTGCAATTGCATGAGTACAAGGGATCTTATCATGTTGAAATCTGTCATAACTACACGTTCAAGTATTCAGACATACCGTTAACCTTGTTGCACCATCTGTAACAGTATGAAGGTATTCTGTTGATGCGCATAGCTTCATATAAGAAAATACATTATCAATATAAAATCAAAACATACATTTTAGTAGAGAATTTGTAATACTTACAAACATATGATGAGACAATTTTCTATTGTCCTCCAACATTTCATTGTATATACTTGTCAAGGTTATTGTTCTTTTTCTACCTTCTTCGTTGTGTTTCTCATTCCAAACTTCAATTGTTTTTCTAACAAATTCCAACAATGGTATCACTGGTAACCATCTCTCAATAAAAATGTCCAAGTCCTTTTCACTGGTGAATGCATGCGCGACCACTTCACATAATTTGCTTTTTGTAGATATGCACGGTGTTTTGGATTAATTTCATCCATCCTTCTCATCAATTCATCAAACTCTACGACAGTGCATGCTTTTGCTAAACTGAAGAATAATTTCCTCACATCTTCTGTATCTTTGCATGTTTTCTTTAGTAAATTGGTCCACAAATAGTCTCTGCATGTGTAATGTCTGTTTCTGGATAACCTACTGCGGTAGCATTTCAAATGGTCTTATTTATTTTAGAAAGATAACACATATCTTCTCTTTCACCAAATGCATTCTTGAAGTTTTGAAAGAACCATTACCATGATTTATCATTTTCCGATTCACTAATTCATAAGCAAGGGACAAGATGTGACTTGTTCATCGAATACATTCAAAATCTTTGATATATATTGTTTATACATACAAATTATTGAATTAAAAACCTTCCTCACTCAAGGAAGGAAAAACCACGTTTTATTAATTCAAATATAAGATTTTGTGATTACAACTCAATAATCAAAAAGTCTTATCTCTACTACTCCCTCGATTTACTCCAATCGATCTCTCCAAAAGGCCAAACCCACCTTTTGTTACAACTCTCACTAACACTCAACCCTACAAAGAGCCAAACCCACCCTTTGTACAATAAACTGTGAATTACAATTAAGAATAACAACAAGACAAATAGTTTTACCCGATAAAACTTTCTCACTCAAGAATGTTTTGAACGTAGCAATGCTATCAGCCTTGAAGACTTCAATTTGATGAATAATTCCCCCTTGTTCTCTGCGTGAAGTCGTGTAGTTCTTCTCTGCCTCGTGTGCTTCTTATAGAGTTTGCCTTGTACAATCCCTACTAATAAGGTAAGAAAGTTATGTTTAAACAAGGATTCCTTTTTAAATTAGAATCCTTATTATACACCACTTTCTTCCTTAATAATATATTTAAGGTTTTCCTTATTTGTGTTGACTTGTACCTTTAATATATTACTTTGACTTTGACAAAAAAACTCTATTTTACTTGATCTCGGACTTCTTTTGCTGCGTACATTTTCTTTGCGCTTTTGTCTATCATCAAAACGAATTAATGATTCTATCACGTTCTATCACTACTGCGGTAGCATTTCAAATGGTCTTATTTATTTTAGAAAGATAACACATATCTTCTCTTTCACCAAATGCATTCTTGAAGTTTTGAAAGAACCATTACCATGATTTATCATTTTCCGATTCACTAATTCATAAGCAAGGGACAAGATGTGACTTGTTCATCGAATACATTCAAAATCTTTGATATATATTGTTTATACATACAAATTATTGAATTAAAAACCTTCCTCACTCAAGGAAGGAAAAACCACGTTTTATTAATTCAAATATAAGATTTTGTGATTACAACTCAATAATCAAAAAGTCTTATCTCTACTACTCCCTCGATTTACTCCAATCGATCTCTCCAAAAGGCCAAACCCACCTTTTGTTACAACTCTCACTAACACTCAACCCTACAAAGAGCCAAACCCACCCTTTGTACAATAAACTGTGAATTACAATTAAGAANGATAAAACCTTCTCACTCAAGAATGTTTTAAACGTAGC
>NC_028641.1:64910709-64985873 GCF_001406875.1 Solanum pennellii
AGTTTAAACAAGGATTCCTTTTTAAANTTATACACCACTTTCTTCCTTAATAATATATTTAAGGTTTTCCTTATTTGTGTTGACTTGTACCTTTAATATATTACTTTGACTTTGACAAAAAAACTCTATTTTACTTGATCTCGGACTTCTTTTGCTGCGTACATTTTCTTTGCGCTTTTGTCTATCATCAAAACGAATTAATGATTCTATCACGTTCTATCACTACTGCGGTAGCATTTCAAATGGTCTTATTTATTTTAGAAAGATAACACATATCTTCTCTTTCACCAAATGCATTCTTGAAGTTTTGAAAGAACCATTACCATGATTTATCATTTTCCGATTCACTAATTCATAAGCAAGGGACAAGATGTGACTTGTTCATCGAATACATTCAAAATCTTTGATATATATTGTTTATACATACAAATTAAATCAAATTAATTGATATAATTGTATTTAACGGTACCTCCTGGATGTAAAGTGCTAGCTATCAACACTGTGGCCTCGTATGTTGATTTTAAATGTGTACCATCCACGATCACTATTGGTCGACAGTGTTCCCAGCCTATTCTACTTGCATCAAATGCTGTAAATGAATATAGAAAATGATTTTCATCTGTCTTTTGATAATTCAGAATTGTCCCTGGATATGCCTTCTCCAATATATTTAGATATGTTGGTATTTTTTCATATGACTCGGCAGGATCGCCTCTTAATGTCTTGAAAGCTTTTGTTTTACCTCTCCATACTTGCATGTATGTCACTGAAATACCATGTATCCTCAACATAACTGATCATATGTATGTCGGTGTGTAAACGATTTTTAGATTGACATACTTTCAACCCACATTGCACCAAGCACACCCCTCGTTGATTGTTGCTTTGAGTGAATTCGATCCTTCAATGGGCAAGAATGTGTATCACACAATTTCCTCACTTTGAACAACTTAGAATTATTCAAACATGAGGATTTTAAAACCCATGAACAGTTCTCGGTAGCACAGTTAAGATAGTAACTACAAAAATCAAGCACTATAACATGATAAGTTGTTAAATTATTTTGGTAATTTACAAAAAATATATATATAACTCACCAGGTAGGACTTGATCTTTTAGCATTGAAACAAAAACTCTCTTAGAAATGCATATCGTTTCATAACTTCTGATATAATGTGCTTGTTATATAAACTTAATCCTCGGACATGAAATCTTGTTGAGGATTTAAAATAATGTTTATGCTTCAGATTCTTCAACATAACATTCCAAATTTGGACTCATTTCTGTAAAAAAAAGCGGGCTGGAGCGCAAAATATCTTGCTGAGTTATTTGGACATTAGTTCGGTATTCAATTGATTCCATAACTCTGTCTAAGCATGTCACACATAAAGGATATTTTGAGAAGAAATCAGAATTGCATCGCTTTTGATCTAAATAAACGTTCACTCCCATGTCGTTATGTATTTTCAATGGTTAAGATGTACCACTAATGAAATACTTGATTTTCAATTGATAAATGGTTGTATCCAATCGTAATTGTGAAGATATAGCAAATCGTAATTGTGAAGATATAGCAGTAACCAATCCATCGTATATGGTTATTGGATCATAAATTACTCCTTCAATTTGGTAATCTATGTAATTACCTCTTAAAATGTACAATTATTCAGTAAGGTTATATAGTTGTACCATAAAATACACCAACAAAGTCACCGTGCTATAATTGTTGTCAACATGCATTAACAAATATACCATCATAGGTACCACAAAACATTATAATTTAAATTTTTTCATTTTCTTTTTTTAGGATAAAATTAATCAACATATCGAGTGTTCTTTGTTTATTTTACACACCAACTTAACAACTATACCATGAATATATACCATTGACGTAAAATTTAAAAAAATTCATGAAGGTGATATAATTTGAACCAAAAAATACATCAACTTAACATCATGATATAGACTCGGTCTCAACTAGTAACAATAAATATACCATCATATGCTCTGGATAACATACCAATTTAATTTTTCAAATTGGTACTTTTTATGATAAAGACAATGGTAAACATTTTCTTACTTATTTATACACCAACTAATCATATACAAAAAATAATACAGCATATTAAATTGGTGGTAGTTCGTACCAAAAAAACACCATTAAATGTACAATGTCACATTCCAAATAAAACCCTAATTTTATGAATTCAATGTCACCAAATTTGTCAAATTAATCTAAACCAATATATATCAAAAAGTAGAAATAGAAATTATTGATTCTTCAAATTTATTCACATAATAAAATGGCATGCAATTTTTTTACAATTACCTGTGAGTCCCATCGCCCATTTTATTGTATTAGAATTGACATATTATTGCTATTCGTTGTTGATAGTCGCTCTATCGGTCCCCTATCAGAGAATTAGAGTTTCATTTTGGTAGGAAACCACTTCTGGAAAATAATATATTTGAAATTTGAATAAATAAGGGAAGGTAAAATTTTTGGAGCAATTTATGGGAATAGTAATATCGTGGGTGAGTTGAAAATCTATTTTTTAAATTTTCATTCTATTTTTGAAAAAAAAAATTGCTATGTAAAGGGAAAAAAATACTGCTATTTGGGTGTAAATAAAATTCTTAAGATGTACGTTTAAAAGATCGGCTGATATGACAGAAAAAGTGTATTTCACTTACTTTTGGTGGGTGAAGTTCTCTAAAATCCTATTTTATATTTTTTATTTTAAGGAAAACTTCACTTTTTCTTCTTTCATTGATATTTATCATCATAAATGACTTCAAAGATTCGTTTTTGAATATTTTTAAACTAATAATTTTTGTAATCGCAAAAATAAAAAGCCCCCCCCCCCTCTCTTTCAGTCGCCTTCTTCACCTATACTAGATTTTCAAAGACAACTGCATTGGATCTTCAAAAACAAAAGAAGAAAAAAGATTTTTGGACATTAGAGTAAAAGATTAGCCGATATATAGCTCTATTTTCTGCCATCTTCAAACACACATCACCACTCAAAATTAAAATGTAAACCCATTTAACTTATAAAAAATAATACCAAAGAAATCGATAAATTAATTTGAGTTCTCTTAATTTCTCTTTTGCAACCGATTTTGAAATTATTATCCGTCAACAAACTCCATTTCTTCATCACTCTTGTATGTGTCTCTCTATATATTTCTCTCACGTATTGGGTATGAATTTTCTTTTGAAAAACTGAATCGAAGAATAAATTTATAAGATATTGAGTTTTACTATGGTTTAGAAATTAAATGTTGCACGGATTAGGGAAGACGATGAATAAGATAGGAGGTGGGATAGCATGGGGCCGGTTAATATGGGTTATTATTTTCAATATTTTTATTTGTAAGAATAAAAGATTGCAATGTATTTGAAATAAATTTTATTTTTTAAAGTTTAAAAATCATTTACTATAATTATTGGGGCCCACTTGCCACATGTCATCTTTTCATTAAGCATTTTTCCATGTCATCGAGAGTGTGTCACACGCTCTTTATACTTTTTGCTCATTACCAAAAAGTATCTAATTGAAACAAAGTTTCAATCGATAAGAGTGTTCAATAGGTACTAGCCTCAGTTGAGGTGTCTAAGTGAATTTTGTGGACAATTTTAAGGGGCATAGATGACTTAAGCCTATAAAAAGATATAAAACTTTTGGTTAAGTTTTAAAATTCAAAAGCACGAACAAGTATATTTTGGCAAAAAAAAAAATCACTTCTTTGTTGATTTTGGGATTTTGAATTTTTTTAAAAAAGAATTTCAAAACACAGATAGCTTTTCTCATTTTTTTTTCTCAAAAAAATATTTGCTTAAGAGTCTACTTAATTGACTTTTAATTTATTTGAAATACTTTAGCTTTACTCAAACACTTGAAAAGTAGTTAAAAGATATCTAAAAAATATTGAGAATAAGTCAATGACTCTAAATCTAATCAGTGAGTTGTTCATGTTGCTTACAAGTTGTTTGAAATATTTGTACCCATTATGTTATATTCAGGATCTACTAAGGCTCGTGGGGTATCACGCCACTCACGATCTTCGGTCGAAACATGATGTATGTGTAGGTGTATATATGTACAATGTATAAATAAACAGATGACACCAACAGAACCAAAAGGTGTCGTGGTGCCACTGATAAAGGGCTAGACTCGTCCTCACTCTTCCAGATGCGGGATCGAGTCTGGGAGACGATTTTCTTTTTAAAAAATCTTGCAATCTCGAATAGATGAGAGCTTCAACAATGCATATTTTGGAGATTATATTTCTTATTTTCTTTGTAATTCTAGTTGGATCAATTTTAATTAGTAATCATTGTTGACTAATTTAATTATATTAATCTTCATTTTTTTTAATAATTTGTTATTAGTTATTTATTTGATTGAGAAGTGTAACACCTCACTATTTTAAAGAACTAGGAAGAGCTAGGATTGGAAAGAATCCTTTTTGGAAAGAAGGAAAAATTTGGAAAATGGTTAAGTTATGTTACGTTTGAGTTTTAGGTTAACTTAAAAAGAACATAACTCTTAACTCAGGATGAGTTAGATATGCTTCTAGATATATGTAGGAAATATCTTGAAAATATCTTTCCAACCCGTCAAGTTTACTCAATTTCAAGTTCATATGAATGAGATATGTCCATTTGAAGTTGGGTTGTCTAGTTAAGGAAAGTCAAAACCGTATTCTTGAAGGGTAATTTGTTCTTTTCCTTATTTAATTATTTTGTTCATTTTTTATAATTACTTAGGGGTAATTCATTTTTGGTAATTACTTAGGGGTCTAAAATGAACTTGGTCAACTTACACTTTTGAAAATTGAGTTAGGGTTTTAGAGAAGAGAAAAAAAAGAGGAGAAGAATCAAGATTCACCAATTTCTCGAAGCTAGGATCGTGGATTTAGTCAAGGGTTATCCCTACGAGGCATGTGAGATCACACAACATTGAGTTAATTCGCTCACGCACCAATCATTATTCAATTCAAAGAAAATGTATTGTTATAAAAGCAAATCCTATGAATTCTTGATGTTAATTCGTTTGAAAACTTGTGGGTTCTGGTTTTTGAAGTTTCTTGAGGTTGATTCATGTAATTAGGTATGATTTCGAGTTGGATCTTGCATATATTGATGATTAAGTTGTTCCTATGTGTTTGGGAAAAGACCTAAGTTGAAATATGGGGTTCAGAGTTGAAAAAAGAAGAAGAAAAATCGGAGTTCACCTGGGCAGGGTCCTGGGGTGCCGCCCAGCAATAGCGCCCCAACTGGGGATCTGAAGTTTGACCATGCATAGTTCCCCAACTAGGGCTCTGAAGTTTAGCCTTTACGGTGCCGCCCCAGCCAAAATGCCTCAATTCCTCCTCTGAAATTTATGGGTTGGCGCCCCACGCCTTTCAAAGTGTTAGGGATACTAGTTCTTCCTATATCCCCTTTTTTCCATACTAGTTCCGTAGCAATGTACCTATGTTTCCTAGTTGATTCTGAGACTCATGTACGTCTAATGTTCATGAAATTATTCATAAACATGAGATCATAACCCTTGAATCCATAATCCAATTAAAGGATTGTTAAGATTCAAGTCAAGAAGTTAAGTTTTAAATCAAGAAAAGTTCATAGAGTTTTCCAAAAGTCTTTTACAAACGTTTTGGCATTGTTTTAAGACTTAATTTTGAGTTGAGAAAATAGTAAGAGTAGAATTAATTTCTTTAAAGATTATACGGGAACTAAGTATTTCCAAAAGTCAAAATGTTTCACATTTGAACAAGAAAACAAACACCGACTTCCATGAATCTTTGAAGCTAAGTGTTGAGTAATTATCGCAAACCAAAGAAAGATTTTTATTTTAAAAACATATGAGCTGAGTATTTTTTGGGAGCAGTATTGAGCATCGATATGGGAACACGAGTTCTTAATAAATAAAGGCTCCATAAACCAGGTAGCCATCATGGGTAGAAAGGATCATACTCTTTAGATGATTCCTTAGTGTTTTTTAGCATAGACTAGTGGATCCACTTAGTTAAGACATTTTATATGACGACAAAGTATAAGACAAATCTGGCAGCGTAGACAACATGTTATATCACCACTTAGGCTCATAGTGATGGTTATCGATTGGAGAAACTCCTAAAATATTATATTACTTTATATGTAATTGAGTTGCTATTACATTTTATTTAATATATTGAGTTGTCACCTATCGTTTTAAATGCTTTGTATAAACTGTACTATTATTATTGTGTAGTTTCTATTTGAGTTAATTTATTCATGAGTTGAGTAAAGCCAATATAAGTGTTTCTTTCAGATTACTTTCAAGCTTATGGTATGTTTAGTTTTCCCATAGCATGTTCGTACATTCAATGCACTGATGCCAGTTGACCTGAATCATTTTATGATGCAGACACTAGTAACCAGGATCAACATCTAGCGCCTTATTGATCCAATTGAGCACCCAGAGTTAGTTGGTGATCCTCCTTGCTTTTCGGAGGATCCCTTATTATTTTGACGTAGTACTGTAGTTACTAGGATGATCGGGGGTCTTGTCCCGATATCCATCTTATTTTTAAAGGCTTCATAGACGAGTAGTTATAGTTCTTTAATCTTGTTTTAAGGTTTTTTTGTATGAGACTTGAATAGTCATTTTGTCTAGTTTGTGTGTTTCGTTAAAGAAATTCTAAGTTTAATTCATAAGTTCCTTATTTGAGATTGTTTCTTATGCTTAATATTTCGCTCAGTAAGTAAGCCAGACCAAGGGTTCACTTTGGGCCAGCAATGGTTCTCGAGTGCTAGTCGCGTCCTGGGTCTAAGCTCAGGGCATGACAAACTTGATATATGAGCATAGAGTTCAAGAGTTCTAGAGAGTCTATGAAGTGGTGACTGTAGATTCCTAGTTATAAATGTGAAAAGTGTATCATCTATTATTAGGAGGATGAAACACTTAGAAAATTATCTCACTTCTTTCATACTCATTTTGTGCGTTAGAGTTCATCTCCATAAAGTCTCTTTCTAATTCGTTCTTGAATGTGTTTTTCAGTTAATCATGCATCCAAGAAGAGCTGTCTGAGGTCATTCTGCTAGGAGGAACTTGAGGAGCAACATGTACCTAATGCACCTGAAGTGCAACCCCAAGGAGAATCACAAATGTTGAGTTTATGGAAGCGATTCGAATGTTAAGCTAAGATGTGACTAACCTGGTGGGAAACAAAGAGGTGCTAGACATGCAGTGGCTGATACTTCAAGGATCCGAAAGTTCTTGAGGATGAATCCTCCAAGTTTCACTAATTCAAGCACTACTGAAAATCCCGACAGTTTCGTTGAAAAACGGAAAAAGGTACTTGAGGTGGTGCACATTACCAATGTTGAGCAATTAGAACTAGTTCCATATCAACTAAAAAATGTTATTAGGATTTGGTTTGACCATGGAAGAAGGGTAATGTTGAGGGAGCACCACATGCGAGTTGGTCTTGATTTGAGGATGCCTTCTTGGGGCGTTTCTTTCCCCAGAACTGAGAGAGGCCAAGGTACGAGAGTTTATCACCCTTAAGAAGGATTAACTAAGTGTTCAATGAGTACAACTTGAAGTTCACTAAACTTTCCTGATATGATCCGGAGATGGTTGCGGATATGAGAAGTAGGATGAGTCTTTTTGTTGCTAGGTTTTCCCGTCCATCAAGCAAGAAGGCAACGAAGCCATGTTGATTGAGGACAGAGATATAACTAGGTTAATGGTCTATGTGCAGCAGGTTTAGGATGAGAAGCTGAGAGATAGTGAGGAGTTTAGAAACAAAAAAGTGAAGACATAGAGTAAGTCCGGGCAACAGAGAAATATTGTGAACCAGTATTCTTTCAAACAAAAGCAAAAGGCACATATTCTATCATTTTCTAGTGCACATCTACCCAGAAATAATGGTAAGTACAATAGTAAAAATTCACAGAACTTCTGAGCTAAACCTACACAGTGTCAAGGTAGTGTGTCACAAGGAGGTAATTGGGCTCCTACATGTGGTAAGTGTGGTAGGATCCACCCACGTAAATGTAACACTTAGAAAATTGTAGGTTAAACTAAAGCCCAAACGTGAGGATGAACGTCTTGAATGTGAGTTATGAGAGTCTAGGCCATGAGGCAAGTGCCATGGAAAAGGGGCTAAGCCAAAGGCAAAGGCCAAGGCTGCCCCTAGACTTTAGCACACTGCCTCACCCTTCACGAGTGGGACCACGAACCTTGGTCCTCAGCACAGATCATGAAGGGGGCTCGTGGTTTTGCCTTGTTCATAGCCACTATTTTTCCTAGCTAATGCCTCAAACTTCACCGCCATCACTACTGTTCGTGGTCATGACCATGACCATGGGAGGTGCTCGTGGAGTTGCCTTAGGCAAATATCCAATGGCCATAAGTGGTGAGGCTACTTCCTCAAAGACCACGACTCATGGACTTGACCCCGAATCGTTGAGACCCTCATGGTAATGATTTGGGCTTAAGTGCCTCATGCCACCCAAATGGAGCTACTACCCCAACCTTCACTAGGGAGACCACAAGTGGTGGTCCACACCACAGATCGTAAGGTGGGTCCTGGTCCCTAACGGGGGCCATTAAATGAGGGACTTAAGGGTCATTTCCTTTTTATTCCAATGAAGTGGGGGTATTTTTGGTATTTGTAGGGGAAGTATATAGGTTGTTTTAAGTCAAATTCACCCAATACAAGCCATAAATTCACAACACCAAAATATTTCCCTGATATTGTCTCCTCTCAATATTTCTCTCCCTAGAGTTCCTCCATGGAAGAACAAAAAGAATATGAAGAATAGGGCTCAAGAATCCATCTTCTCAACTACAATTTGTGGGCAAAGATTTAATTAAGGTATGAGAGTCTTGATCCGTGTAATACTTTTCTCTATGGAGCCCTTCAACTCTTTAATTTCGAATTTGTAGATTGTTCAAGAAACTAGGGTTTTCGTTCTAGCCATGGGTTCTTCCTAAGATGATTTTCTATGAGTTAATTGTCTTATATTATGGATTATTTGTCGTTTAATGGTGATTTTTATGGTAAATATACCCCATGACCCCAATTTCATGAATTTTGATGGTCTATTCATGCAAGATAAACACTATGAATTATGTCCCTGATAATTTACTATTTGAATCTTGTTTTACACATGCATAGTATAGAAACTCTAGTTTTAGTTGTGAGACATTATTATGACCCTTGAAGGGGTAAATTTATAGAGTTTTTACATGTTGATGAAATTTATGTATGAACTTATGATTCACTTAGAAAGTGAAGATCCTATGATTATTGTGTAAAGTTGTTGTATTGTTGAAAGATTTGTCTCCCCTTACCCCTACACATGATCATGTATGAATTGTATAGGATGATGATAATTATGTTGTGTTGATTGAAAGACAATTCTCATTAAAACACTATGAATGTATTGTGAAAGGATTACTCACCTGTAAATAATAGTTCTACGGTTGAAAGTTAGTTCTCACTTTATTGAATCTATGAGCTATATTATGAGTTGTATTGAATGAAAGGATAAAATGCTCTTTCACACATGTAAATTCAATAGGTCGGGTCTTCTATACATGATCTCACGAGATGGAAACTCTCCAGTCACTACAGTAGGCCGGGTTTCTAGAAGTAATCTCCCTATCCCATAACTATGTGCCTACATAGGTTTTTATCTTATGGATCCACCTAATATCTATACATGTAGTTCTATCTTAGGAAAGTAGGACACGTTCTTTCAGTGTGAATTTACACAACACCGGATTCCATGTAGCTCATATGGTGTATGTCGGTTAATGTTATTCTTCCTATGTAAGAAGATAATGAATATGACATGAACAACACTTATGACTTCTTGATGAGCTTCACTTAGTAGAAGTGAGGGTATGGGACTTCTGTTCTACATTGCACAAGTGGACTTTGAAAGGGATTATGGGTTTGTTCTTTATACTATTTTAAGGCATGAATGTATGCATGTATGTTAAATGGATTGTTGCTAATGCATGCCTTTACTTATGTTCAAGTAATGTAGATGATCATCTCTAATTATGACTGTTGATTATGATGGGGTTCTAAAGATGATATTTGTTACTAAGGTGGTTCCACGGGGTACTTAGTATAGTTGGTATTATGGGATGCAAATCATACATTGCACAAGTATACCTTAGGGTTGCTAAGGGGATGTTTCCACTATGTTATAAGGATTTATGTGTAACACCTGGAAACCTAACGACCTAAGCTAGAGCCTAACATGAAATCTAGTAGCCTAATTAAGTTAAAATAAAATATTGAAGTACTAATATAATATCCTTAACTAGGGGTTTTATACCTATACATGTAGTTAGTACCCCTTTTAGGATCCCCCAAGGGTCCTTGAAGGGGATCCAAAGAGAAGTCCAAAAACCTGTCCAAAACAACATGGACAACGCTTGGGCACCCATGCCTCGTGGGTGGACTCACGCCCTGTAGGTGGGATCGTGAGTCGAGACTTAGTCTTCTAAGAAGGAACCCCTTTTACTAGCATCTGAACCAAATGATGAATCAACAACACAGAGTCGTGAACCCATCCACGGTCCGTGGATGGGGAGTCGTGGTTCATAACTGAAGCCCCTTTGGTTTTGGCCAACTTAAGGGGTAAACTAATAATTTCCTAATTAATTAATTTTAAGGCTTGGGAGGTTATTATTAATTATAATAGACTTAAATAATTATTCTTAAGTATTTAAACTCAACTAATTCCCTCACAACTCACAACACTTAATCTAAGAACTACATCTCTGTAGAAAGTTCTCTCTAGGGTTCCACTGAAGAAGAAAGTCAAAACTCATGATAGGGCTCCCAAGATCAAGGCGGTCTCCATAAATTCATCACGTAATTGACAGAAGTGATGGATGCCTTTTATCTTTGGGAAGTTTTTTCCAATGAGCCCTCTCAAAATTGTGTTTTCAAAGTTCCCCAAAATTCTAGGTTTTCATTCAATAGCACCGGTCATCTTCTGAAAGTGTTTCAATTGATCAATTATGATTTTTATGTTTATTTATGATTAATTATTGGTAGATTTATGGTTTGTTGATAGCTATTGAAGAAAATTCCCATAAGACCCATGTTTTCCCCTTTTTTTCTCAATTGTAAACTATTGCATGTCTTCATTAATGAAGGGAGTTTGATAATGCAGTATCTTTACAGTAATTAGATTATTGTATCATGAAATTACTCTATCGAATGTCCTATTTATAAGTTGTAGGGTTGGTTATTGATGTATAGCCTTGAAGGCCATGAATAGAGGAATTCTATGTTAAAGATTTCTATATATGAACTGTTGATCCACTTGAAAGTGGTGGTGGTGTTTACTTATTATGTATCTTACATATGAACAATTTATACATTTGAAAGGTGTAGGTTCTTACTTGTCATGTGTATTGTGGTGTTGAGACAAGATTCCTCTTCCATAAAACCCTATATATGACTAAGTATGATACATATGATATGTTCAGATTATGGTAGTGTTATTATGTTGAATGTATGGCTATTCTCATGAAACAGCATGAACACGATGGGAGAGTCTTACTCATACACTAATTATTCTAAGGTTTAAAGGACATTATCACCTAATAAATCTATGAGCTACCATGATACTATGATGGTATGAGTGTTATGCATTCTTCCATGAATAGGAACACAAGTAAGACTTAACATGATTAACAAAGGGAATTAAGCTTAGAATCGGGTGGATAGGAACAAGAGATAGAAACCTTTTACCTCAGTTAGTCCGGGTTTACAAAAGCAATCTCCCAATTCCATAACTATGTGCCCGCATAGGTCTTAGCTAGTGGATCCACATATACGTTAAACATGTTAGTCCTACCTTAGACAAGTAGGACACCTCTTTTCGATGTGGGTTCATGACGCCAGATTTCATGGACAACACCATGGACTATGTCGGTTAAAGCTATATCTCCCTACATGACAAGAATAAGATCCATGACATGACAAGAACAAGAACATGAACTATGAACAAGAACAGAAGTTATGTGTTATGATTACTTGAGGGGTTTTACTTAGTGGAGTGAGTGTATGAGACTTCGCTATGCATTGCACATGTAAGCTTTGAGAGTGATGATTATATGTTCTATAATGACATGATGCTTATGAGTTAATGCATGTTTACATGAATATATACGAATCCTAAAGAAGACCATGAACCATGAATATGGACATGACATGAATGTGAACTATATCTATGACTTCTTAATGAGTTTTTCTTGGTGTATATGGGGTATGTCACTTCACTTGCGCATTGCACAAGTGGACTTATGGAGGTATTATGGTGTGGTTCCCTTATGATATGAAGTATTGTGAATCCATGAATGCATTATATGAATTTTTATCATGAATGTTGTTACATATGAACATAAAAGTCTATTTTCTTAAATAATGGATTGACTATGCATTTTGTAAATATGCATGAGGACTTTTAAAATAAAAAAGGCATGATTTCAACATAATGTCCATTTTATGCACGTTTTAATGATTTTTATGCATGGATTCCATACTTAGTACATTAATTGTGCTAACCCATATTTCTTCTATTTTTACTACTAAGTGTAGGTTATGGAAACTGATTGTGCTCCTAAGAGTTGAGGCTTGGAACAGACTTCTCCAAGGCTATTGGTATGTCCTCAAGATTCGAGGACAAACATTTGATGTAATTTTATGTCTTTCATTGGAATAGACTTTGTAGACTTTCTATGTACTTTCCATTACGAGACTATTATGTTCTAAAGCGTTATTGTCCCTATTTGGGATTCTTTGTTGAACTTAGATGGGTGTATGAGACAAAGTCGTAGACATCCTATTTTCCTTTATGAAAAGAGTTTGACTTGATTGTAAAAAGTTTTAAATTTCTGCATTATTCTATGTCTTATGCAATGATAAATATGCTAAGGGCTTGTGTGAGACCCTTTCGAGGTCAAGTAGGTTGTGTCACGTCTAGGGGGTAGCCTTGGGTCGTGACATTATGTGATGAAGATAGTATAACTTGTATTCTACCTTTAAATGCATAAATGATTTCTAAACTTGGCAAATGCATGTTTTTACTTAGAGAAAAGGCATAAAGTCACCACTGATGTTGTCTTGAATTTGCAAAAAGACACCTTAACTTTGCAACTGTCCTATTACCCCACTAAATAATTTTAAACATATATGATTCTGCCATTTTTCGTTCAGTCCCAAATTCTAAGAAGTAAGTGTGTTCACACACCAATCATTATATGACACATGTTAATTTAATTTAAAATATATTCTTTTTCTTATGTTTTTCCTTTATATTTTTTTTTTACTTTATTTGTCTCTCTCTCTCTCTTACTTTTTGACTTTAATTTTGATTTATCTTAAATTTCACTTCATCTTCCACGTCCCACTTTCAAGTGATTCATTCCTCCATTATCTTTTTTTTTCTTCACCTCCTACACCACATGTCAAATTGAGCCCTACTCCCATTTTTTATTTTATTTTTCTTCTTGTAGTAAAATTCTTTATAGAATTCGTATTATTCTTTTAGACTTTATTGAATTATTGATAGCAAAATTAATAATTTTTCTAAGAAAATTTAAAATTTTGAAGGTATCACAAACTACTCATTTTCATATAAATTTAGAAATGATAATTTTAAAAGAGTCAATTAATTCCCGAAAAATTGAAAGAACATTATTGAAATTGGATTAAAATAAACTATACGATACTTCCTACTCTTTTTGAAATCTAATGAGTTTATCAAACTGTTTGAAATTTAAGAAAATATTTAGATAAAATTTTAAAATTAAAGAGAGTAAAACTAATAGTAATAAAAAAGGAAGGTGAAGTTGTGGTAAGAATGATGACATTGAAAGTAAGAGGCTTTAATGGATGGATATGGGAATGGATTTTTGAAGAAGAAAAAATAAAGAAGGAAGAAGAAAGAGAAAGAAAAAATAAAAAGGAAAAAAATTTAAAATAAAAAGAAAAATAAGAAAATATATTATATAATAAAATACTTTCAAAAATAAAATTATATTATTTATTATAGGTTGCTCACTCTCTTTGAGAGAGTGAACACCACTCTGTATGTTAGGTGGACGAAAAATGATATAATTATATCTATTCAAAATTGTTTAGTGGGGTAATAGGACGATCGCAAAGTTAAAGTGTCTTTTTGTAAATTTGGGACAACTTCAGTGTTGACTTTATGTGTTTTTCTTTTACTAAAAATGTCTTTTTAATCATATTTCGAGGATTATATGCATGCTTCCATACTTAGTACTTTATGTGATAATTCATTTCTTCTACTTTTCCTATGAGTGTATGTTCTGGTCATTGAGACATTTTTTTCCTATAAGAGAAGCTTGGGTTGACTATTCCCTAGGCTTTGTGTGTCCTCAAGTTTGAGGACGGGATGTTATCTTTTCATAATTTTATTGTACTTCTTATTTTGAGACTATATTGATGTAAAGAGCTTATGTCCCTATTTGTACTCACTTTTCTTTTCATTTATGAAAAGAAATTTGAATTCGATTGTAAAAGTTTTAATTTTTTTTTACATCATCTCTATAGATTTATGTGTATTATTATGCTAAGGGATTGTATCTGACCCCTTTGTGGTCAAGTACGCCGTGTTACGTCTAGGGGGTACCTCTGGGTCGTGACAAACTTGGTATTAGATCATAAAGTGTTGGTATGATTTTTAGGTTGATGTCTAATGAACCACATCTAGTAGAGTCTTGTTCATGAGTGTGAAAATTCCACACTTATGAATGAGATACTATAAGATGTTTATGAACTTTCACTTCTCTCATTACTCTTTGGACATGCTTTGAAGTCCTCACTCTATGAAGTCCATTTTTCTAAAGGGCTTCTGTAAGAAGGATGGAAGAAGATACTGTGGATGAGGGAGTTCTTCCCCAAGGTCTCCAAGAGCCTCAAGGTCCTGAAGATCCTAATGATGAAGGGGCTATCACCAATGTCGAGATAAAGACGGCTCTCCAAACATTGACTCAGCTTATGATGGTTCTAACTCAAGTTGTCACTACTCAAGCCCAAGATATATTCGCTCAAGAAAACCGAGATGTTGGGACCTGGGTAAACCTGAATGTGAGTATAATGTCTTCAAGGTTGAGAAACTTTACTAGAATGATCTTTCCTATGTTCTTTTGTTCCAACATGGATGAAGACCTCCAAGTGTCTTTGGATGAGGTCTACAAATTAGTGGATGCCATGGGGGTGACTTCCATTGAGAAAGCCATGCTAGACGGGTATCAACTAAAGGATGTGTCCCAAGTATGGTATACCCAATGGAAGGATAATAAAATGATAAGAATGGGTCCCATAAATTGGGAGGCATTCAAGAGAGTTTTTTGGGAGGTTCTTCCCCCGTGAGAAGAGGAAAGCGAAAGTTGAGGAGTTTATCAACCTTCTGAAGGAGGCATGAGTATCCAAGAATACTCCTTGTAATACACTAAGTTTTCCAAGTTTGCCCTATCTTTGGTGTCTAATCCTAGAGATTAGATGAGTCGATTTGTGACGGGTGTGTCCCAATCGAAGAAGAATGTCGTGCGGCAATGCTTCATGATAATATGGACATTTCACGTCTAATGGTGTATGCTCAACAAGTTGAGGAGTCAAGGCTTAGGAAGAAGGAGAGCAAGGACCGATGATGGGAATTATTCTAAAGGTAAGTTCGAGGGTCAAGGTAGGCCAAGATTCAAGAAGAAGTTTTCCAACCAAAGCTCCTCTATTAGCCAAGGGTCAACAAGGATAGGGTGCCAAACCCTAAACCTCAAGTAGGAAATAGTGGTGGATCTCCTATGGTGCAGCCTACTTGTGCCCGTGCGGTAACAAGCATGATGGTAAATGTCTTGTCGACATGGGTGTGTTCTATAGTTGTGAAAAGCGTGACCATCAAGTGAAAGATTTCCCAACCCGTACGGCCATAGGTAGATATGATAAGAAAAATGCTCCTAGTAGCTCAAACTCCGATGCTCTGAAGAAGAATTTCTTGTATGCTCTTCAATCCCAAGGTGATCAAGAGAGCTCCCCGGATGTTGTGCTCGGTATGTTGCAAGTCTTTTCTACTGATGTTTATGCATTGTTAGACCCCGGTGTCAGTTTTTCATTTTTTACGCCTTTAGTGGCTATGAAAATTTTAAATACTCTCTGATGTGTTAGAAGAACCTTTTTTGGTGTCTACCCTGGTTGGTGACTCGGTAATGGCAAAAGAGTCTATAGGAGTTGTCCTATTATTTTTATCTTATAAAGTCACTTTGGTTGATTTGGTACAATTAGACGTGCTTGATTTTGATTAATTTTGGAATGGATTGGTTGCATAAATTTATGCTTTAATAGATTGTAGGACCCGCGTGGTCAAATTTCAATTTTCCAAAAGAGCCAATTGTAGAGTGGAAGGGGGGGGAGGAGATTCTATTCCTAGAGGTCAATTTTTGTCATGTCTAAAATTTAGAAAAATGACCTCCAAGGGTGTATTTATAATATTGGTAGGGTTATGGATTTTAAATCCAAAGTCTCTTCATTAGAGTCGGTCTCCATAGTCAATGAGTTTCCAGAAGTCTTTTCTAATGACTTGCCTGGAATTCCAACCGAACAGGAAATAGACTTTGACATTGATCTTTTACTGGATACACAACCCATATCCATCCATCCTTATAGAATGACTTCAGCTGAATTAAAAGAGTTGGGGAAAAACTCAAGGATTTGCTAGAAAAAACGTTTTATTCAATCAATCATATCTCTATGGGGTGCTCCGGTATTATTTCTGAAAAAGAAAGATGGGTCCCTTCGGATAGGCATTGACTACCGTCAACTGAACAAGGTCACTATAAAGAAAAACCCCTTCCTAGAATTAACGATTTGTTTGATCATCTTCAAGGGGCTAACTACTTCTCGAAAAGAGATGTTTGTTTCGGGTTACCATCAACTAAGGGTGAGAGGGGTTTACATTCCAAAATAAGCCTTTCAAACTAGATATGGTCACTATGAGTTCTTTGTGATGTATTTTGGCCTAACAAATGCCTCGACGACATTTATGGATCTAATGAATAGAGTATTTAGGAAATATCTTGATTAATTTGTTATCTTTTTTATTGACAACATTTTGATCTATTGTAAGAATAAGGTGATCATATATAACATTTGAGAATTGTGTTACAAGTCCTCAAAAACCACCCGTTATATGCTAAGTTTAGTAAATATGAGTTTTGGCTTAAGTCGGTTGCTTTTAGTGGTCATATTATGTTGGACATGGGTATTGAGGTAGATCCAAAGAAGACGGAGGAGGTCAAGGGATGTCCTAGACCTCTGAATCCTACCGATATTAGAAGTTTTTTGGGATTACCCGGCTACTATATGAGGCTTGTTGATGGTTTTTCCTCCATTGTTTCTCCATTGACGGTCTTAACTCAAAAGAAATCTAAGTTTGTGTGGTCGGAGGCTTATGAGAAAAGCTTCCATGAATTGAAGGATAGACTCACATCCGCTCCTGTGTTGACCTTACAGGAGGGTATCAATGGGTTTTTGGTATGCTGCAACTGTCACATTTTGGGAGCACCCCCTAGAAGTAACATGGCGTACTTGATCTCTCGGAGGTCTTAGACAAACCAATATTTAACATTCATCGCATTGTCATAGTAAATTTAGCAGAAATTTTAAAACTTTTCATAGCACATCATATGCTAGAAACTTTATCTCATATATATATACAAAATATCACAAGTACATATTTAGACCTTAAGTGTCTTTGACATCCTAGACACAATATTATAAGAGTACAATAGCGACACGACCCTTATAACATAATACATAACTATACAATTCATAATACTTCACACTAAGCTAAAAATTAGGACATCCTTGGACTTAAGGATTCCTTTCCTTGAGCTTGGGAATCACATATCAAGCTCCTCAATCATATAGGCATCATTTAAGCATCCAATAACCTACACTTTGTGTAAAAAGTAGAGAAGAATGGAGTTAGTACAATAATGTACTAAGTATGTTGACCATGCAAAAACATGCATTTAAAAAGGGACATTTTCTTCAAATCATACTTCATGCCTTTTTGAGTTAATATCCATAAAACCTTTATATAATAGCTTTATATCATTCACATACTTCATATAGACATATTCAAAGACCAAATATCATATAAGATCACACATAAAAAAAAATCATATTTTTATGTCACATTACAGTAACCAATTTTCCATTTACCGTAAGCATATTCTTCTTTACAGTGAACCTCTGTTTTTAACTCATTAGCCTCCCAAGTAACCCACTAGTAATACTTGGTGCAGTACATCACCTTAAGGCCACAAGGAAACCCTACATACATTCTACACAAGTCATCACATATCATCATAGAAGTATAGAACATGATAGACACATTTAAGCCAATACCATAAGAATTTTACAGTAAGCTACATCAACTTGCACATATACTAATTTCAGTTCACATCAATGCATCATAAGACCTTACTCATAATTCTACTCTAAGTCTACTAGTACAATGTATATGTGAATCCCCATAACCTCACACATACTTAGTAAGCTTATCATAAGACTAGAAGCCTTAACGTTCTATTTCATACATCAACAAGTAAGTGAAGACAACTTCATTCATTTCAACAACCTTCATCATATAGTCATTAAGACTCACATAGTGCATATAAGAATAAGACCACATCATATAGACTCATACCATGCAAATCTTCATAACAAATAGCCAAATACTACCATGCCATGCATAAAGACATAACCATAATCATACACCTTAGATCACCTTCCTAGAACACCCTAAGAAGAAACTTGTGCAATGTCTAGGTGGGTTCATTACTTCCACCTATCCTATGTAACCTTTCTTAGGTCATCCTAGTTAGGTCTTAATCATATAATTTCATTGTCCATTTTAATTTAGGGAAACTATAGTCTTAACCCACACTAAGACCATGGGTGCTAAACATGGAATTTGGTGATGTAGAGCCTTACACCAATGTGAGGTGTTTTCACCTAGCAAAGGTAGAACATTAACATGCATCCTAGCATACCAAGTAAATTCAGTTGCTAGATCCTATGTGGAAAGCATAGTTTATGGAACTAAGAGATATATATGAACCTCTATATGCCCATTGGCATTGGAGCCTCATCTCATTAAAAAAACATGGGTGAACCTTCCACAAAGGGAAGCCACCACCTTATGTGGAACCATAGGTGAATATTCCTCTACAAAAAAGTCAATGGTGAATCTTCCTCCAGGGGAAGTTTACAATCTATGAGAAACCAATGGTGAATCTTCCTCATGGAAAGCCAACACCTCTCATTGTCAAGTTCACTCGGTGCTAAGCTTAGTTACATTTTTATTAAAAGCCTTTATTACTTTACTTCATAAAACATACGCTTAGGATATTGATTTCTTATATACTTATAGCATATTCAAGCACCTACCTAGTTTTAAGGTACACATGAGCACACCTTTCAAGGCCCCTCTATTGACTAGATTTTCATACATGTGTGTTTTCGTACTTGTATGTAAGCAAACCTTTCACATAACACATAAATGTTACACATGTTCATATATCAAAGCATAAGTCTATAGGTTTAACTATATGATCAATCCTTTCATATCAACACTTTAATACACTATGCAAATTCATATTTCATCATATCATATACTTAACATCATAGCATATAAAACATATTCATGGCATGTCCTTCTATTCATTTTCATGTTTATAGAAACCAAACCTAGGAAATATCCTATCAAGGCGCACATGTGGAATGCATAGACAAGGTCCCATACCCTTGCCCATACTAGTACACCTATCAAGTCATCCTAGTTAGTGGAATACGTAACATACTTTACATGCATTTACCTTACATGCATTGTAGTAGACATTTAGTGAATATGAGATCAACCTTTCATTAGACACTATGAACCTTTACTACCTTGTAAGCATGCATAATGTGTGAGTGTGTGTATACATTGGTCAACATGATCACATAATGTCTATCAACAATACATTGAGTCAACCACCCTCTTATGACCATATTACACTTTCAAGCATAGACCACACAACACAATTTTAATATAGGAGGCAAGATAACTTCATATTACACTTTAAGACTCTTAACATTAGCTATTCACACATTTACTTAGGGATACATGGGTAGGAGTCATCAATCCTTAATACTTCATTGATGACAGTACCTACACGTGATCTTAACATAGATATACATGCTTATACAATAACCATACAACCTATATCACAACTAGAATAGGAAAATAGGCATGAGGCTTCACATTGTGTGATCATCATAACCACACACTCATTATTCATCAATTTTCCGTCAAGGCCATAGTTAACACATATACAATGAAAATAAAGTAAACACCGCCACCATAAGTGGATCATACGATAAAATGCCATACATGGCTTCATCAACAATCAATACTATAAGAAAAGTAGAGAGGAAGAGCCATTCTTACCACTTCATTAACATTTGATCAGCATTGATCAATATAACCTTTTCATCATCAATACATTATAGGGAAGTAGCTAAATATGCATTTAATCGTGAAAGAAACCATGTACAAGTCGCTACACGATCATCCTATAACAATACAAGGCATCCTATATACTAGAAAGTAGAGAGTCATAGATCACTTACTAATATTCTTTACTTTGATTATCATGATTAACATTCATAATATATCAATAATACCAACCTACGGCACTAGATAAAGACATAATAATCAAGACTAAATCATGCATCATCTACCGTAAATTGGATCACATTATGTTCATAGCATTATCAACCTTTAGACTAAAACAGGTAGATTCCTTTGATTTGATCATCAAGGGTCTATACCCACAATTTACTCATAAAATCAACCTAAGACAGTAGCTATAATCATCTTCACCTAATCGAATTCAACATTCAATCATTATAAAGGCAATGTTATAGTGAACACCTAGAGATCTAAGCTAGTCATATTCAAATATTCATACATTGATCCATATGGATCCTTCATTATAAATTCATCATCAATACACGTAAATAACAATAGACATATGCAATTCAATGTAATAGAATCACAATTCAATCAATATGCCATGATCACAATGCACATGCACAGGCTAAATCGAGTTTGGGAAGGGACATGAGTTCATCATGCAATTGGATTGAAAAACATGTTAAGACCAATACATTATCATCAATTCATCATGATTAAGACTTTGTAGACGTTTTGAGAAAGAACACATGGCTAGATTTAAGAAGAAGATATTTGATCATATCTTCTCTTTGAAACTTTGAGATTAACTCTCCAAGTGAAAGGTTACTTAGAGATGAAGGATCACCATACCTTTATCTAGATGAAAACCCCTAAAAAATTAGTGAAGAATCAATGGAAATCCCATCTATACGCTTACCTTGAACTTCACCTTTAATGGTGGTTTTTAGAATGGATATTTTGGGAGAGGAAGGTTTGATTTTGAATGGAGGATTGGGTAAGGGCTATTCATGTTTTTAATCAACCTATTTGTAACATTACGGAAAATACATGCCTAGTGAACAACCAATAGGTCTTTAGGATTGCGTATTGGTGGTACATAGGCGTCCCAATGCCCAACATTGAAAAATATTGGGTACTGTATCTAAGGGAAGTGAGCCAATTTCAATATTTACCCAAGTACGCATAACATGATCCAAGCTTGTTTAGAATTGTACCTGCAATGAAGACCCTATGCTAAAATTATAAATTGTTTTGATTCACAACCCAGTTTGTTAGGTACTAGGCATCCAAGTGTCAAGCCTAGCACCATAGCACATAACCATTTAAAATGATCATGTACATTAAGCACGGCCCATGGACATAGTGAGGATCCTTGGGACAATAAGTAAACATTCCCAAATGAAACATAAATAATAGTTAGTTAGTAAAGTGCAACCAACCCATATGCAAGCACATGTGCAAGACATGTGAAGAAGCTGCCAGAGGAGGGGACCACCCTAATCGAAGTCGGTTAGGGTAGTTAGGGGGAAAAAGGTGCACAAGGGACCACTACATGTGGGGCCTAACCTCCCTATCAATTATAGACTCTAACCTACTGCCCTAAAGAACTAAATAACCTAGGACTAACCGAATTGGACCCATTAGTGAACCCGACAACCTAGGACAAAAACTGGGTTGGCACTGATCTAGTACTAGTTAAAGAGACAACCTAGTACCTAACCTAGGATGATCCAAAAGGTTAGTTATGGTCCTAACAACTTAGGGGTACTTGATTTATTCCCATATGTACCTGATTAATTAATCTATAAAATTAATTAATTAATTTAAAAGGGCTAAAACCAAAAATAAACAGGAAATTTTAAGATTTCGGTTAAGACAAGAAAAGGACAACCTAGTACCTAACCTAAGATGGTTCAAAGAGTTAGTTAAGATCCTAACGACATAAGGGTACTTTAATGATTACCCTAGGCTACTTAATTAATTAATTTATCAACTTAATTAATTAATTTAAAGGGGCAAAAACGAAATCACAAAGCAATATCAAGATTTCGGTTAAAACAAGAAAAAGATAACATAGTACCTAATCTAGGATGGTTCAAAGCATTAGTTATGGTTATAAAGACTTAAGGGTAATTTAATAATTACCCTAGGTCACTTAATTAATTAAATTATCCATTTAATTAATTAAATTAAAGGGTTCAAACCAAAATTCTTACACTAACCTAGTACAACTCAAGAAACATGCTAATACTTAACCTAGGATGGTCCAAAATGGTTAATTTTTGTTCCAATGATTTAGGGGAACTTTAATAGTTACCCTATGTACCTTAATTAATTAAATTAGCCATTTAAGTAATTAATATAAACTGGAAAAACGAAATTCTTTGGAAAATTTTTCGATTTGACGAAGTATTGTGTTTTCCTAGTTCTAGTCAATCTAGGAGGGGATTTTTAGTAATTAGTTGATTAATTTTATAATTAACTTATTAAACCCTAAGTTGAATAAGTCAATATTAGTTCTTAAACCTACAAATCACGTTCAAATTCATAGACGAAAAGTACGCAAAAACAGTAAGCAACGAACGCAAGAAAAAGGCAGAAAATTTATCGATTTCTCTAGGGAGATTTCAAGGTTTCGTTCAAGGTGGTCTTCGTAGATTAAGTTCTACATAAGGTATACGTTTCTCTACAGGACTTATTTCTCCAATACAACTTTCTTTCGAATGATTCAAAGATCTTGAAAACTAGAGTTGTTTCCGTCGTTCTTGTCGAACTCCTTTCCCTAGTATCCTTGTTACGATGTCAATGTTGAATAGGTTAGAAATCAAATTTTTGGTATGTGGTTATGGCTGATCATAATTGAATGAACCTATTAATTGGACTCGTTTGATGCTAAGTGTTATTATGTGAATTAAAAGAATGATACTATGCTAAAGATATGTCCGAAAATGTTATGTATGAAGATGTTACGGTCTGTTGTGTATACTTGCTACTAACATGATGTTATAAAGATGATATATTCATCAAATTATAATATGATTCTGTCCAAGATGTTTACAAAAATGTTACGCCTAAAGTTATTTTATAAGGTTAGATAAAAAGATCTCCGTGAAATCATAATTTGAGTGAATGTTTGGCTTATGTAAATAAAATGGCTAACAAAAATACTGTTAAAAATTTATATGGGAATTGGCTTTAATGTTATCTCTAAATAAGTAAAAGATGGGCTAATGAATAATGTATCCCAAATGGAGCATGACTGAATGAAACTTTTGCTTATGCTAACAAAAGAGTTACGAAATCTATAGCCAATTGCTTATGTCAATACTAATCTTATGCCAATAAATTGGCTAACACTACATTGTCAAACAAGTTGTAGGGAATCGGATATAATATTATGTTAATTAACTAAAAGATTGGATAATGTATAATGTATAAAAACTTAAGCATGTTAAACATGAAAATTGACTTATGCCAATAAATATGGTTATGAAATCTATGTCAAATTGTTTATGCCAATACTAATCGTATGCCAATAAAATGGCTAATGATACATTGTCTAAAAGTGATTCATGTAAATGGCTATAATATTATGTTAAATAATTAAAAGATTGGCTAATGGTTCATACATATTAAATTTAAATATGAACAAACGTAAAATTGGCACATGCCAACAAAAATGGTCATGTAGTTTAATATTCAAAGGTTGAGGCCAATACTAATCATATGTAAATCTTGTGTAGTTATAGTATCAAATGATAATATAAACACTTCTTAACTAATACAATGAACCCATAATCAAGGGCATGCCACTCACTGGGACAACTCCCAACATGCTCTAAAAGAATGACATATGAACTAGTGAAACTCATTGAATGAAGTGCTCATCGTCCATAAACGATGATATAAATCTACTACACTAAAGTAAGTAAGTAACATGAGTTATAACATAATTAAAGGGGTCTAAAGTAAGTAAGTGACCAGAATGGGGTGTTAAAGAAAGTGAGACAAGTCTTACTTACACCTAAGCTACTATGTTAAAAGAATACTCACGCATGAAGGTGTTAGAATGTGTGAGCCAGTCTCATTAACACCAAAGGATGATATGTAAGAAAAATTCACATTTCATTAATGTAAAGTAAGGATGACCAGTTATCAATAGAGTAAGTAAATCTCAATCTAAAAGAAAGCCTCCATAATGCTTGAGTCAACACTAGAAGATAAAGAAGAAATGAACATTCACGTAATGCGGTGAGTAATTATGTGAATTTATGATGCTAATGAAAATGGTGACAACATGATAAGAGGCTAAGATGAATGGTGATACAAGTCTCAACCAATTCTAAGTAAAGGTCACTAAAATTACTCACCTAAGAGAGTGTTGAATATCAAAAGAGAAGTCTCAATCATACTCTATATGTAAGTGTAAGGACAATTCACACTTAATACTAATGGTGAGATGAGAAATAATCTAATGAGCAATGGCCCTCATGCTAAAAGTTAGCTTCCATGATGTATGAGTTGAATGTAATAGAACTTTATACTGAGCACCGATAGGCTCGCTATGAGCGGTAATGCCTTCCTTCGGGAAGGGCGGAGGTTCACGTACCTTTTATTAGATGAGACTGTCCGGCATGCCGGGTATGAGACTCCTTATATCTCCTAGTATTTGAACCAATACTGCCAATATATGGATCTAGCAGGGTTCGACTCCCTATATACACTAGCATGTTCGGGTCACTTTGCCGGTGATTCCACCTCTTTTCGGTGTGGGGCAGACACTGGATTTCATGATGCTCACATGATCTATGTCGGTTAAGGTTAAAGTTCCTAAAAAAAAGAATGAGGCCAGCCTCAAAGTATGAAATATAATGAAATGTACGACACCGAAGGTGTTTGTGCAAGACAATCAGGAGGTGAAATCAGATTCAATTAATGACATTAGGTCATTCTTGGTCATTGCACTTCATGATCCCGATGAGAGTCTTAAACTTCATCCTAGATATAGCTGGTGTTTACATCAGCCTACGAATGAATGAAATGAATAATGTGAAGTACGAATGAACGAATGAGGCAGACTCTGTGTTTTCTAAAGAAGGACCTCGAGTTGAGGTCCCATATGTTGGGCCATCACTTGTGATGTATTAATGCTACATCAACGATTCCAAAGTCTCCTTTATATGAAATGTATAATATCTAAAACATGAAAGTAATCAAATCAATGACATGATCAATAGATAATTGCTTATGAAAGGTAATGAATATATAGTGTAAATAATGACTAACTATAAGGTAGGGAAATCATTCCTTAGTCCTTGGATTACTTACATCGATTTATTGCGGGTATGGGACTACAATGAATCAATTCACTTGTAAGTAAAACATAGGACCAAAAGAATTATTGAACTACACAACAACAAGAAGAAAAAGGCTGAAAAATAAACTAAGTGTACAAAGAGGAGCTCTAGGCCTAAGAGGATCAAAAATCTCAAATCTTTGCCCGAGTTGTTCTAAAATTATGTTGATGATACTAATGTTTTGTAATCATATAGAAAATGAGTTGTGTGCTTTGAATGCATTAAAATACATCATATTCATACCTCAATTCACAACTAACGATTTAGGAAAGTCTAGTGACTAGGCTTTCCAAAAATAGCATGTTGTTTAGGTAGAGCTTTCTTTGATCATGCATAGCCTTATGTGTATGCGTGCATACAACCATACTTAGTACAAGTGGTGTACTAACCCCGAATATTTACTATTTTATAGTTGCAGGTTAAGGGACAGATTGACGACTCTTGCAAAGGTTTGGACATCAGCGCTTCTCCACACCATTTGGTAGGTCCTCTTGATTTCGAGGATGCTACAGTTTTAGTCTTGCCTTAGTTTTATGCAAAGCCAGTGGGTGTTGTCCCTACAGTTTCGTTCGTACTTCCATTTCGAAGCTTTTGTAATAAGGTCATATTTGGCAAACATATTTATGATATATTCTTATTCTGTTTCGAATTGATTCTTATGATAGATGGTTGTTACATTTATGTTGTGCTTAGTATATGATGAATTCATGAAATAACTATGTGAAGTCGATGTATACTTCATATGTTTAAAAGTTTTAAATTTTCCACTAAAATTAACCATATGAATGTGATGAATGCAAGATGAGGCTTGTCTGCGACCTCCGAGAGGTCAACGACGCCGGTTGCAATTCAGATTCCAGAATCCGGGTCGTGAAAAACTTAGTACCAGAGCATGAGGTTAAAGTACCTAGAAACTAAAGCTCAACACAACCACTTTACGTAGTTTCTTGTTTATGGTTGTGAAGCGCGCAAAATAATGACTTAGAGACTAGCGATGATAGGAAATTCTCCCTTCTTCTACTCTTTATCGTGCTATCTAGAGTTTTGACACTTTGTGTCAATATAGTATCTAACATCCTTATTGTATGAACGCGTAGAAGAATACACACAATAATTAGGATGGCTAAGGGGTCTATGGCGCCAGGCTCAGATCTGGCCTTCCAAGGAAGGGGCCATAATGGAAATTCCCAACGTGGACGAAAGACGTGTGGTGAGTGTGATTGTTCGCATGGAGGTGAATGCATGGTAAGTTCTAAAAGCCTGTTATAAGTACTAATGAAGAGGATAAGGCTAATTTGGCTGCATACCAACTTAAGGATATGGCTAAGGTATGAATTTGCTTCATACGTGTTATGCTACAATAGACTATAGAAACAGGGTAGTAAGGTTTCAATTTCCAAATAAGTTAGAGTTGAGATGGAAAGGGCGTGGTTAAAATCCTACAAGCCAAATAGTTTCAAATATTAAGTCCAACAAGATGTTATCTAAGGGGTGAGGAGTCAATGAGAACCTTTCTTACGAAGAGTTTTCCGTTGAAATTTTAGATCGACAAGTGAAACGGTTGAGGAACAAGAAGGCTGCCTCCGTAAGAGTATTATGGGGGAACTAACTTGTTGAGGGAGAAACATGGGAGCCCGAGGACGAAATGATATCCCGTTACCCTCACTTGTTCAGTTCTTGAGGTTAGATATACTCCTCTTAAGTCTGGCTTTGCTTAAGGAACTCTAAGTTTTAGTGCAATAGTAGACTTGGTGCTGTAAGTCCATAATCGTATGTGTAATAATTGCACTATGTGAGTTAAAATGAATCATGTTTCATTTCATGTTGATGTTTTTGTATGGCTTATTACGTGATTGTGTGTTGCATGAGTGTGATATGCATTAAGTTAAAGTAGAATTGAGAAGTAAGTTCCTCGATTTTCAATAAGAAGCTTCAGATAAGCTTAGAGTAGGTGCATTATTCAGAGTAAGTCTTGAATTAGACATTCGAGAAGATAAAATTCAAGCATGCTAAAGAGATTTCCGAAAATTTCCCTCTTCAGTTTAAAACGATAAGTAGTGTCATTCGGGGACGAATGTTCCTAAGGAGGGGGGGGAGAACAACCAATAGGTCTTTAGGAATGACTATTGGTGGTACATAGGCGTCCCAATGCCAAATATTGAAAAATATTGGGCATTGTATATAAAATTTGCTAAGAGGTATGAGCCAATTTCTATATTTACCCAAGTATGCATAACATGATCCAAGCTTGTTTAGAATTGTACCTGTATGAAGACCCTATGCTAAAATTATAAATTGTTTTTATTCACAAACAAATTCATTAGGTACTAGGCATCCAAGTATCAAGCCTAGCACAATAGCACATGACCATTTAAAATAATCATGTAGATTAAGCAGTGCCCAAGGACATAGTGAGGATCCTTGGGACAATAAGTAAACATTTCCAAATGAACCATAAATAATAGTTAGTTAGGAAAATTCAACAATCTCATGTGCAAGCACATGCGCAAAACATGTGAAGAAGCTGCCAAAGGAGGGGACCACCCTAATCGAATTCGGTTAGGGTAGTTAGGGGGAAAAACGTGCACAAGGGACCACTCCATGTGGGGCCTAACCTCCCTACCAATTATAGACTCTAACCTACTGCCTAAAATAACTAAATAACCTAGGACTAACCTAATTGGACCCATTAGTGCACCCGACAACCTAGGACCAAAACAGGGTTGACACTAACCTGGTACTAGTTAAAGAGAGAACCTAGTACCTAACCTAGGATGGTCCAAAAGGATAGTTATTGTCCTAACAACTTAGGGGTACTTTAGTAATTCCCTTAGGCTACCTAATTAATTAATTTATAAAATTAATTAATTAATTTAAAAGGGCTAAAACCGAAAATAAAAAGAAAATTTTCAGATTTCGGTTAAGACAAGAAAGGGACAACCTAGTACCTAACCTAGGATGGTCCAAAGAGTTAGTCAAGATCCTAACGACTTAAGGGTACTTTAGTAATTACCCTAGCATACTTAATTAATTAATTTATCAACTTAATTAATTAATTTAAAGGGGCAAAACCGAAATCACAAAGCAATATCCAGATTTCAATTAAAACAAGAAAAAGACAACCTAGTACCTAACCTAGGATAGTTCAAAGGATTAGTTATGGTTATAACGACTTAAATGTACTTTAGTAATTAAGTTATTACTTAATTAATTAAATTAGACATTTAATTAATTAAATTAATGGGGTCAAACCGATATGCTTACACTAACCTAATACAAGTCAAGAAACATCCTAGTACTTAACCAAGGATGGTCCAAAAGGGTTAATTTTTGTTCCAATGATTTAGGGGAACTTTAATAGTTACCCTGGGTACCTTAATTAATTAAATTATCCATTTAATTATTTAATTTAAAGGGGTAAAACAAAATTCTTTGGAAAGATTTCAGATTTGACCAAGTATTGTGTTTTCCTAGTTCTAGTCAATCTAGGAGGGACTTTTTAGTAACTAGTTCATTAACTTATTAAACCCAAAGTTTAATGAGTCAAGATCAGTTCTTAAACCTAAAAATCACGTTCAAACTCATAGACAAAAAGGACGCGAAAACAGTAAGTAACGAACTCAAGTAAAAGGCAGAAAATTTATCGATTTCTCTAGGGCGATTTCAAGGTTTCTTCAAGGTTTCGTTCAAGGCGGTCTTAGTAGATTAAGTTCTACATAAGGTATGGGTTTTTCTCATGGAATTCTTTCTCCAAGAGAACTTTCTTCCGAATGATTCAAAGATCTTGAAAACTAGGGTTGTTTCAGGTCGTTCTTGTCGAAATCCTTTCGCTAGTATCCTTATTACGATTTCAATGTTGAATAGGTTAGAAATCATGTTGTTGGTATGTGGTTCTGTATGATCTTAATGTGTATGGTTTTTGATTAAATAATGATTGAATGAACCTATTAATTTGACAAGTTTGATGCTAAGTGTTATTATGTGAATTAAAAGAATGATACTATGTTAAAGATATGTCCGAAAATGTGATGTATGAAGATGTTACGGTCTGTTGTGCATACTTGTTGTTAATATGATGTTATAAAGATGATATATTCATCAAATGCTAATATGATTCTGTCCAAGATGATTAAAAAAACGTTATGCCTAAAGTTATGTTACAAGGTTAGCTAAAAAGATCTCCGTGAAATCATAATTTGAGTGAATGTTTGGCTTAAGTCAATAAAATGGCTAACAAAAACAATGTTCAAAATATAAATGGAAATTGGCTATAATGTTATCTCTAAATAAGTAAAAGATTGGCTAATGAATAATGTATCCCAAAAGGAGCATGATTTAATGAAACTTTTGCTTATGCCAACAAAACAGTTCTGAAATCTATAGCCAATTGCTTATGCCAATACTAATCTTATGCCAATAAATTGGCTAACACTACATTGTCAAACAAGTTGTAGGGAATTGGCTATAATATTATATTAAATAACTAAAAGATTGGCTAATGTATAATATATAAAAACTTAAGCATGTTGAACATGAAAATTGGCTTATGCCAACAAATATGGTTATGAAATCTATGTCCAATTGTTTATGCCAATACTAGTCGTATGGCAATAAAATTGCTAACGATACATTGTCTAAAAGTGATGCATGTGAATGGATATAATATTATGTTAAATAATTAAAAGATCGGCTAATGGTTCATACATATTAAATTTAAATATGAACATACGTAAAATTGGTACATGCCAACGAAAATGGTTATGTAATTTACTATTCAAAGGTTGAAGCTAATACTAATCATATGTCAATATTGTGTAGTTAGAGTATCAAATGATAATATAAGCACTTCTAAACTAATTCAATGAACCCATAATCAAGGGCATGCCACTCACTGGGACAACTCCCAACATGCTCTAAAAAAATGACATATAAACTCATGAAACTCATTGAATGAAGTGCTCATCGTCCATAAACGATGATATGAATCTACTACACAAAAGTAAGTAAGTAACGTGAGTTATAACATAATTAAAGGGGTCTAAAGTAAGTAAGTGACCAGAATGGGGTGTTAAAGAAGGTGAGACAAGCCTCACTTACACCTAATCTACTATGTTAAAAGAATACTCACTTATGAAGGTGTTAGAATGTGTGAGCCAGTCTCATTAACACCAAAGGATGATATGTAAGGAAAATTCACATTTCATCAATGTAAAGTAAGGATGACCAGTCATCAATAGAGTAAGTAAATCTCAATCTGAAAGAAAGCCTCCATAATGCTTGAGTCAACACTAGAAGATAAAGAAGAAATGAACATTCACGTAATGAGGTGAATAATTATGTTAATCTATGATGCTAGATAAGAGGCTAAGATGAATGGTGATACAAGTCTCAACCAAGCCTGAGTAAAGGTCACTAAAAGTACTCACCTAAGAGAGTGTTGAATAACAAGAGATAAGTCTCAATCATATACTCTATATGTAAGTGTAAGGACAATGCACACTTAATACTAATGACGAGATGAGAAATCATCTAATAAGCAATGATTCCCTCATGTTAGAATCCAACTTCCATGATGTATGAGTTGAATGTAATGGAACTTTATACTGAGCACCGATAGGCTAGCTATGAGCGGTGATGCCTTCCTTCGGGAAGGGCGGAGGTTCACGTAACTCTCATGAGATGAGACTGTCCGACATGTCGGACATGAGTCTCCTTATATATACTAGTCTTTGAACCTATAGTGCCAATATAGGGACTAGCAGGGTTTGACTCCCTATATACGCTAGCATGTTCGGGTCAGTTTGGCCGGTGATTCCACCACTTTTTTTGTGTGGGGCAGACACTGGATTTCATGATGCTCAAATGATCTATGTTGGTTAAGGTTAAAGTTCCCAAAGAAATAACGAGTCTAGCCTCAAAGAATGAAAGATAATGAAATGAACAATACCGAAGGTGTTTGTGCAAGACAATCAGGAGGTGAAATCAGATTCAAGTAATGACATTAGGTCATTCTTGGTCATTGCACTTCATGATCCCGATGAGAGTCTTAAACTTCATCCTAGGTATAGCTGGTGTTTACATCAGCCTACGAATGAATGAAATGAATAATGTGAAGTACGAATGAACGAATGAAGTAGACTTTGTGTTTGCTAAAGAAGGCCCTCGGGTTGAGGTCCCATATGTTGAGCCATCACTTGAGATTTCTTAATGCTACATCAACGATTCCAAAGTCTCGTGTATATGAAATGTATAATATGTAAAACATGAAATTAATGAAATCAATGGCATGATCAATAGAGAATTTCTTATGAAAGGTAATGAATAATAGTGTAAAGAATGACTCATTCTAAAGTAGGTAAATCATTCCTTAGTCCTTGGGTTACATACATCGATTCATTGTGGGTATGGGACTACAATAAATCATTGCACTTGTAAGTAAAACAAAGGACCAAAAGAATTATTGAACTAAACAATAAAAAGAGGAAAAAGACTAAAAAATAATCTAAGTGTACATAGATGAGATCTCGGCCTAAGAGGATAAAAATATACATCATATTCATACATCAATTCACAACTAACGATTTAGGAAAGTCTAGTGACTAGGCATTCCAGAAATAGCATGTTGTTTAGGAGGATCTTTCTTTTATCAACATAGTCTTATGTGTATGTGTGAATACAACCATAATTAGTACAAGTGGTGTACTAACCCCTACTATTTACTATTTTATATATGCAGGTTAACGGACAGATTGATGACTCTTGCAACGGTTTGGACTTCAGCGTTTCTCCAGACCATTTGGCAGGTCCTCTTGATTTTGAGGATGCTACAGTTCTAGTCTAGCCTTTGTTTTAGACAAAGCCAGTGGATGTTGTCCCTAGCGTTTCTTTTGTACTTTCATTTCGAAGCTTTTGTAATAAGGTCGTATTTGGCAAACGTATTTATGATATATTCTTATTCTGTTTCGAATTGATTCTTATGATAGATGGTTGTTACATTTATGTTAAGATTAGTATATGATGAATTCATGAAATAACTATATGAAGTCTATGTATACTTCATACGTTTAAAAGTTTTAAATTTTCCGCTAAAATTAACCATATGAATGTGATGAATGCAAGATGAGGCTTGTCTGCGACCTCTGAGAGGTCAACGACGCCGGTTGCGATTCGAATTCCAAAATCTGGGTCGTGACACTATTATACCCAAAAATAGTTATATAACCTGTGTAGGGCCAAGTTAGCATGTGGGGTGAATTTCCCATTCACCCCATAAATAAGCAGCTTGCATGGCAGTAAATGAAGGCCTGCATCGACAGACCCAACGACGGGGCGTTGGTCCATCGACAGCCACCCTGTGCCTTTCGTCGTTTGGGTCTGAGGCTGTCATGTGGCTACACCTTCTCCAGGCTAAGTGCTCATCGACGCCTTCCTATCGACGGGGCGTCAGTCCACCAACGGCGCGTCATTTGAGCTCGTCGACTGACACTGCAAAGGGAGTGTTTCGACAGCCTTTGGGTCCTTCTTGTTATGAAGTCGTACTCGGGCGTTTCCAACATAAATATATACCTTAACATGTTGAAGACCTTCCATGCAAGATTCACCCAAAATGAACACGTAAAACACATCCAAACATGCAAGGCACACTCAAGACACACATGAACGTCTCAAGGGCTAATTTTCGAACGTCTTAAACGTTCTTGGACGTTTGACCTCCAAACTTTGTGAAACTCTACACTGCTTATAAACATAATTATAACTTATTTTAAGACTTCATAATCTCATGAATCATTCAAAAACACATAAAAGCATCTAAGGCCCCTTTGGTGACTAGTCGTCAAAGTCTTGGTCGTCCCTTGACGTTTGACTTCCAAATCACCTCAATCTTTAAACACTGCCTCAATACCTTATTATAAACCATTTTATGACCTTATACCCTTATTAAGAATATGTTAGGTTGTATAAACCTTAACTCATTTTGGGGGTCTTACAATATCCCCCACTTGGGAACATTCATCCTCGAATGATACTTAGAACACTTTAATCACAACAAGGGATTCAATGAATCATAGATCATCTTACCATATCATGACATCACCACATAGAAGTAAATTCACCAAACTTACAAGGAACACAAACTTCAAACCACTTAGCACTTCACGCAACACAAGCAAGGCCTACTTTCAGTCACTCATGCTCATCACATCAAATAGTTAGGCACTTCCCATGTTCATAGAAGGAACATCCTTCTCCTAATCATAAAATGGTCATTATATTTCAATTCATTTAGGGCTCATCATACACCTTTCTGTAAATCACACTTAGGCAGTTTCAACAACACTCAAGAACAAGTAGACACTCGTACTTCAATGAACATAGACTTGAAGTAAATAGGTTAACAATGTTTTTTATTAGTTAGACCTAGTGCTATGAGGGTCATACTCAACCATACCATGCTTACATGTGTCCATGGAGGAATGTAATTCTCCTCAACATGCTTACATGTTTCGTGAGTTCATACCCAAGCAGATGCACAACGATCATCTTTACTGTAACATGAGAATTTCTCAACTTTTAATCATGGAATGCTCAAACATCCTTTCTAGTGAAGTCTAAATGGTAAGTCACACCAAGCACATCACAATAAATAGGAAGCCTTTTCACAAAAATGTCAATTTCTAACATAGCAATAGCCTTCACAGTAAGCATCATTTAGGGGAAGTCTTACGATTCATAGGCACACACAAGGACAATAGCTAGACATGCCTTCACTTTTTCAAGAGTGAATCTACAATCATGCTTTCCAAACCATACAAGTCACATAGATTTCAAGAGACTCAACATATAATTTATTTTAAAGAGGCTCTCTTTCTCATTATAAGGCTAAACGTTACGTATCAAAAGTGACTTTAACATGCTTCTTACCTTATCGCATGAAGCCAAATGCATGACTAGCATATCAAGATGCACAATTAACATGAGAAAACCATAAAGTTAATTGAAAAAAACCATGAAGTTAATTGAAAATTTCTCTTCAAGTACTTTAGAATCTTCAAAATACTATTAAGATAGTGTCAATCAAGACATACGAAACATGTGAAGGTCATGCAAGTCATATTTTAGAGAAGACTCCTATCATGAACGAGTTTACTAAAAATTATTACATTCAAGCTCAAGTAAGAATAGAAGTATCTATAACCTTACTACTCACATCACCATCCCCCACTTAGGCTAAACCCAATTAAAAGCAACTTAACCAACCTTAAGAGGATCTTAACTTAACATCCTTCATTTTCATCACCCTAAAGTGTTACCTCTTTAGAAGGAATTACAGTAAGCCAACCAAGGCATTCAAAACCTTATCATCTATTCAAATTATCACAAAATTTTCAAGTTAGACCATACTATTCAACCACATAAAGTTTTTATACAATATCATAGACACCAAGGTCATACAACATTAGGGAACACAATTGAGAAGACTTAACCATAGGATTCTTCCTTTTCATTTAACCTTACAGTAAGGTGACTTCTAGGTCAATCAAACCCACATCATCACCCTACAAGGACAACATGCTACCTTTGCTTCTAAGACCAAGCCTATACAAAGACTTCAATCGATACAAAACAATCATGAAGGTTCATAAATATAAACAAGGAAAACATTTTAACCATTATAAACATACAGTTAGGCAACGTGCATCTTTACAATTTAAAATATTCCTAGCATGCTTTAACCATATCATAACATATAATTCCCAACATAACATGCTATTTCACATAAGTCTCATATGTAGCCACAAGGGACATCATATCAACATATCATTGCAAAATTCACCTTCACACATACTCATGAAACGATAAAACCAAGATAAGCATCAAAACTCACCTTTTCTCCCTCAAGCATAGAGATACAATCATCCAAGCAATCACATCTAAAATACTACCGGACAAGAAAAATAAGAGAGAGATCTTATTGAGTTAAGTTCTATGGCACGACATGAGAATGATGAAGTGGGGAAACTCTATCGTCTTATAGCCTCTCGCTCATAGATGTGTCGCGATTCACACCGATGATCGAGACTCTACTAGACGTGGCAATATGAGACTTTTAGAACCTAAAACCACTATCATAAACCTCATGATCTGATACCACGTTTTTCACATCCGGGGACCACCCCCTAGAAGTAACATGACGTACTTGACCTCTCGCAGATCTTATACAAACCCATAGTTATAATTCATCGCATTGTCATATAAAATTTAGCGGAAAAATAATTTAAAACTTTTCATAGCACATCATATGCTAGAAATTTATCTCATAACATATATACAAAATATCATAAGTACATATTTAGACCTTAAGTCTCTTTTCCATCCTACCAACAACATTATAAGGGTAAAATAGGGACACGGCCCTTATAACATAATACACAACTATATAATTCATAAAACATTACAGTAAGCTAAATATTAGGATATCCTTGGACTTAATGATTCATTTCCTTGAGCTTGGGAATCACATATCAAGTTCCTCAATCATATAGGCATCTTTAAGCATCCATAACCTACACTTTGTGTAAAAAGTAGATAAGGATAAAGTTAGTACAAGAATGCACTAAGTATGACAACCATGCATTTAAAAAGGGACATTTTCTTGAAATCGTACTTCATGCCTTTTTTAGTAAATCTTCATAAAACCTTTATATAATAGCATTTATATCATTCACATGCTTCATATATACATATTCAAAGGCTAAATATCATATAAGATCTCACATAGAATTTAATCAATATTTTATGTCACATTACAGTAACCAATTTTCCATTTACAATAAGCATATTCTTCTTTATAGTGAACCTCTCCTTTTAACTCATTAGCCTCCCAATTAACCCACTAGTGATACTTGGTGCAAATGCATCACCTTAAGGCCACAAGGAAACCCTACATACATTCTACAAAAGTCATCATATATCATCATAGAAGTATAGCACATGATAGACACATTTAAGCCAATACCATAAGAATATTACAGTAAGCTACATCAACTTGCACATATACTAACTTCACTTCACATCAATGCATTATAAGACCTTACTCATAATCCTACTCTAAGTCTACTAGTACAATGTTTATGTGAAGCCCCATAACCTTACACATACTTAGTAAACATATCATAAGACCACAAGCCTTAACATTCTATTTCATACATCAACAAGTAAGTGAAGACAACTTAATTCATGTCAACAACCTTCATCATATAGTCATTAAGACCCACATGGGGCATATAAAAATAAGACCACATCATATAGACTCATACCATGCACATCTTCATAACAAGTAGATAAATACTAGCATGTCATGCATAAAGTCATAACCATAACATACACCTTAGATCACCTTCCTAGAACTCCCTAAGAAGCCACTTGTGCAACGTCTAGGAGGTTTCATTACTTCCACCAATCCTAAGTAACCTACCTTAGGTCATCCTAGTTAGGGTCTTAGTCATTTACTTCCATTGTCCATTTCACTTTAGGGAAACTATAGTCTTAACCGACACTAAGACCATGGGTTATTAACATGGAATTTGGTATTTTAGAGCCTTACACCAATGGAAGGTGTTCTCACCTAGCAAAGGTAGAACATTAACATACATCATAGTAAGAAGCCACTTGTGCAACGTCTAGGAGGTTTCATTACTTCCACCAATCCTAAGTAACCTTCCTTAGGTCATCCTAGTTAGGGTCTTAGTCATTTACTTCCATTGTCCATTTCACTTTAGGGAAACTATAGTCTTAACCGACACTAAGACCATGGGTTATTAACATGGAATTTGGTATTTTAGAGCCTTACACCAATGGAAGGTGTTCTCACCTAGCAAAGGTAGAACATTAACATACATCCTAGTAAGGTTGGGCAACGAAACGGGATGCATCGGTACCATTCCGGTTCGTCTCGATTCGATTGCCTACGGGACGGGACGGGACATCCTGAATGGGGACACGAAACAAAATGGAATCGAGGTTTGGTACCGGTGTACCGGTATTTGTTTTATCCCGGTTTATTCCGATTCTGGTTCGGTCTGGTCCGGTTCGGTCCGGTTCCGATTAATTAATATTTATTAATTAATTTATATTATATATTTATTAATTATAATTTATATTTTATATTTAATAATAAATACTACCCAAATAACCCAACTATATCCTATTAGTATTACATTCGAGACTTAGTTGAAACAGAACAATTCCTAGAAGGTGGCTGCATAAACCATGCACTCTACTAATAGTTGTAAATTTAAATTGTAATTTGTAATAAAAAATTAAATAATTAAATTGATATTTTTAATTTGTGTAATTGTTTTATTCTTTTTTTTATTTAATTTTTTAAAATTACAAATTTAACTTATTTAAACTAGAAGTTATAAATATAACTTATAAATTATAACATATTAATAAATAATAAGTAATAACTTATAAACTTCAAAAGATTTAAATCTTGAAAACTTAATTAGGCTTAACTTGCAAACTTACTAAGTAAATTTTTTCAAAAAAATATCTTTATAATAAACTTATTACATTATAAATTTATAAACAATTAATTTAAACATATAAAAATTAAAAAAATATTCATATTTTCGTAATTCAAAAAAACCATTTTTTGAATTTACTAGATGTATCAACCCTTTTGTTCCATCCCGTACCATTTCGGTCCGTTCCGGTTCCATCCTGGTATATAGTGGGATGGGACGGAACTGAGTATCCGTCCCGGTAATTCTGATCCGATTCATCCCAGTACCGATCAACGAACCGGTCAACTCGTCCTGTTCCGGGTCAATACCGGTTTGAACCTCCGGTGGTCCCGTTCTGACCTTTTCCCAGTCTTACAACCTAGCATACTAAGTGAATTCACTTGCTAGATCCTATGTGGCAAGCATAGTTTATGGAACTAAGCAATATACATGAACCTCTACATGCCCATTGGCATTGGAGCCTTAACTCATGAGAATACATGGGTGAACCTTCCTCAAAGGGAAGCCACCACATCATGTGAAAACATAGGTGAATATTCCTCTAAGGGAAGTCAAACCTTATGGGAACTCAATGGTGAATATTCCTCCAAGGGAAGTCAACAATCTATGAGAAACCAATGGTGAATCTTCCTCATGGGAAGCAAACACCTCTCATTGTCAAGTTCACTCGGTGCTAAGCTATGTTCCCTTTTATTAAAAGCCTTGAGTACTTTACTTAATACAACATAGGCTTAGGATATTGATTCCTTATATGCTTATAGAATATTCAAGCACCTATCTTGTTTTAGGGTACACATGAGCACACCTTTCAAGGCCCCTCTATTGACTAGATCTTCATACATGTGTGTGTGTACTTGTATCTGAGCGAACCTTTCACATAACACATAAATGTCATACATGTTCATATATCAATACATAAGTCTATAGGAGTAACTATATGAGCAATCATTTCATATCAACACTTTAAGACACTATGCACATTCATATTTCATCATATCATATACTTAACATCATAGCATATAAGACATATGCATGGCATGTCCTTCTATTCATTTTCATGTTCATAGAAACCAAATCTAGGAACTATCCTATCAAGGCACACATGTGCAATGCATAGACAAGGTCCCATACCCTTGCCCATACTAGTACACCTATCAAGTCATTCTAGTTAGTGGACTACGTAACATACTTCACATACATTTACCTTACATGCATTGTAGTAGACATTTAGTGAATATGAGATCAACCTTTCATTAGACACTATGAACCTTTACTACCTTGCAAGCATGCATAATGTGTGAGTGAGTGTACATTAGTCAAAATGATCACATAATGGCTACCAACAACAAATTTGGGCACCGACCCTCCTAAGAACATATTACACTTTCAAGCATAGACCACACAACACAATTTAATATAGGAGGTAAGCTAACTTCATATTACACTTTAAGACTCCTAACATTAGTTATTCACACTTTACATAGGGGTAAATGTGTAGGAGTCATCAATCCTTAATACTTCATTAATGGAATCACCTACACATGATCTTAACATAGATATATACACGCTTATATAATAGTCATACAACCTAGATCACAACTAGAATAGGAAAATAAGCATGAGGCTTCACATTGTGTGATCTTCATAACCACACAGCCATATATTCATCAATTTGCCTTCAAGGCCATAGTTAACACATATATAATGACAATAAGGTAAACACCGCCACCGTAAGTGGACCATACCACACAATGACATACAAGGCTTCATCAACTATCAATACTATAAGAAGAGAAGAGAGGAAGAGTCATTCTTACCACTTCATTAACCTTCGATCATAATTGATCAATATACCCTTTTCATCATCAATAAATTATAGGGAAGTAGCTAAATATGTGTTTAATCATGAAATAAACCATGTACAAGTGGCTACAAGATCATCCTATCAGATAATACAAGGCATCCCATATATACAAGAAAGTAGAGAGTCATAGATCACTCTAATATTGTTTACTTTGATTACCATGATTAACATTTATAATATAACAATAATACAAACCTAGGGCAGTATCGAAAGACATAATAATCAAGACTAAATCATGCTTCATCTACCCTAAATTGAGATCACATTATGTTCATAGCATTATCAACCTTTAGGCTAAAGCATGTTGATTAATCCTTATCAAGATTCCTTTGATTTGAATATCAAAGGTTTATACCCACAATTTACTCATAACATCAACCTAAGACAGTATCTATAATCATCTTCACCTAATCGAATTCAACATTTAATCATTATAAAGGCAATCTCACAGCGAACACCTAGAGATCTAAGCTAGTCATATTCAGATCTTCATAAATTGATCCACATGGATCCTTCATCATCAATACACGTAAATAAAAGTATACATAAGCAATTCAACATAATAGAATCACAATTCAATCAATGACAAGCCATGATCACAATGCCCATGCAAGGGCTAAAACTAGTTTGGGATGGGACATGGGTTCATCATGAAATTGGATTGAAAATCATGTTAAGACCAATACACTATCATCAATTCATCATGATTAAGCCTTTGAAGACGTTTTGAGAAAGAACCCATGGCTAGATTGAAGAAGAAGAGATTTGATCATATTTTCTCTAAGAAATTTTGAGATTAACTCTCCAAGTTAGAGGTTACTTATAGATGAAGGATCACCATACCCTTATATATATAAAAACCTCTAAAAATTGGTTTAAAATCCATGGAAATACCATCTACACGCTGACCTGGAACTTCACCTTTAATGGAGGTTTCTAGAGAGGCTTTTTGGGAGAGGAAGGTTTGATTTTGAATGGAGGATTGGGTAAGGGCTATTCACTTTTGTAATCAACCTAATATACCTAAAAATAGTTAAATAACACACCTAGGGTCAGTTTAGCACGTGAGGTGAATTTCCCATTCACCCCATAAAAAGGAAACGTGTATGGCAGTAACTGAAGGCCTTCATCGACGGACCCAACGATGGGGCGTTGGTCCATCGATGGCCACCCTGTGCGTTCCGTCTTTTGGGTGTGAGGCTTTCAAGTGGATAATACTTCTCCAAGCCAAGTGACCATCGACCCCTCCCCATCGACGGGGCGTCAGTCCACCAACGGGCATTATTTGAGCTCGTCGATTAACACTGCCAAAGCAGTGTTTCGACAGCCTTTGGGTCCTGATTGTGGGCCCTTTACATATTAACATGTTGAATACCTTTAATTCCAGTTTCACCAAAAATGAACACGTAAAACACATCCAAACATGCAAGGCACTCAAGACACACATGAATGTCTCAAGGGCTAACTTTCGAACATCTTAGACGTTCTTGGACGTTTGACCTCCAAACTTCGTGAAACTCTGTACACTGCTTATAAACATCATTATAACTCATTTTAAGACTTCATAAGATCATTACACATTCAAAAATACATAAAACATCTAAGGCCCGTTTGGCGACTAGTCGTCGAACGTCTTGGTTGTCCCTTGACATTTGACTTCCAAATCACCGCAAACTTAACACACTGCCTCAATACCATATTATAAACCATTTTAGGACCTTATATTCTTATGAATAACATGTTAGTATCTATACACCCTAACTCATTTTGGGGGTCTTACAGCGACGCTTCTCGGGTAGCTTTAAGATGTGTCCTTATATAACATGGGAAGGTGATTGTCTATGCTTCAAGGCAACTCAAGGTGCATGTAAAGAGTTCTCCGACCTATACTCTTGAATTGGCGATCGTAATGTTTTCTTTGAAAAGTGAAAAATTACCTATATTGGGTGCACGTTTATGTGTTCAGCGATCACAAGAATCGCCAATATGTGTTTACTAAAAATAACTTGAATATTTGACAAAGAAGATGGTTAGAGCTTCTAAAAGACTATGACATGAGTGCCCTTTACCACCCCAGCTAAACCAATGTAGTTGTGGATGCCCTTCGACGAATGTCCATGAGTAGTGTGGCCTATGTAAAGGATAAAAACAAAAGAGTTGGTATGTGATGTGTATAGGTTGGCTCTGTTAGGTGTCCAACTAGGAGATTTTACGAAAGGTGGTTTCATGGTACATAATAGTTTCTAATCATCTTTGGTTATTGATGTGAAGTCCAAGAAACACATTGATCCTATTTTGATGGAGTTGAAAGAATCCGTACTTAGGAAGTACCTTAAGGTTTTCTCCCACGGGGGAGATGGGATACTTAGGTACCAAGGTAGATTGTGTGTTCTAGATGTGTATGACTTAAAAGGCCAAATTTTAGAAGAGGCTCATGGTTCGTGGTATTCAATTCATCTAGGAGCCACAAAAATGTATCATGATTTACGGGAAGTCTATTGGTGGAATGGCATGAAAAAGGATATAGCGAGTTTTGTGGCCAAGTGTCTGAATTGTCAACAAGTTAAGACTAAGCTCTTAAAACCGGAAGGTTTTTCCCAAGATACAAATGTACCCACTTGTAAGTGGGAGGTTGTCAATATGGAGTTTGTTGTGGGTTTGCCTCGTACCCGAAGTCAATATGATTCTATTTGGGTCATTTTCGATAAACTGACTAAATCATCCCATTTTATTCCCGTCAAAGTTTCCTATTCGGCGGAAGACTGTGATGAGTTGTACATCAATGAAACAGTAAGGTTACATGGGGTTCTTTTGTCTATTATTCCATATCGGGGTACTCATCTTTCACTTTTAGAAGGCATTCCAAAATGTCTTGGTGCTAATGTTAAACTTAGTATCGCCTTTCACCCTCAAATGAATGGTCAAGTGGAAAGCACCATTCAAACCTTATATAACATGTTTAGGGCGTGTATTATTGATTTTAAAGGAAATTAGGATGATCATCTACCATTAATAGAGTTTCCTACAATAATAGTTACCACTCAAGTATTGTCGTGGCTCCGTTTGAAGAACTATATGGTAGAAGGTGTAGGTCTTCTGTGGGTTGGTTTCAAATAGGAGAATTCACCCTAATTGATCACGATTTGGTCTATAAAGCCATTGAAAGGTCTCAACCCATTAGATAAAGGTTGAAGACGGCTCAAAGTCGGCAAAAGTCCTATGCCAATAATAGAAAGATGGATCTAGAGTTTGAGGTTGGTGATTGGGTCTACTCGAAAATCTCGCCTATGAAGGGTGTAATGTTTTTCTATAAGAAGGGAAGCTTAGTCCTTGGTATGTGGGACCATACAAAATCTTGAAACGTGTTAGAATGTTGCTTATGAATTGGACTTGCCTAGTTAATTGAGCCGGATTCACCCATTGTTTCATGTGTCCATGCTCAAAAGTGTATTGGTGATCCGGTATCCCTCCTTGCTTTTGAGGTCTTAGGAGTTGATGAGTGTCTATACGTAAAGAAGTTCCGATATATATTTTGACCGAAAAGTAAAGAAGTTGATAAATAAGGAGGTAGCCTCCGTTAAAGTTTTATGGAGGAATCATTTAGTCGAGGGTGCTACTCCTTCTACTCTTATTCAAACTTGAGGTAGTTCCTCTTAAGATTCAATGATTTGGGATTCATGTGTATTATGTGAGTTTTTCATGATTTTCTTATAATGTGCATGTTCACAAATTGAGTTTTTATGATTTATATATTCCTCATGTTGATTTGCTCTTTAGTAGGATGATTGCATATTTGACTTCATGAGATGTTGAGTTGAACATGCTTATTTATGTCCATGATGAAAATACTTTGTTATGTTTTGATGAAATTGTATATTAGCTCCATATTGTTGCATTGAGATTGTTTTGAGTTAGAGAAGGTAGTTCCTCCTAAAACGATATGAAATGATGTGTTTTTGTGCATATTGGGTTCTCGATGTAAATCATACTTCCTTATGATTCCATTGTTTATGTCTTGAGATGCTGTTGATGTTTCCTCCCATAGATTATGCATTTTTGTTTTGTTGCATATATAATGGGTTGCTAGTCTTGAGTCTTTAATTTCGTATGGTGTTTAAAGCGTCACTCGAGGACGAATGTTCCTAAGGGGGAGATAATGTAACATTACAGAAAATGGTGGGTTAAAATAAAGCCTAAACGTGATGATGAACGTCTTGAATGAGAGTTATAGGAGTCAAGTCCATGAGGCAAGTGCCATGGAAAATGGGCCAAGCTAAAGCGAAAGGCCAAGGTTGTCCCTGGCCTTTAGCACAATGCCTTACCCTTCACGAGTGAGACCCCAAACCGTGGTCCTCACCATCGCTCATCAAGGTGGGTCATGGTCTTGCCTTGGACATGAATAATTGTCCACCACTTTTCCTAGCTACTGCCTCAAACATTACGGCCATCACCACGGTCCGTGGTCATGGTCACGAACATGGGAGGTGCTCGTGGATTTGCCTTATGCAAATGACCTCAAGTGGTGAGGCTACTGCCTCAAAGACCACCAGACGGACCACGGCTCGTGGAGCCCTCGTGGTAATGTCTTGGTATCAAGTGACTCATGACACCGAAATTGAGTTATTTCCCCAACCTTCACAAGAGGGACCATGAGTTCCTCCATTGAAGAACAACAAGAACTTGAAGAATAGAGCTCAAGAATCCATCTTCTAAACTCCAATTCATCGGCAAAGCTTAAATTAAGGTATGAGAATCTTTATCCATGGAATTCATTTATCCATGGATTCCTTCAACTCTTCATTTTCAAATTTGTAGATTCTTCAAGAAATTAGGGTTTTCATTCTGCCCATGGGTTCTCCTAAAATGATTTTGTATAAGTTAATTGTCTTTTATTATGGATGATTTGTTGTATAATGGTGATTTTTATGGTAAAACTCTCCATGAACCCATGTACTCCCCCATGACCCCAATTTCATGAATTGTGATGGGTGCATTGATGCAAGATGAATACAATGGATTGTGTCTATGATAATTTACAATTTGAATATTGTTTTATGCATGCCTAGTGTAGTATTATAGGTTTAATTATGAGACATGATTAATGATCATTGAAGGGGTAACTTTATAGGGTTTGTACATGTTGATGAAAGTTATGAATGAACTTATGATTCACTTATAAAGTGAAGATCCTATGAATAGTGTGTAGAGTTGTGGTATTGTTGAATGATTTGCCTCCCCTTACCCCTACACATGATCATGTATGAATTGTATAGGATGGTGATAATTTTGTTCTGTTGATTGAAAGACGATTTTTGTGAAAAAAATATGAATGTAGTATGAAAGGATTACTCATATGTAAATGATGTTTTTAAGGATGACATTTAGTTCTCACTTTATTGAATCTATGAGCTATATTATGAGTTGAAATGAATGAAGGGCAAAAGTGAACCTTCAAACATTTAAATTCAATTCTATACTAATTACCTATAACCTGGGGAATAATTCTTAGCACCGAGCGGATATGGAAAACGAGGTAGAGGCCTTCCCGTTAATACAATAGGTCGGGTATGATCTCATTAAATGGAAACTCTCCTTTCACTACAATAAGTAAGTTTTCTAGAAGCAATATCCCAATATCATAACTATGCACCCTTATATGTCTTTAGATACTGGATCCACCTAATAGTTATACATGTAATTCTACGTTGGGGAAGTAGAACACCTTCTTTTGATGTGGGGTTACATGACATCGGATTCCATGTAGCTCACATGGTCTATGTTGGTTAATTTTATTCTCCCTATGTAACAATATAATGTATATGCCATGAGATACACTTATGGCTTCTTGATGATCTTCACTTAGTAGAAGTGGGGGTATGGGACTTCACTTTTACATTGCACAGGTGGACTTTGAAAGGGATTATAGGTTGGTTCCTTACACTATGGTAAGAGATGAATGTATTCATGTATGTTGAATGGATTGTTGCTAATGCATGTCTTTCCTTATGTTAAAGAATGTACATGATCATCTCTATTTATGACTATTGCTTATGATAAGGTTCTAAAGATGATATGTGTTACTGAGGTGGTTCCAAGGGGTAATTAGTATAGTTGTTTTATAGAATGTCTACCATATATTGCACAAGTATACCTTAGGGTTTCTAAGGTGATGGGTCTATTATGTTATAAGGATTTATGTGATGAAAATGGTATGACTTGTAATTTACTTTTAAATGCATAAATGGTCCAAACTTGACAAATGCATGCTTTTTACTGAAATTTCATTTTTTTCATATTTCAAAGATTTTATGCATGCCTTCATACTTACTAAATTATGTGCTAATCCATTTCTTCTACTTTTACTATGAGTGTAGGTTCCGGTCGTTGAGACGTATTTTCTTCCTACAAGAGAAGCTCTGTTGACTATTCCCTAGCCTTGGTGAGTCCTCGAGTTCGAGGACGAGATGTATCTTTTCGTATTTTTGTTATAAATCTTATTTTAAGACTATATTAATGTAAAGGGCTTATTTCCCTATTTGTACTCAGTTTTGTACAAGATGGTGACTGAGATAAGTCCAAATTCCTATTTTTGTGTATGATTGAAGTTTGACTTTGATTGTAAAGGTTCTAATTTTTTTCGCATTATCTCTATAGATTTATGTGTATGATTATGCTAACAGTTTGTATGCGATCCCTTTGGCGTCAAGTACGCAGTGTTACGTCTAGGGTTACCTTGGGTTGTGATCGTAAATGTCGTGATGGCTCCATGATTGTTTCAAGAGTGGAAAAGGGGGTTACTTCATGAAAGAGTGCCCTAATAACAAGCAAGGTAATGGAAATCAAGGCAATAGAACCTAATATTCATCACTTGATTCACCAAACAGGGCTACACCTAGAAGAGCTATTAGAGGAAAAGCAAACCACCTCTATGCAATCATTAGTCGTCAAGATCAAGAGAATTATCCAAATGTTGTCACTTGTATGATCAAAGTCTTTACTCTTGATGTTTATGGTTTTCTAGATCCAAGATAAAGTTTATCTTTGTGACTCCTTATGTTGCAAATAAATATGATATTCTTCCAGAGAAACTCCGAGAAACCTTTTGTGTTTCTACACTTTTGGGAGAGTCTATTCTAGTTGAGCGAGTATATCGTGATTGTGTAATTTCCATCAATCACAAGGACATCATGTCTAATTTAATCATGTTAGACATGGTAGATTTTAATGTTATTGTAGGTAAGAATTGTCTTCATGCATGTTATCCCTCTATTGATTGTAGAACTCAAGTTGTTAGGTTCCAAATTCGTAATTAGCCAGTTATAAGTAGTAGTTCAAAAGTGCCTAAGGGTCGTTTCATTTCCTACCTTTAGGCAAGGAAGTTAGTTCCAAGGGTGTTCCTATCACTTAGTCGGAAGTAATGATTCTAGTGTCGAGATACCTCCTATTCAGTCAGTTTCAATACTAAAAGAGTTTCGATAAGTCTTTCCAGATGATCTTCTCGAAGTACCTTCTAAGGAGAAATAAAATCCGGTATACATATTTTTCCAGATACTCATCTTATAGATATTCTGCCATATATAATGACTTCGCAGAGTTGAAAGAGTTAAAAGAACAATTGAAAAATCTCCTTGATAAGGGTTTTATACGACGAAGTGTCTCACGCTGGGGCGCTCTGGTCTTATTTGTAAGGATGAAGGATGGTTCCTTAGGAAGTGTGTAGATTACCTCCTGTTCAACAAGGTTACAATAAAAAATAAGTATACTCTTCCGAAAATTGATGATCTTTTCGATCAGTTCCAGGGTGCTACATGTTTCTTTAATATAGACCTCAGATCAGGCTACCATCATTTGAAAGTAAGGGAATGTGAAATTCCAAAAACAACATTCAGGATATGTTATGGTAACTATGAGCTCCTAGTCATGTCCTTTCGTTTAACCAATGCGCGTGAAACATTCATGGACCTTATGAATAAAGTATTCAAGCCTTATTTAGATATGTTTGTTATCATATTCATTGATGGCATTCTAATCTATTCGAGGAATGACGAAAATCATGCTAGTCAACTCAGAATAGTACTCCAAACTCTAAATGATATGGAGTTGTATGCTAAGTTTTTGAAATGTGAGTTTTGACTTGAGTTTGTGGCTTTTTTAGGCCACATTAAGTTTCAATTGTCTGAAGCTTGTGAGAAAAGCTTTCAGGAATTGAAAAAGAGGTTACCAGAAGATCTCAAGGTTTTTTCGTATATTATTATGCGTCTAAAGTTGGTTTGGGTTGTGTATTAATGCAAAATGACAAGGTTATATCTTATGCCTTGAGACAGTTGAAAGTTAATGAGAGGAACTAGCCAACCTGTGATCTAGAGTTGGCTGTCGTAATATTTGTTTTATAACTATGGCTATTATCTTTATGGTGTTCATGTAAATGTTTTCACCGATCACAAGACTTTTTAGTATGTGTTTAGTCAGAAACATCTTAATCTCAGACAAATGAAGTGGTTGGAATTACTCAAGGATTATGACATGAGTATTTTTATCATCAGGTAAGGATAATATTTAAAACTAATAAATAAGTGCTTCTGAATTTATCTCATCTTTTAAGAATTTTAATTTTTCTTTGTTGATTAATAACCTCATCATTAAATAAAAAAATGTGCTTTATAGCAATATCACATATACATTTCAACCTCGAATTTTCAATTACGAAAAAAATTAGAGAGTACATTAGTTCATGAATCATGACAAAAATTTTATCTCTCTAAATAGAAATAAAAATTGAATTATAGGAAAGAAAGAATAAAAACAAAAAAAGACGTCCCTCCTTTTTCCTTTTGCAATTAGCTTCTTTTTGTTGTTGATGCCTTGATTAGGTTTCCTATGGGTAGTATACCACACATTTTGAGAAAGATAAGAAAGAGCTAGCAAGAGATGTGCATGGACTTGCACGACTAGAAGTTCAACTAATGGATTCCACCTAAGGGGGAGTAGTGTTGATGAGTGGGGATGGATTATGTATAGTGTTTTTAAGTGAAAGAGAAAAAAGACCAAGACCAATTTTTCTTAAATTGAAGACAAATGATCATAAGTAAAAAGTAATGGCTTTTGAACAAGAGGTAGATGATGTATAGTGGTCTCAGGAAAGATTGTGTACCAGGGGTGGATGAACTCCAAGAGAGGATCATGGAGGAAGCTCATAGCTCTAGATATTCCATTCATCCAGGTTCCACAAAGATGTATCACGATTTAATAGAGGTTTATTGGTGGAGTAGTATGAAGAAGGGCCTTGCAAAGTTTGTTGCCAAGTGTCCAAATTTCTAACAAGTTAAAATAAAGCACCAAAGGCCCGGTGGTTTGGCTCAGAATATAGAATTTCCAGAATGGAAGTAGGAGAGTATTAATATATACTTCATCACAGGTCTACCATGATCTCGCCGGTAGCATGATTTAATTTGGGTGATTATTGATAGAATGACGAAATCATCTCACTTTTTGCCGGTAAAGACTACCTATTCGGTAGAAGAGTATGCTAAGTTGTATATTCAAGGTAGTTAGACTTTATGGGGTTCCAGTTTTCATTATATCAATAGAGGCGCATAATTTATTGCATAGTTCTAAATATCTTTTTTAGGAAGGCTTGGTTTCAAATGTGAACTTAAGTACTGCTTTTAGTATTTAGATAGATGGTCAAGAAGAGCATACTATTCAGACTTTAGAAGATATCTTGTGGGCATCTGTGATTGATTTCAAAGGTAATTGGTATGATCACCTACCTCTTATTTAATTTGCTTACACTAATAATTACAACTCTAGCATCCATATGGCTCCTTATGAAGCTCTTTATAGGAGGAGATGCAGATCTCCCATTGGATGGTTTGAAGTTGGTGAAACTGGGTTGATAAGGTGAAATTTATTCAAGAGAGGTTGAAAACGGGACAAAGTCATTAGAAATCCTACAATGATGTTAGGATAAGATATTTAGAGTTTGAAGTATATGAGTGGGTGTTATGTTATTTGGTAAGAAGGGGAAACTTAGTCCTTGATATATTTTCCCTTACAGGATATACAAAAGGGTTGGTAATGTAGCTTATTAGTAGAAGCTACCACAAGAGTTAGCAGCAGTTCATTGGGTATATTATATTTCCATTTTGAAGAAGTGAATAGATATCCTTCACTTAACTAAAGATATTGGTATCAAGTATAGCTTTTTATATGAGGAGATTCTCGTTCAGATTCTAGATCACTAAGTTAACAAGTTGATGACCAATAAAGTAGAAAGAATCAAAGTTCTTTGGAAAAATTAGTTCGTTGAGGACTCTACTTGGGAACCGAGGAAGATATGAAGAAGATATATCCTCATCTCATTGAACCCGGAGAAATTTCAGACCAAGGTACTAATTTTCTTCTTAGTACTCTATAATTTATATACTTTATGTGTTATATTTCATTGTTGGGTGTTTTAACTTAATAATAGATGTTACACCCTATTACGAGTAATCTCATTCGAGGATGCATGTTCCCAAGGGGGAAATGTTGTAACACCTCACTATTTGAAAGAACCAGGAAGAGCTAGAATTGGAAAGAATCGTTTTTAGAAAGAGTGGTAAATCTAGAAAAATTGGTTAAGGTAATTCCAAACCACCATAACTCCTAGCTCAGAATGAGTTATCTGTGTTTCTAGATATCATAGAAAATATCTTGGAATTATCTTTCAACGCCACCGACATTACTCAATTCCGAGTTCGTATATATGATATATGTCCATTTGAAGCTGGGCTGCCTAGTTAAGAAAAGTCAAAATTGGATTTTTGAAGGGTAGTTTGGTATTTTCCCTACCCAATTATTTTAATTACTTTTTGGTAATTACTTAGGGGTATAAATTTAACTTGGTCAGTTTAAAATTTTGAAAATTGAGTTAGGGTTTAAAGAAGAGAAAAGAAGAGGAGAAAAGAGGAGAAAAAGCAAGATTCGTCGATTTTTCGCTAGGATCATGAATTTCGTCAAGGGGTGATCCCCACGAGGTATGTGAGATCACATAGATTTGGGTTATTTCACCAATGGGCCAAGCATGATTCAATTCAGTGAAATTATATTGTTATGAAAGCAAATCCTATAAGTTCTTGATGTTAATTAGTTTGAAATCTTGTGGGTTCTTATTATTGAAGTTTCATAAAATTTATTCATGTAATTAGGTGTAATTTCAAGTTGGATCTTGCATATGTTGATGATTTAGTTGTTCCTAAGTGTTTGGGGAACGAACTAAGTTGAAATAGTGGGGGGGGGGGTTAAGAGTTGAAAAATAAAGAAGAAAAGTCTGAGTTCACCTGGGCAGGGGCCTAGGGCGCCGACCCAGCCAAAGTGCCCCAACTGGGGCTCTGAATTTTTAGTCTAGGGTGACTCTCCAGCCAGAGCGCCCCAAAGTCCTCCTATGAAATTTAAGGTCTGGAGCCCCGCGCCTCTCAGAGCGTCAGAGAGCCAGTTTTTTCCCATTTTTGCCCCTTTTTCATAATAGTTCCCAAGCAGCATAACTATGTTTCCTAGTTGATTCCAACAAAATCTAAGGTACGTCTAAACTTAATGAAATGATCCATAAACACGAGATGATGAGCCTTGAATCCATAATTAAATTCAAGAAAAGTTATAAGTCAAGTCAAGAAGTTAAGTTTAAGTCAAGAAAAGTTCAAAGAGTTTTCCTGAAGTCATTTACAAACATTTTAACATTGTTTAAAGACTTAAATTTTGAGTTGAGTAAAGAGTAAGAGTAGAGTTCATTTACTCAAAGATTATACGGGAACAAATTATTTCCAAAAGTTAAAATGTTTCATTTAAACAAGAAAGAAAACACCAAATTCCAATAAAGATTTTAAGCTACGTTTTAAGTAATTATATCAAACCAAAGAAAGAGTTTTATTTCAAAAACATATGACCTGAGTAGATTTTGGGAGTAGTACTGAGCACCTATATGGGACATGAGTTCATAATAACTCAAGTCTCCATAAACCATGTAGCCATCATGGGTAGAAAGGATCATATCTTTTACATGATTCCTTAGAGATTTTTAGCATAGACTAGTGGATCAACTAAGTTAAGTCGTTCTATATGAAGGCAAAGTATAGGACAGTTTTAGCAGCATAGGAAACACATGTTATCACCGCATAGGCTCATAGTGGTGGTTGTCGGTTAGAGAAAACTCTCACGTTACTATATTACTTTATATGTAATTCAGTTGCTATTGAATTTTCTTGAATACATTGAGTTCTCACCTATCGTTTTAAATGCTTCGTATAAACTGTAAGATTATTGTTGTGTACTTTGCATTTGAGTTAAGTTATTCATGAGCTGTGTAAAGACAAGGTAAGTGTTTCTTTCAGATTCCTTTCAAGCTTATGTTATAGTTAGTTTTTTCCTTGCATACTCGTACATTCAATGCACTGATACCATTTCGCATGCTTCGTTTTATGATGTAGACACAGGTAATTAGGATCAGCATCCAGCGCTTCATTGATCCATTTGAGCACCCAAATTCAATTGGTGAGCCTCTTTGCTTTCTGGAGGATCCCTTGTTATTTTGTTCTAGTACTTTAGTTGCTAGGATGATCAGGGGTCTTGTGCGACATTCCTTTTTGTTTTAGTGGCTTCATAGACGAGTAGTTATTGTATTTTAGATGTTTTTCTATGAGACTTAAGTAGTCATTTTGGCTAGTCTGAGTGTTTCCTTAAAGATATTCTAAGTTTAATTCATAAGTTCCTTATTTGAGACTATTTCTTATGTTAAAATCTTTCACTAAGTAAGTCAGGTCGAGAGTTTGCTTGGGGCCAATAATGGTTCTCAAGTGTTAGTCCCGCCAGGATATAGACTTGAAGCATGACAAGAAGTGTTAAAAATAACTTTAAACTATGTCACATTGAATAAGATGTTCTCTATGAATAGTTTGATTTAAAAATGGGGAAAATGCACAAGTACCCCATCAACCTATGCCCGAAATCCCAAAGACACACTTATACTATACTAAGGTCCTATTATCCCCCTGAACTTATTTTATAAGTAATTTTCTACCACATTTCGGCCTACGTGGCACCAGCTTGAAAAAAAAAGTCAACCAGTGTTAGGACAGAAGATAGTGTCAATAAGAGTAGTGATTAATATTCAAATGATTTGTTTAGTTTGTTACATTGTAAGTGATATATTTAAAAATATAAGTAATGATGCTCTAATTGACTGTTTTAAAAATATGTGAACTCGTCAAGAACTATTATAAATGAATAATATATAATTATAATATTAGTAAAAAAAATTTTATAAAAATTGTGCTTGATGGATTTTTTGCGAAATTAAAACCTAAGGTTGATTTACTGATCTAAGCAATGTGTCTACTTGGCATCCAGGAAGTTCAAATCCTGAATCCACCATATATGGTATCCTAGTTAGAAATATGATGTTGAGAAAGTTATTATTTAATTCTTGTTTTAATCCCTTTTATTGGAGAAGTTATTACACCATAAATTACATATTAATTAATTTTTTGAGGAAATTTTATTTTTCAAATTAACTTAATTGTTCGGTTTTCAAGACTAATTTTAGAGTGTTCTTCCAATATTACCCTTCATTTGAATTTTCAATGTGATGACTTCAATAAATTTGACAATAATTAATAAGGAAAAAATGGAAAACTATGTTCAATTTATGTCTTAATCTACTTTTCTTAAAGAGTTTGAAACACCTCAAGAATTCAATTAATATGGCATGGAAGGTGTACTTAATTAAAGAATTCAACAGGTTGTAAAGCAATCTTCGAAGTAGTAAAAAGCCTTCTACCAAATTTCTCAAGTCTTTTTTTACATTCTCTTATAGAACTTCTCAAGTCTTTCTTTACATTCTCTTAGCGATCTTAGCATAAAGGTCTTACTTGAGCTTACAAGATCGTAAAAGATTTGTGAATAAATTGTCAAGTGGCGCACGGAGCTTTAGAAAATACTCTAAGTCCATGACAATGTTGTATTAGAGCAAAGTTTGTACAAAGGGAATGGCTAACGAAGGAGATGTGAACGCTGCAAGCACCACAAATGTCTGCTTCGATGGTGAAAAGAAGCACCGAAAGGGAAAGAAGCATCAAAGGGTAATGAAGAGGTGTTACCCGATCCCACACCAAGCGAGACGCTAACATCTCACCGCCCTCAACAATCGAGGAAAGCGACGACGAACTTGGCGAGAATCAATTGACATCATCACTGGAGAATAATGGATCGCGAGGGTTGAAGTGGAGAGGCAGGCCGTGGAGATTTTAGGCCGGCGTATGAACGTGGCTGATGGCAAGTTTAAAACCCTTGATGACTTTACCCTCGAGGAGATCGAATCCATACATAAAGAGTTGGAGGGACGCCAGCCGAGTTTGAGATGAAGGAGGTTATCACCTCCTTGGAGTGTCGGCTCATGGAGGTGTTAAGCACGATTGAGACCATGAAGGATGAGATAAAAGCACTCCAGGAAGGCGCGGAAGTTGGAGGATTGTCGTCGTTCGATCGAGATAGGGAGGCCAAGGTTGAGGATCCCAAACCACCTTTTAAAAGGCGTCCTTGACGCGCAGGAGGTGGAGAATTTTCTGTGGTATTTCGAGAATTACTTCAAGTGCAATAGGCTGAAGAATGACGAGAGTAAGATCAACACCGCTATGTTATATCTTTCGTAGACGGCCATGTTGTGGTGGAGACGTAAATAGTCGGAAATAGGGAAGGGGCATTACACCATCAACACTTGGGAGCAATTTTGCGAAGTTGAAGAAAGCCTTTTTCCCTAACAACGTCATCTACAAGGTCAAGTTCAAACGAGAAGAATTCGAGCGTACGTGAAGGAGTTCACCACCCTCATGCTTATGAATCATAACCTCATGGATGAAGATATGTTGTTCCACTTCATAGATGGGCTATAGAGTTGGGCCAGGACGGAGTTGAAATGTCGACAGGTCAGAACTATTGATGAAGCCATCACGCAGGCCGAAGTTTTGACAGACTTTAGGCACGAGAAGCCCGAAAGAGCCAAAGAAGATGAGATGAAACGTATTCATGACAATGGTGGGGGAGATCATGGCAAAACGAGGAACAGCGACCACATCCTAAGAATCATGACACCTATAAGTCTGATAGCAAGAGTCTGTACATCATGGCGACAGAGAAAAAGACAAATGTTGCCAAAAGACGTGGTTGCTACATATGTGGTGGGCCGCATAGCTATGCGAGGTGCCCTGAACTGAAGAGCCTTGGTGCTATCTTGCGAGAGCGGAAAGAGAAGGAAGCACATGATCAAGAACAAGGCGCGGAGACGACGCAACTGGGCATGATAGGACTATGCGAAGCTATAACCAAGCAACCATAGAAGCCGAGAGTATGCAGCGCGCAGTAAATCGACATCACGATCAATGAAAGACCCGTTCGTGCTATGATCGACACAGGTGCAGAGGTCAATATCATGACCAAGACGGAAGCGACAAGGTTGGGGTTGTGTTACGATCCAAGTAACGCCCAACTCAGGACGGTCAATGCACCATCGACTTGGATGAGTGGAGTCGCGCATGGAGTAAGTATCACGCTAGGCGAGTGGCAAGGTAAGAACAACTTCACTGTTGTTCCTTTATATCTCTTTGACATTATTCTTGGGAAAGAGTTCTTCCAACAGTGCCACATGGTGATCGATCCTTACCTCCAACAACTTATGTTCATGGAGCAAGGAGGAACATGTATGGTTCCCATGGTTAAGGCACCAAAGACAGAAGGACAGGTCCGATTTACGGCCATGCATCTCAAGAAAAATCCTAAGAAGGAGAAGTCGACTTTTATAGCCACCATTGAAAGTTCGAAAGAATATAATAGTGCTAAGAATTCCTTGCCACCGTGCACGAAAAATGTTCCAAGAGGGAACAATGTCGTGCTGTCGATGAAGCCGCCGAGGCGCTTGCCTCCTAGGAAGGAGGTAAATCAATAAGATAGAGCTGAAGAAGATCAAGAATCAACTGAAGGAGTTTCAGAAGGCGTTGATCGAGTCAATGGACTATTGGTCGCGCATACACAAGACTGTGATACCTACGCAGCGGCAATGTGACGCGGTCTTCGCATTATCAGGTGGGGGAGAGTGTCACGTCCCGCCGATTCTCAGCAAAATTTTGCATCCGAATAGGGGCAGAAGAGTTTGGAGTTGTGGAGAATTTCGTAGAAAACTCTAGAAGCCCCTAAATAGTCCAAGAAGATTTAGAATTCCCTAGGTCTTTCCTTGGAAGGTTCTAGAATAACCTAGAAGATGTCTTAGAAAGCTTTGGAATATCCTAGAACATGTAGAAAGTTCTAGAGAGGAACCAAAGTGAAATTATTAGGAGGACTTATAAAGTAAATATTATTTACAAAAACTTTAGCCCCTAAGAAGTAGTATAAATAAGGGGACTCTCATTTGTAAATTATCCAACAAGTTGTAAAGCAATCTTCCAAGTAGTAAAAATCCTTCTACCAAACTTCTCATGTCTTTCTTTACATTCTCTTAGTGATCTTAGCACAAAAGGCTTACTTGAACTTACAAGATCGTGAAAGATTCGTGAGTAAGTTGTCAAGTGTCGCATGGAGCTTTAGCAAATACACTAAGTCCGTGATACAAGGCCCTCCTTATAGTGTTTTTTGCATGTTTTCTTGCAAATTAAACTTGGCTGTAAAGAAATCAAATCCTAGCCCAGGTCAATTAGAACCAGGTTTTCGATAGTTCGTTTAATTAAATTTTCTTGAGGTATTGGTGGGAGACCTTTTTTCTCCCACCACTTTAATTATTATTGAATGCTTCCATGGTAGGTAGATCCTTGTTTTGTTATAATTGAGTCATCTAGGTCAGCATCATATGGTCTGCTTGCTTTTGTAAGTAGATTTATGTATTTTTCTTTCAGTTCTTCGTTGTTGTCCATCTGGATCTCCTTGAAGGCCTGTTTTACTAGAGGGTCTTCCTCTATTTCTCTTTGAGATCCGGTGCATCAGGGTTACCCAACGAAGGAGGAGTTATCGCTGGGGTTGGGGTCATTAGTCGTACTACATTGGGTTTTTCCTAGAGAGAAAACTTCTCACATGTAGATTGTATGTCGTAGTTCCCCCTTCAACTATATTTCATCCCCCCCCCCCTCATGACTCTTCAGGTAACTAGTATTGGTCTCTTTTTTTTTTTGTTAAATCATCAAAACATCACATCAAACAAAATAGTGGAGATGCTAATTTTTAAAAAAAACATTAACCTTCAAAATAAATTAAGAATATACTAATAGATAAAATACTTTTATTATTGATCAAAAGTAACAAATAAAAAGTTAAAAGTGAACAAGTAAAAGAAATATTTATTTTTAAAATGTTATTAATTGAGTTGTATGAAAAATATTTGACTTTGGATGTTGCACAGATTACAATGTGCAGAAGGTAGACAGCGACTTATTGTCCCCTTTCAAATCACCACCCATCTCTACTCATTTATCCAATTCAATCTCCATTTTCCATTTTCAATCAAACAATGGATTCAACTATCCCAGAATCATCACAAGTTATCTATGGACTATGATGTTCCAATACTTTTTGACTAAGCAAATTTGCCCAATTGTCAGCTCAATCTTTGTATATTTGGGCATCTGTTGGATTTTGTTCATCAGGTTGCATTTTTTAACACGCTTTGATCTGATAATTGTGAAGTTATCATAATATATTATAGTGTATATTCAGACGCTTCAATTTTGATCTCAACTGACAACTAAACACTCTAACTAATCGAGAACCATTGCAAATGGGACATTTAAAAAATTCAAAGGTGTCTAAATGATCATTTGTAAGTTGGAGTACTTAACTTACATGAGTTAAGATCTCATAGATATGCATATTCAAAGTTTAGAAGTATTTACTTGATTCACTCCTATTTCAGGTACAATAAGCCCGATAGAATTTGGTCGTATATTTGCCCTGAAAATCCCAATACGGATGATCCATTCTGAAATTCACTACAGAGAAGGATTTTATAAGAGACAGAGGTTGGACATACAATGAGGCCTGGAAGAAATGTGCATGGTAGGGGCGACAATTTCAGCCTATATTAATAGAATGAGTCCATTTTGTTCATATTTAATGGATTGGGTCACTCATATTTTAATTGGTTAAATATGTATATCAAACTATTTTAAAAAGGGATTTTCAAAACAACAATATTTTAGCCTTTAAAGGTACTCTTTAGCCATAGTTTCACTATTTTTTAAAAATGATAATATTTTAATTTGTTAAAAGATTAGTTATGTATTTATTTATTTTAATTAATTTGAAAGAATACAAATAATTAATAACAATTTAGAGAAATTCATGGAAAAGAAAATTTCAAAAAAGAAAACAAATGATTTTAAATATAATTAGTTACCTTTTAAAGAGGAGATGTTGCCATTTTTTCTCCTTTTTTCTTTTGACGCTTTTCTTGCCCTCTGTTCTTAACATTTTCAAAAAAAATAGTTTTGTCTCCTGATATTTCAATTGATAATCTTAATAACTTTTTCGAGTTGAATTTGACATATTCTTGAAATGGATGTTTTCAAATTCACGACTATAATTTCATCAGTTGCATTGAATTCAAGAAATTTCGACATCAGTTATTTTTGTTTTTGCTGATAATTTATTTGTTTGGATAATATATATGTGTATATCATGTCGTTGTGTTTTATCGGTGAAATCTTTGTATGATTTTCTATTTTTAATTTTTTTTTAATATGTTGAACCAGTGAAATCTTTTATGCATAACGATTGAAATTTTATTATTATTTTTAGTTTTGTAGTTTTTTCTTTTTATTTGAATGCATACAATATTTTATATCCCATAAGTTTAATGTAAATGGTAACATTATGAGGTATTCGCATCCCATCAGTTCCTCGTTGAAATTGTATGTTTTCTTTAATTTAGAATTTGTTCTTTTCTTTAAATACAGAAACTATTTTGTATACCAGTAATTTCACTATTGATTAATATTCATGAAGTAAATAAGAACTGTAGTAAATTCTGGATATAATTAAATATTGAATTTAACAGAGTTATTATAGTTTACCTAAAGTTGAAATGATTGTATGTTAACACAAATCATTAGTTATTGATACTGAAATACATTTTTATTGAAAAAATAAAACATATAATAAGTTGTATTCAAACTAAATTCAAGATGTATTTCAATATCAGTTAGTATCCCAAACATCCGGGCATATATCAATATCGTTTAGTGTTCCAAACGCCAAGTGAATACCAAATTAGTTTGTGTTTCTCTTCTTATAATGTATTCATCACAATTTTATATATTAGTAGTAAAATATATTTTTGGTGAAAACATAAAACATAAAATAATTTGTATTCAAACTAAATTTTGAATGTATTTCAATATAAGATAATATCTCAAACATCAGGATGTATTTAAATAATATATTGTAATTCAAACGCCAAATAAGTATCTAATTAGTTTGTATTTCCCTTCTAATAATGTATTCAACACAATTTTATATATTAGTAATAAAAGTATATTTTTGGTGAAACATATAATAAGTTGTATTCAAACTAAATTCAACATGTATTTCTAAGAAGTTGGTAACATGAAAGGTGGGAAAAAAATATTAAAATGAGATACGTGAGAGGTGAAAAACGTGTAAAATCTGGAAAGAATATAAATGGGTAGTTTTGCATTTGTTTTTTTATTTTTAATAGGTTATTGGTTAGAGTTTGTCTAATGATGGACTCTTTTAATACAAAAATTAATTTTAAATAATAAAATCTTAATACAAATTGTTTTTGAAAATATTGGCATTTTGACATTTTAAATAAATATTTTAAAGCGTCGTTGTTTTGACTATTATGTTAAGTATTATAACTAGATAGCTAATTTTTCCTTTTAAGAATCTCTACAAATATGATTAAACGGGTTAGATATGGGTATATATCCATATTGATTCATATTAGATCAATTATTTTCACTTTCACTCAAAATTCTTAATTGTGCTAAGAAATAAAAAAATTAATATTAATTTTTCAGAAATTCAATTAATTTTTAAATTTAACAGATTTTTTTTATCTTTTGGCAAAATAATTTAAGAGTATGGTTGGTGGAAGGATGAGGCGGTGCCCCGGGGGAGGGGGTAAATATATTTTTCTTTTGTTTTGCAAAAACAATAANTGAACGTGGAAGTTTTTGAGCGAGAAATGCAGAAGAGACCACCTACAAAGCTTATGACGGTCCGTCGAGTCTGTGACAGTCCGTAGGTGGCATCGTAGTGAGGAGAGAAGTTGCTGAAGGAAGATGGGGAAGTCTGACCTAGTGTGGGATTACGGAAGTCCATGACGGACCGTCATAGCCATGACGGACCGTCATAGCCACGACGGTCCGTCCTGCTGGTTCGTCGTAATGATCAGAGAGTAGTCCCAGTATCCAAATTCCAAGAAGTTAAAGTATTATGGAACGGAGACCCTCGACGGACCGTCGTGCTTGGAACGGTCCGTCATACCTGTTCGTTGAGGGTAATGACGAAAGCAGCAGAAGAATTTGTGAAGTATGGGACGACGGAGGCCATGACGGCCCATCGTGACCACTACGGTCCATCACGAGGTCCATCGACTCAGACGCGTTTGGATAGATTTTTCAGTAATTAGAATCCTTCTTTTATTAGGTTTTTGTTTTTATTATAAATAGTTCGAAAAACCTCGTTTTTGGGGTTAGACTTTTCGACAATTTTTAGTTCTCTTGTTCAAGTATTGAAGAATTAATTTCAGTAATTGATACACTTTTTCTGGAATTGATTGTTGGTGTTTTTGTTGACTAATCAAGTGAATTTCTAGATTTTATTCTTTCTCATTAAAGTAAGGGCATAAATTCTTATATTAAATATATGAATAGTGTGATTGTGACCATGGGTAACTAAACTCCATAACTAGGGTTGTGGGAACCATGGGTGAATAATGAGGTAAAATCTAACTAAAATAGCAATTCTAGAATACTGTCTTGCATGTATTGATAATTTTTTCGTTTAGAAGTCTTTTTAACGGATGACCAACATTAGAACTCACCTTAATGCTACTTGGCGGACAAAGGAGGTAGATAATATCAAAAGAATTATCAACATAGATTTAGTGTACACTATCAAATAGGCTAGTGTCAGTTGGTACGAGGTAATAACTTAGTCAAATATCAAATACAATGCTTAATATGAGGTAAAGGTAAGGGTTAGTATAGCAACACACATAGCCGCACCAAGGTGCGGAGTGAAATTTTCTAGATGCCGGACAAAGGATTTAGAGATACATAATTTATCACTTTATATGCGAGATACTAGGAAAGAATTGTTATAGTTAGAATTATCAAGTTAGGAACCTGTGGGGAACACTTAAGCCCTAGTTACTTTTATTAATTGATTAAGCTCCGAGATTTGAATCTGTTAGTTATTTACTTTAATTTAATTAATTATTTTCATTAAGTTAGAAATAAAAACCCTTTTTTTGTCTGTTGTTTTCTAGGGAAATAGTTGACTAAATAATAGTAATAATATAATAAAGTTAAGTTTGGACTATTTTCCTTGTGGGATCGATCCTAACTTCATTAGTTGGATTCTATACTTGATACGACTGCGTTACTTTTGATTTGAATTGAGGGTGTTGATGTACCGTGGTTTCATGGTATTTTTAATGTTTTTTCCTTAAGTTTAGTGTGTCTCAAAAATTCATTTTGTATTGATTTGTATGTAAGTTTCTCCTTATTTGCTGGAAATCTATCCAAAGATGAACGTGGAAGTTTTTGAGCGAGAAATGCAGAAGATACCACCTACGGAGCTTATGATGGTACGTCGAGTCTGTGACGGTCCGTAGGTGGCATCATAGTGAGGACAGAAGCTGCTGAAGGAAGATGGGGAAGTCTGACCTAGTGTGGGATTACGAAAGTCCATGACGGACCGTCATAGCCACGACGGACCGTCCTGCTGGTTCATCGCAATGATCAGAGAGTAGTCCCAGTACCCAAATTCCAAGAAGTTAAAGTATTATGGAATGGAGACCCTCGATGGACCGTCATACTTGAAATGGTCCGTCATAGCTGTTCGTTGAGGGTAATGAAGAAAGCAGCAGAAGAATTTGTGAAGTATGGGACGACGGAGGCCATGAAGGCCCGTCGTGACCACTACGGTCCGTCACGAGGTCCATCGACTCAGACGCGTTTGGACAGATTTTCAGTAATTAGAATCCTTCTTTTATTAGGTTTTTATTTTTATTATAAATAGTTCGAAAAACCTCATTTTGGGGTTTAGACTTTTTGATAATTTTTAGTTCTCTTGTTCAAGTATTGAAGAATTAATTTCTGTAATTGATACACTTTTTCTGGAATTGATTGTTGGTGCTTTGTTGGTTAATCAAGTGAATTTCTGGATTTTATTCTTTCTCATTAAAGTAAGTGCATGAATTCTTATGTTAAATATATCAATAGTGTGATTATGACCATGGGTAACTAAACTCCATAACTAGGTTGTGGGAACCATGGTTGAATAATGAGGTAAAATCTAACTAAAAAAGCAATTTTAGAATAGTGTCTTGCATGTATTTGTAATTCTTTCGTTTAGAAGTCTTTTTAACGGATTGCCAACATTAGAAATCGCCTTAATGCTAATTGACGGACCAAGGAGGTAGATAATAGGAAAGGAATTATCAACATAGATTTAGTGTACACTATCTAATAGGCTAGTGTCGGTTGGTACGAGGTAATAACTTAGTCAAATATCGAATACAATGCTTAATATGAGGTAAAGGTAAGGGTTAGTATAGCAACACACGTAGCCGGACCAAGGTGCAGTGAAATTTTCTAGATGCCGGACCAAGGATTTAGAGATACATAACTTATCACTTTACATGCAAGATACTAGGAAAGAATTATTATAGTTAGAATTATCAAGTAAGGAACTTGTCGGGAACACTTAAGCCCTAGTTACTTTTATTAATTGATTAAGCTCCGAGATTTGAATCTGTTAGTTGTTTACTTTAATTTAGTTAATTATTTTCATTAATTTAGAAATAAAACCCCCCTTTTTTGTCTTTTGTTTTCTAGGGAAATAGTTGACTAAATAATAGTAATAATAGAATAAAGTTAAGTCTTAACTCTTTTCCTCGTGGCATCAATCCCAACCTCATTAGTTGGGTTCTTTACTTGATACGACCGCTTTACTTATTATTTGAGAAGTAAGTTTGAGCGTATCAAATTTTGGCGCCGCTGTCAGAGAAAGTAGCTTTTAGATTAACTTAAACTTATTACTAAAATTTAGTCAATATTTTCTTAATTTTACTTTTCTATTGTTTTTTATTCTTGAAGAACTAACTTCCTTGTATGCCAAATACACGGAGAGGAAGAGAATCCTTATTTCCCTACGACCACGAATTAGAGCGTAAACTACGCACTATGAATCAAAACTTGGGTATTAACGATGATGATCGAAACCAGAACTCCCAGCTCCAGTTGATGCTCATGGTCGGTCATTACCCGATTATTCTAGTGAAAATCAACAAAGGGGACAAAATCCCGCTCCACGTCCTCAAGAATACTATATAGGTCATGATAATATTGCAGACTCTGATGTGCCACTTGTCTTGCCCCCTCTACCACAAGGCCACACCTTTGTGGTAACTAGTAGTCTGATGCAAATGCTCACTGCTAGAGGTTTGTTTTCAGGGCCACCTTCTGAGGACCCACATGCCCATATAGCTAAGGTAAGGGCAGTGTGTAAAAGCTCTGTATGGAAGCCTAATTTGAATTTGGATGTAATAGGGCTAAGATTATTTCCTCTCTCACTGACGGGAGAGGTTGTTATTTGGTTCACTGAGCTCCCTTATAACTCAATTTTCAACTTGGAACCAACTAAGGGACGTTTTCTTAGCAAGTTACTACCCGGTCTCCAAGAAACTAAATCACAAAGACAGAGTGAACAACTTTGTGGCACTACCAGGAGATTCAGTTAGCAGTTCTTGGGATAGATTCACTTCATTTTTGAGAAGTGTCCCCAATCACCGCATAGATGATGAGTCACTGAAGAAATACTTCTATCGGGGACAGGATGATAATAATAAAGCGGTATTGGATACTATAGCGGGTGGTTCTTATGGGGAGTGTCCTTATGCCGAGATTGCCGAAAAGTTAGATAAAATCTCCCAGAGTAATAAAGCTTGGAGTACTAGGAAGTCAGATACTGGAAGAAATACCTTCGTAGTGCAATCAACACACAACCCAACCACAGATGAGATTCGTGAAGAGATGACTTAAATGAGAACTGAGCTTGGGTATTAAAACATGTCACTGAGGGTGCAGAAAAGATAAATTTAGTGAACTACTTGTCTAAACCACCACCGCTAAATGATGAATATTACGGGTTTCTGACCGAATGCCCAAGGCTCAAATCAGGAGAATTGGCGCCAAGGTCAAGGAACCAAGGTCGAAACTATGGTAACTATAACCGTGAGGGTAATTATGTCCGAGATGGAAATTACAACTGCGACAACAACTTCAACAGGGGTAACTATGATAACAGAAATGATAGGAATGGGCCCTATGTTCCTTCTCAAAATCGTGAAGTTGCTCCTAGATATGGTGGAGGTAGTATGGCGCGAGTCGAGGATATGTTGCACAAAATGATGAGGAGGTTTGATGCTAGTGATGATCACACTAAAGAGTTAAGGAGTAATTTAGCGGGTATTGGGAAGAAAGTCGATACACAAGCAATATCGATTAAGCAACTTGAGTTGCAAATGGCCCAATTATTTGCGACTGTGAACACACGGCAATCGGGCACTCTTCTTAGCAAAACTATCCAAAATCTGAAAAATAATGGACACTGTATGGCAATCACTACTCGGGGTGGTAAGCAAACCATTGACCCACCTATGCCGTCTAATGAGGAAAAGTTGATAAAATATAATGATAAAGTGGTAGAGGTTAGTGGTAAAGTAGAAGATAACACTGGAAAAGATGCTGAAGTGCCTAAAAAGGTAACTCCCATGCCTAGACCACTCCCCCCTTTCCTCAAAGATTAGTGAAAAAGACCGAGGATGGTAAATATCGGCGTTTTATAACAATGTTGAAGCAGCTTTCTATCAATGTCCCTTTGGTAGAAGCTCTAGAACAAATGCCCGGTTATGCCAAGTTTATGAAAGATGTGGTTACAAAGAAAAGATCGGTCACTTTTGAGGATGATGATAGAATATAGCATTGTAGTGCTATTGCTACAAGATATCTAGTACAAAAGAAAGAAGATCCGGGTGTGTTCACTATTCCTTGTACAATCGGGTTATTACATTTTGCGAAAGCATTATGTGATCTGGGGGCAAGCATAAATCTCATGCCTCTCTCGATTTACAAGAAGTTAGGTTTGGGTGATCCAAAGCCCACTGCGATGCGGCTACTGATGGCCGATCGAACAGTAAAAGGCCTATAGGGATACTCCACGATGTGCTAGTAAAAGTGGAGTCGTTCATATTTCCAGCAGATTTTTTTATTCTTGATTGTGAAGTCGATTTTGAAGTGCCTATTATTCTTGGGAGGCCATTCCTCGCTATGGGTAGAGCCTTAGTAGATATGCAAAAGGGGCAGATGAAATTTCAGTTGAACAATGAAGAAGTGACCTTCAACATTTGTAGGTCCATGAGGCAGAGTGGTGAGCTCCAATCGGTATCTGCTATATCCTACAAAGTTGGTAAGTCATCCGAGACACAAATAGAAGAACGCCTAGGTGTAGAAGCATTAGCGGCAGTGATAATGAATTTCGATAACGATTGCATTGAAGAGTATGGGTCATTAGTCGCGGCTCTTGATCGTGGTGATGTTCGGTTTAAACCGAAGTAATATGAGTTAGACATGAAGAATCGCAGTCTCCACCTGTGAAACCATCAATAGAGGAGGCTCCGAAGTTAGAACTAAAAGCTCTCCCACCTCAGCTCAGGTATTAATTCTTAGGAAATGGTGACACTTTGCCGATAATCATTGCATCAGACCTGAATGAACAACAAGTTGAGAGTTTGGTGAAAGTTCTAAAAAGGTTCAAAAGAGCTATTGGGTGAACTATTGCGGACATTATTTGGATCCCTCCTGGTATTTGTTCTCATAAAATCCAAGTATTGAGCAGTAGAGACGCTTAAATCCACCTATGCAAGAGGTCGTGAAGAAGGAAATCATTAAATGGTTAGAGGCCGGAGTTATATATCGGATCCCCGATAGTAGTTGGGTATGCCTTGTTCAGTGTGTACCTAAGAAAGGGGGAATGACTGTGGTCCCCAATGAGAAAAATGAACTTGTTCCAATGAGACCGGTTACTGGATGGAGGGTGTGTATGGATTACCGTAAATTAAATGCATGGACCCAAAAAGACCATTTTCCTATGCCCTTCATGGATCAGATGTTGGATAGACTTGCCTGAAAAGGGTGGTACTGTTTTATTTATGGATATTCGGGGTATAATTATATTTCTATTGCACCAGAAGATCAAGAGAAAACCACCTTTACTTGTCCATATGGGACCTTTGCATTCAAGAGAATGTCGTTTGGGTTGTGCAAGGCACCCGCCACATTTCAGAGATGTATGATGTCGATATTCTCCGACATGGTGGAAGATACTATTGAAGTTTTACGGATGATTTTTCTGTGGTTGGTGAATCATTCGAGCGGTGTTTGCCATTTATCTGAGGTCCTTAAGAGATGTGAAGACTGCAATTTAGTTCTAAATTGGGAAAAATGCAACTTCATGGTGAAAGAAGTTAATGTTTTGGGTCATCGCATTTCAGAAAAGGGCATAGAGGTTGATCAAGCTAAATTCGAGGTAATAGAGAGACTACCCCCACCTATCTCTGTAAAAGGTATGAGAAGCTTTCTTGGGCATGCAGGTTTTTACCGGAGATTCATCAAAGATTTTTCAAAAATTGCGCATCCGTTGTGCAACCTGCTGGAGAAAGATTGTAAATTTTATTTTGATGAATCCTGTCTTAAAGCATTTGGCGAGCTAAAAGAAAAATTGGTATCTGCACCTATCATTATTTCTCCGGATTGGAACATTCCATTTGAGGTGATGTGCGATGCTAGTGGGGTTGCTCTTGGTGTGGTATTGGGACAAAGAAGGAACAAAATCCTTCACCCTATTTACTATTCTAGTAAAGCCCTAAATGAAGCCCAGAAGAACTACACAGTGACTGAGCAAGAACTCCTTGCAGTAGTCTTTGCTTTTGAAAAATATCGCTCCTATTTGCTAGGTACTAGAGTTATAGTGCATACTGACCATTCAGCATTGAGATATTTGATGGCAAAGAAGAATGTGAAACCGAGGTTGATTCGTTGGGTATTACTGCTACAAGAATTTGATTTTGAGGTGAGGGATAGAAAAGGGACCGAAAATCAAGTTGCCGATCACTTGTCCCGTCTAGAAGATGAAGCTATGAGAGAGTTAGGACATAAGACTGATATTGATGATACTTTCCCCGATGAGCATGTATTAGCTGCCTCACAAGACTTGATTTCATGGTTTGCAGATTTTGCGAACTATCTGGCTAGTGATATTGTTCCATCGGACTTGTCCTTTCATCAAAGAAAAAAGTTCATGTACGATGTGAAGAAGTTCTTTTGGGATGAACCATACTTAAATAGGAGTTGTGCCGATGGGCTTATTCGGCGTTGTGTGCCAGAAGTTGAGATGTTGAGTGTTTTAGAGGCATGCCATTCCTCACCCGTTGGTGGACATCATAGTGGTATCCGAACCGCTCATAAGATATTAAAATGTGGTTACTATTGGCCAACTATTCATCAAGATGCTCATGAGTTTGCCAAAGCATGTGATAGATGCCAAAGAGATGGCGGCACTTCAAGAAAGCAAGAGCTCTCTCCAAACCCCATTCTTGTGATTGAGTTATTTGATATTTGGGGTAATGACTTTATGGGTCCTTTTGTGAGTTCTCATGGAATGAAGTAAATTTTATTAGCGGTTGATTATGTATCTAAATGGGTGGAAGCTATCTCCCTCGTAAACAATGAAGGGAAGAATGTCACTGCATTCTTGAAAAAGAATATATTCTCTCGATTTGGTACCCCAAGGGCAATTATTAGTGATGGGGGATCCCACTTTTGCAACAAATTGTTCAAGGTATTATTGGAGAAATATGGGGTTCGCCATAATGTGGCCACTCCTTACCATCCTCAAACTAGTGTGCAAGTTGAAGTGTCAAATAGGGAGATAAAACAGATATTGTCAAAAACAGTGAACACTAGTAGAACGGATTGGTCAAGGAGGCTTGATGATGCTCTTTGGGCCTACCGTACAGCGTATAAGACTCCCATAAGTATGTCCCCATAACAAATTGTATATGGCAAAACTTGTCATCTTCCGGTTGAATTAGAGCATAAAGCCATGTGGGCTATGAAGAAGTTGAAAATGGATTGGAACGAAGATGTAGAACAACGGTTAACTGGGTTGAATGAACTCGATGAATTCCGCCTGAAATCTTATGAAAGCTCATCCCTCTACAAAGAAAAGATGAAGAAGTACCATGACCTAAAAATTGAAAAACGAGAGTTTATGGTTGGGGATTTGGTGCTTTTATACAATTCTAGGTTGCGCTTGTTTCAGGGCAAGCTCAAGTCCAAATGGACTGGCCCTTACTTGATTACCCAACTATTCCCTCATGGAGCAGTTTAGTTGGAAATCAAGGAGGGTGTGCGGTTTAAGGTGAATGGACAACGAATAAAAATCTATATCGGGCATGCTGAATCGGTGAATGAAGTGATCGAGGCATACCATCTTGATGAAGTCTGAGTAATCAAGTGTCTTCAGTCGTGCCGCGACATTAAATCAGGCGCTGGTTGGGAGGCAACCCAATACGTATCCTCTAACCCAACTATAGTTTTCTTTCTAGTAATGGTAGCATTTTCTACTAATGGGTTTTAATTTGCAGGTAGCACATCACCAGGAAATTCTGCGGAAAATCACTCTGCAACATTCACTAACTGATACATCGACGGACCGTCGCATGAATCCATCGTGCCAGGTACGTTATTCATTTATTTTCAAAATTAGGGCATCTGCGACGAAACCCATGACGGACCGTCGCATCTGCGACGGTCCGTCGTCGGGGACTCGTTGCGTCATTAACCAGCAACCCGACCCGACCCGGCTGGGGAATTTTAAAAGTTTTCAACCTTTTAAACTCCCCACCCATTCATTTAAACCGTTTCTTTTCTCTTTCTCCCATTTCCTCCCTTTCAAACTTCCTGCCTTTCTCATCTTCTTCTCTATCAACTGATCCACATCACTTCCCCAAATCCCAAAATCTCCTTTATTTGTCGGAGTCTGCTGCTGTGTTTTTGCTCTTGATAGCTAAGTGCCTCACTTGCTTTTTTTTCTCCTCTTCTCAGGCATGTGTCTCTGATCTCTACCAATTTACACTGCATTTTTGTGTTTCAATTACTATTGGCCTATTTCTTTTTGGTGGTTCTTTGCCTTTGATCCAATTTTGTCTGACCTAGGTTGAGAGTCCCTCGAATTGCCTAGTTAAAACTCGAGAAATTGATGTTTTAGCATTGCTAGTTTGCTAGGTATTTGGGTTAGAAACATGTAGGTTAATATCAAGTATTCCGTCTGAGTCACAGGGGATGATTGTGGCATCCTCTGTTTTGTCACTGAATGACAGAACAAGACCCCGACGACTGACCGTCGTACCCACGACGGACCGTCATAGGGTCTGTCCCAAAACCCCACTATTCGTTTTCTCTAAGTGTCCACCAACAGGCATATGCGACGGACCGTCGTTCCCACGACGGACCGTCCTGCACAACCGTTATAATTGTCAGAGACCCTATTCCTAAGGATCTCCAACTTTTTCTAAGTGTCCTCTGACGGACATCTACGACAGACCATCGTACCCACGACGGTCCATCCTGCACAACCGTCATGGTTGTCAGAGACCCTCGTCCTAAGGGACTCCATTTTTTTTCTAAGTGTCCACTAACGGACATCTACGACAGACCGTCGTACCCTTGAAGGTCCGTTCTGCACAGCTGTCATGACGGTCAAAGACCCCTCTCCTAAGGGTCTCCATACTTTTTTGAAGTGCCCCACGACGGACATCGACGACGGACCGTCATTATCACGACGGTTCATCCTGCTTATCCGTCATAACTGTCAGAGACTTTCCTTCTGAGGGTCTCCAAATAAACATTGTTGAAGTAATACATGACGGACCCCATGACGGTCCGTCATACTCACGAGGGGCCGTCACCTGGTCCATCGTGTTTCACTGCTACTACAGAGATGTCATTACAGCTTTGCTCTTATGTGTATTTTGTCTCGTTTTTGCTTGTCTTGTTTTCTCCTTCTAGTACTAATAATGATTCTTTACAGATACTATCTCTAATGGCACCGAAACAAGATCGAGTTTACGCACGTGGGCATTCAAAGTTTGTCTCCCCGTCTGCCCGACTGGTTATAGGCTCTGATGATAAGCATGATTCCAAGTACGTGCCCCTAGGCACTGCCACTCCAGCACGAGCTGCACGTGCAACCAGAGCTACGCCCAAAAAGGTGGCGTCCGGCGTAGTCACTGCCTCCCAGTCTGATGAGGAGCGCACACTGACCGGCACACCTTATGGGTCAGCTACACCAGAAGAAGGAGCGTCTGGTTCCTTAGGAGTTTCTTGGTCGGAGGAAGCCTCCGGGTCCGCAGAAGTCTCTGCACCCGCCACGGCTGCACAGTCTGCCTCGTCTAATGAGGCTGACAGTCCTGATTCCACTCCAGGCTCACCAACTGCTGGTGTATCGATGGGCAATACAAAGTGTATTCAGACGCCAAGCTTCTAAATGATAAAAGCGTCATGACACGGACCCTTACACTGGAGAGGCAGGTCCTTAAGGAAAGTCTCCCACCACGCCAGATATCCACACTCTCTTCACCAAACACCGGCTAGAGTGGACGGCTCATTCTTTTGGCCGCTACAGTGAGGAGTTGGTCCGAGGTTTTACGCCTCTTATGTGGCTACTCTCCAATCACAGATCGATAGGCGGGCTACCCCCGCCAAACAGGCCCCACTTGAGCACGTCAGAGTACGCGGCATACAGGTCGACATCTCCCTGTTAGCCATCCGCTGGTATCTGTACGGCGAGGATGTTGATACCACTAGGACCCCACTCACCGCCGAGTTTGACTACCGATGGCAAATTGTTAAGAGGGTCGATTCTTGCGTGAGCCATCGCTGAGAGAGACCACCAAGAGGTGGATGGCCCAGCACTTATCTATTGATGGAGAGGCTGCCGACTGGGTAATGGAGCCGAAGGGATCCATCAGGAATGCTAACTTGACCTTCACGGCTAAGTTTCTATGGTTGATTGTCCGCCACTGCCTCTCCCCCACGGCTGCAGATAATATAGTTACATGGGATCGCGCAGTTTTGATGGCAGCGATAATGGCCGGGTTTGAGGTTGACTTGGCTTGACTTCTTCAGGCGGTCATGCAAGAGAGGGCTTTCAAGTCACCACTACTTACCCTTTTCCGTGCATGGTATTTTCATTATGCAGGTCCGCAGGTGTGCCCATCTGGCACATTGATCTGCTTAAGACTCTGAAGGGCAATGTTGATATCGGCCTCATCAGGGACGAGGCCAATGAGTTGGCTCTACGCAGAGATCCCCATCCAGAAGTGCCTCCACTTGGTGAGAATCTGGCTGATACTGTAGCGCATGCTCGAACGGCTACTCAGGATACTTCAGCACCCACTGACACTACCCTGGTCGAGTCTATCCCGGGTAGTAGCACTGCCCCAAGCTCCTCTCGCTCAGCCCCTTCCCCCGCTCTGTTCCCGCTTGCTAGGGTCCAGAAACTAGAGGCTCAGATGGCCACACTTCTGCATCACATCCAGCCTTGGATGCAGAGGTCTATTGATGAGGCGGAGGAGCGCTTGGAGCGTAAGATGTCACAACACACAGAGAGGAAGATCGCGGACGTGTTGACCCTTCAGGCTGCGGTTGAGAGTTTGCAAGCAGATCTTGATATGATCCTAGAGGCTAGGGTGCCTGAGTCTGAGGCCCCTTCTGCAGAGCCTGCTGAGGACACAGTGTTGGCTGCTTTATTCGCCACTTCTGAATTCCACCACCTCCCCCTCGAGAGCATGCCAAGAGGCGCAGGGGTAGAAAGGAGGATGAGGCTAGGTCAAGGAAGAAGGGATGTCGTGAGATGGAGGCTGTGAAGAGAGACTCGATTGTTGATGAGGAGGCACGTAAGATTAGGGTTGTAGATTCAGCTGTCGGGGCATCTAGCTCCAGAGATGTGGAGACAGCGGGAGGCACGACTGATAGTGCTGTTGCTGATGAGGACACTACTGAGGGTGTCCAGACAACAGAGGTAGTGGGTTCCGGGGAACCGGACCCACCAGCTTGATGATCGCTGGCGCTTTGCGCCTCAGGTTTGCTTCACCTACCACTCTCGTATTTCAGTTTTTTTATGCATTGGGGACAATTGCATATCTTTTTGTTGGGGTGGGGTAAATGGAAAGTGAGTGCTAGGGTGAAGTCTGAGTAGCCCAATTCACGATCCTCTTTTCGGGTTTTCTTGCCTGTGTTCTTTTTTCACCAAAAGACTGATTACTTTTATTATTGAACCGGCATGTTATATCTTGTGTACATAGTATAACTCTGAAGCATGATGGCTAAAACAAATATGATATCCCGATATGAAAATGATGCATGACTAGGCATAGTAATTGATAATTGTGTGGCTCTAAACATGACATAGAGATACACTACTGCATGACCTTGAATCTAAGACTCGAACTAGGTGTCTAATAATATGGGAATGTAACAAATGACAAGTGAGTGTGAGGAAAATTCAAAGGATCCACCATTAAGACTGAGCTAGAACTTGCCTGTTTAGTCTTGCTAAAAGTAAGCCAAAATGAACAATTAGGAAAGGATCATAGGCCTTTGTTCGAAATAGTCAATCTTGAGCCCAAAAAAAATGAAGTTAATCTCGTATTGATCCAAATGATTTGAGCCTAAAAACAGATCTTTGTTTTTCACCCCAACTGATCTTCTCTGGGAACAATGTGTTGGCCCTGGTCCCTTCTTGGACATGTGCATCTCAGTTTATGACAAAAGCATAAGTTGAGGGTGGCTAATGCAGAAAACAACCTTGTCGTGGCCCTGACCCAACCGTGGGTATTGTGAACCTTGACTCATGTCAAAGTCATGAGTTGATGGTGGATGTTATAAGGAATACTTCGGAAAGTGGGGTTGAAAGAATGAAGATAAAGAAAGAACAAAACAGAAGTGACTAAAAAAAAGAAAAGAAAAGTCACTTACAAATAAGGATAAGAAAGGGAAAACAGCAAGATAAAAAGAAAATTGATAAATTGGGTGAAATAAAACGATAAAAAGGTGGTACGTTTAGCCGATATGTCAAGGAGGGCAACAAGTCACTAAAGTATACCTAAATATACCCTACCTGACCCTGAGCCTATGTTACAAGCTAGGAAAGTCCTATCGTGATCCTAAGAGTTGTATGGCGAACTTAAAGCAGTGAAAAGTAATCCTTATACTCAAACTGAAATCATTGTGTAAAAAATGAGGATGTTCTTTTGAAGTGAGGACACTAGTTGAAATACCGGAAATATTAGCACCTCGGTGAGAAATTGAAGAGGATAGGTGTCAGTGCGTGGTGAGTCTATGTCATGGTCTGGTTCCACATAATTCAAGCCTAATAGTGACAACATGCATAAACATGATGAGAATGATCGGGATTGATAGTCAAATGATTGCGAAAGCTAAAATATTGATACTATTGTACAATGATTTTGTAGTGAGTCATAGTGCGTCGCTTGAAAACAAACAACGAATTTAAGTTGAGGGTGTTGATGTACCATGGTTTCACGGTATTTTTAATCCTTTTTCCTTAAGTTTAGTGTGTGTCCAAAAGCCTTTTTATATTGATTTTTATGTAAGTTTCTCCTTATTTGCAGGAAATCTGTCCAAAGATGAACGCGGGAGTTTTTGAGCGAGAAATGCATAAGAGACCACCTACGGAGCTTATGACAGTCCGTCGAGTCTGTGACGATCCGTAGGTGGCATCGTAGTGAGGAGAGAAGCTGCTGAAGGAAGATGTTGAAGTTTGACCTAGTGTGGGATTACGGAAGTCCGTGACGGACCGTCATAGCCACGACGGTCTGTCCTGCTGGTTCGTCGTAATGATCAGAGAGTAGTCCTGTACCCAAATTCCAAAAAGTTAAAGTATTATGGAATGGAGACCCTCGACGGACCGTCGTGCTTGGAACGGTCCGTCATACCTGTTCGTTAAGGGTAATGAAGAAAGCAGCAGAAGAATTTGTGAAGTATGGGACGACGGAGGCCATGACGGCCCGTCGTGACCACTACGGTCCGTCACGAGGTCCGTCGACTCAGACGCGTTTGGACAGATTTTCAGTAATTAGAATCCTTCTTTTATTAGTTTTTTGTTTTTATTATAAATAGTTCGAAAAACCTCATTTTTGGGGTTAGACTTTTCGTTAATTTTTCGTTCTATTGTTCAAGTATTGAAGAATTAATTTCAGTAATTGATACACTTTTTCTGGAATTGAGTGTTGGTGTTTTTGTTGATTAATTAAGTGAATTTCTGGATTTTATTCTTTTTCATTAAAGTTTGTGCATGAATTCTTATATTAAATATATGAATAGTGTGATTATGATCATGGGTAACTAAACTCCATAACTAGGGTAGTGGGAACCATGGGTGAATAATGAGGTAAAATCTAACTAAAATAGCAATTCTAGAATAGC
>NC_028641.1:64986930-64987948 GCF_001406875.1 Solanum pennellii
AGGGGGTGTCGGGGGGAGGGGGTAAATTTTTTGTTTTTTTAAAAAACAGATTTTCTTTGTTTTTGGAAAACAAAAAAATTTTAGGGGTAGGTTGGTGAAAGGTTGGGGGGGAGGATGTATGTGGGGAGGGGTACATGCATTTATATTTTTAAAAAACAAATTTATTTAAATGGGTTAGACCATTTTGTTCAAATCATGTTTGACCAGATCCACATTTGTCCATATTACATTTTTAATGGATTATAATTCAAACCATCTTTTCTCAAACTAATTCAACCATGCAAATTTGATCCAATCCAACTATTTGTCACCCCTAGTGGATGGAAATAAAGAGATTGAAGCATTTTAGCAACAGTTGATTAAAAGAATGACAATAAACATCATAACTAATCATCAATTAAAGTAAATATAGAAATGGATTTACTATATATTCCTATTTAATATTATATCCTTCAAAGAATCACAAATATATTTAGAGATATTTCTATTGAAAAACTATATAAAAAATCATAACATTTATATGTCGATTTGATTTGGACTTTTTAAAACTCATGTAAAATCAAATATATGTGTTTTGCATGCTAATTATTTTTTTTTAATTTGGGGCAATTTGCGGTTTGATTTTAATTTGGTCAGCTCTAACTGCAACTATAAATATAGAATTGTAGATTCTTTTCGGTAAGTGTTGGTCAATTTGTCTTGTGTTCATCTCGGTCAAATTTAGCCTCTAAAATTGGCAACAAGCTTCACTTAAACACATTAACCAAACGATTTTCTTTTAGACACCTCGTGTAGGGTTCCCTTATATTATTTGACACTTTTCTGACAATAAACAAAAAATGGAAGGAAAGTGTTATACATTCTTTGATGATGTGACAAACAATCAATTAATTAAATGATTACATGTGTTATTTTCAGTTAAAAAATTATTTTAAAATCTATTTAGTAAATAATATTTAAATCTTATTTTTTAAAAATCTCTTTTCATTAATCTCAATATTATTCTTTTCTTTTACTT
>NC_028641.1:64987969-65005281 GCF_001406875.1 Solanum pennellii
GGGGGGGGGGGGGAGGGGGGGAAGGGAGAGGAAAGAGAGAATAAATATCAAATATGGGTATTGGTATCCATTTTTTCGGTAAAAAAGTTTAGGGAGGTGATGGTAGATTTAGAAAAATAATACAATGAAGAAAAAGAAAAATGACTTAGAAACGAATTTGAAAAAATAATTTGACCTTCATTTAAGGAGTATAAGCTTGAAAAAGAGTTTGGGNGGGGGGGGGGTTTAAAAAATGGAGAAGAAGAGGAGAAAATAAAATAAAAGAAAATGACTAAATTAAGTCTTTCACGTGCTATTGTTGAGTGTATCACACCCACTTTGACATGTCAGCAAAAGATGTCAAAATAACACGACAAAACCTTACATGTGGTGTCTAAAATGGATATCGTCTAGTTGAGGTGTCGAAGTGAAACTTGGTGCCAACTTAAGGGGGGGAGGGGGGGCAGCGTTGGATTTGGCATGTCCATCTCTGAAGCATTGCTAGTGCTGTCTTAGGTTGGTCCATTGGAACCATATGGCCCACATTACTGGTGACAAATGGGTGGGTTAGATCAAATTTGAGCGAACTGAAAATGGATAACATAAAATGAAAATAATATAAATCCACCCATATTTCATATGGATAAAAAAGAATTGGGTAATAAATGAGTTGGATAAAATATAAATTTACCTATATTTTCATGAGTAAATAGTATTCTGCTTAAAGATTAAATATGGAGGAGATATTTATCTTTTTTTCTGGATAAAAAATATTGAAAATACTTTATTTAGTTCTATTATATCGTAAAAGTAAAAAAAAAAAATATTCCATCACTATTCAGTATAAAATGAATTTATATAATGATAAGGGGGAAATATTTTAAATTTCAAAATAAATATATATTTGCATGTTAAGAGTAAAACGAGGTTAATGCATTTTAAGCAATTTTAATACTTATACATGATTTGTTTATTTTTCACTATTAGTTGCCATACAACTCAATTTAAAATTACACAAATTAAAAAAAATTAACTACAGAAATGTATATATATTAATTCTATGGTATCATTTTCTTGGTATGTAACAATCTGGTTTCGTCACTATTCTTTTTTAAAAAAATTTAATCACAATTTTTATGAAGTCGCCAATTTTAATTTTTTTAGTTCATTTTTGTATTTTCACATTCATTTATTTGTCTTTAAAAATAAAATCAATGCATAATTATTAATGCATTTAGGGGTTCATATCGTAGAGTATGTTAATTAGAGTGTATTAGTAATGTTTACATTAGCAATGCATGTATTATATATGTTTTCATTAATTCTAATTTCATCATTGTTTGATTTGATGCATTAAAAATAGAATGCATTGCGTTAAAACAATTATTTACAAAGATACCGTTCACTTCTATGGTGGAAAAGATATAAAAAAAGGGAAAAGGGTCTGATATACCCATCAACTTTGTCATTTAGAGCTTATATACCCCTTGTTATGAAAGTGGCTCATATATACCCCTACTTGTAAACAAATGGCTCACATATACCCTTTTTCTCTAACGGAAATGAAAAAAAAATTAATTTTTATTATTTTTTTCTAAAAAATATAATCCCACATGAGTAAATTTAATCCTCGTCAAACATATTTTTTTGACTTTTTTGTTTCAATGACTAATTTATAATTATTATTTTGATAATCAAATTTATTTATGTTTCACTAATATTCTTGTAAAACTTATTGTAGATGACCAAATTTTTTTTCGAATACGAAATTAAATTACAATACACACAAAAAAAATAGTTTAAATTTTTTTTCTTTAATTTAAGGAATGAAAGAAAAAACAAAATAAGAATAAGAAACTCAAATAATTATAAGAAAAGAAGTCAAAAAATAATTTATGTATGAAAAAAATTAAATATACCTTGAACTTTGATATAAGAATCATATATACCCCTAATAATTTTTTTTTTAAATTACAAATAATGAATATAAATTTAAAACTAATTTTTTAACTTCCGTTAAATGAAGGGTATATGTGAGTCATTTTGTAACGGCAGGGTTATATGTGAGCCGTTTGTATAACGGTAAGGGCATATATGTGCCACTTTTATAACGAGGGGTATATCAGCTCTAAATGACAAAGTTGGGGGGTATATCAGACCCTTTTCCCTAAAAAAATGTATAGAAGGACAATTTGGTTTTTAATTGATTTAATGCATACATTAAAAGTATTGCATTGCTAATACCTAGAAATTCATGGTACATACCTTAATTAATACACAATAAAGTGTATAACTAATGCATACATAGATTGGAAAAGAGTATCCAAGCAAGATACACAAGACTAATACATGCATTTTTTTCTTAATACACTCTACCAAACGATCGAGTGTCTAACAAATTCATAACTTATGTCTTTTCATCTTACTTCTAACTTCTATTAATCTTATAACTTCTGTACGTTTTTTCATAATATTTGTACTTATTTAATTGATGTAATAATAACTTCAATTTTATTTATTTTATGAAATCATAATTTGTTTAGAGAATCAGTACTTATATATTAAAAGATGAAGGACATGAAACAGAAAAATTACCTTTAACGTCATACAATATATTGTTAGGTCAATATATGATCTTTTGTTCAATTTACTTTTCCACGAAAAATGTTTTATCTACTATATACATATGAATAGAAAATGTATTTTATAAAAAACACTTCATATGTTTAAAAGAAGATGTCGCAAAATGAAGAGAAATATGATATAAGTATTTCCCTAGTTAGTGGACTAAAATATTACTAGAATGGAAGAAGAGGGGTACCTTGCGATTGAGGTTCTCTAAAACCAACCAAACTTGTGTAGCAGCAGTATCTAATTGATGAACCGCTTTATCCTGAAGAAGTTTATCACTAAGAGAACGGAAGATCCATCCTTCAACAAACTCATCAGTCCTTCTCTTTTGCAAGTAATCTTCTTCTGCTGCATCAAGCTCATCAAAAGCAATGGTCAGTTGAGGAAATTTGATTGTTCAATCAACGAATCCAAGTAAATCATGACTCAGAAGGAGACAAGCTATGTGGGTTTTCCATGGAATGTGGTTTGATCTACCAGATAGCTTGATGGATATACGAATGATGCTACATTATATTAATCAACGATAAGTGGTGGATCGTCCCTGCATTTGATCTTGGGGACACCATTGTTACGTACAGTCAGACAAGGGTGGGAACTTAATAAAGAAAACTATCCAACTTCACTTGGCATGATAGGCCTACTTTGGGAATTGAAAACACCAATTATTGACCGTCTTTAAAAAACGTAACTTGAGAGAAATACAACTAGGAGTTTTCTTTTAACACTTGCTTCATATAAAATTTGACATTGCTATCAGTACTGGAAAGAGACCCCACTTGGGACATTTGGGTGAGCCATAAATTACTTTACTAGAGTACTATAACGATACTTACATTAGGCTAACAAGCAAGGCATCACTTCATCTACATCCCTGCTTGGATGCCCAGGGTAATTTAGTACTCCCTCCGTCCCATTTTATGTGGCACAATTTTTTTGTGGTCAGTTCCAAAAAGAATATCACATTTCCTTATGTGATAAAAATATAAAGATATAATTTTTTTACCTTGTTGGTCTCATTTAATTTTAAAAATAATACTCAAATACATTTATGATGAGAGGGGAAAGTGAGTCTACTTTTAAAAGACAATTTGGTAAATATTTCAGAGTCTTTATTTATTTCTTAAACTCTGTGTCAGGTCAAATATTGCCACATAAAATGAAACGGAGGAAGTAATTTTAATGTGTTCTTTAAAATTTTATACTTTATTGCTTTATGAATATAAAAAAGAAGAGTTTAACTTATGTGCATTGACGGTGTAAAATTTTTTTACACCATCATGTAAGTTTAACTGCAATAGTCAGACGCCGATTAACTTTTTCTTTTTTAATTTATTTATATTTTATATTTTATATTTTAAATTACGCATTTATCAATTTTTTCTTCTCAGTGCGCTCCATAACCTTAGGACATGGGATTCTTCGATCCGAGCTGCTCTCTTCCCCAAGCTGCTAAACTCCTCATTTAGGGTTTCATGATATCTTTTATTCATGTGAAAATATCTGGAAAAGGTAATTTACCTTGCTCGATCATTTAATTAGTAATGATTTCAGTCTTATTATTGAGGAATATAGTGAAGAATTGAACGTGTATTGCAAATATATGAAATCACAGTAATTATGGGTGGACGTGCATATAGTCCAAATTTCATGTTCTTCTGGACAAATGGTTGAACATCTGTAGTGGGAGGCCTCAGGTATCTCTTCTGTGACATATTGCTTACAACAAACTCAATATATGCTACAACTTTTAGCGGGAACCTGCAAGTTTATTTCATATTTCTTAACTTTATTGGATAATATTGCAACAATTTTGCAGCCTCCATAAATCAAAAGGAATTATTATTTTATCAACAAACACATGTAGACATATTTTACAAGTATGTAAGGAGATAAAATTAAATTTTCTCATTTGCTTTAGTATAGTGTAGAGAGAATGACAGAACTCTCTATCTCTAACAATAATTATCCATTATTGATTTGACACACATTTTAAGAAATAATAAATAGTAGAGTTAATATTACTATATTATCCTTTGACTTTAATAAATTTAATGTTTTGAAAATGTGTTACTCCCTTTGTTTGAAAAAAAAATGTCATCTTTTCTTTTTAGTCTGTTTCAAAAAGAATGATCTCTTTTTTTTTAACAACTTTCCACGTGGCATGTTTAAGGCCACAAAATTAAAAAGCAATTTTGTACATTTGAAATAAGTTTAATTTATGACCACATGATCAAAATTCTTTTTTATTTTGTTAAACTCCGTGTCAAGTCAAACTAGATCATTCTTTGTGAAACGGATGAAGTAGATGATAAGTAGTATTTGATTGCAAGGGCAAAATAGACATAAAAGATAAGTTACCTCTAGATTTTTTATATTGGACAAGTATTGTTGAGAAAATATTGTTAGACGAAGGGAGTATGTTATAAGTAAGATAAATGGTTACAATTAAAATTGACCATAACTTGTAATGCAATCTACACATCTTTTTGTACAACAATCCATTGTTATGATCATACTCAAAAGTCCTATCTCTAACAATAATTGTCCGTTATTGACTTAACACATCTTTTAAGAAACAATAAATAATAGATGTAATATTACTATATTATCATTTGACTTTATTAATTCAATGTTTGAAAATGTATTAAATGATAAATAGTAATATTTAATTGCAAGGGTAAAATAGACACAAAAGATAAGCTACCTCTAGATTTTTTAAGTTGGATGACTACTATTGAACAACTATGGTTAGATGGAGAAAATATGTTATAAGTATGATAAATGTTACAATTAAAATTGACCATAACTTGTAGTACAATCTACACAACTTTTTGTACAACAATCCATTGCTATGTTGGCACTCAAAAGTATCCATTGCTATGTTGATACTCAAAAGTCTCATTTCTATATAGGAAGTAAAGTAAATAAAAGTAATAGTAATATATATAAAATAATTTGGAATAAGTTTTAAAATTTTAAAAGCAATGAACAATTAAAGTTTTGCACAAAAAATCACTTCTTTGTTGATTTGGGGATTTTGAATGTTTGTCAAAAAGATTTTCAAAACTTAGACAAATTTTGTCAATTTTTTACTTAAAAAATGTTTGCACGAGTCTATTTTTGATTTATTTTTTATTATTTTAGATTGGAATTTAAAAATTTACTCAAATACTTAAAAATACATAGACTTTACGTATTTGATAGGAATATAATGCACAAATATCGCCTAGCCTATGATCGAAATCCCAGAGACAAACCATAACTAAATTAAGATCCTATTACTCTCCGAACTTTTTTTTCTGTAATTTTGTACATCTTTGGTCTTACGTGGCACGCTCCTAACTCCACGCAATTGAGGCGCGTGAGAGATATTTGGATTCCACGTAAGTCAAAAAGATGCATAAAATTACAAAGTAAATGGGTTAGGGGGTACTAGGACCTTAGTTTAGTTAAGATGTGTTTGTGAAATTTCAATTATAGTCTAGGGAGATACTTATACATTTTTCCTATTTAAAATAATCCAATTTGAACTGACTTTAAATCTACTCAGTCAATTGTTCATAGCGTTTACACGTTGTTTGAAATATTGATACTCATTATATTGTATTGTATCCTTTCTCCTTACATAATCTAATCAATCAGTTATTCGTATTGATTGTTTGAATTGTATTGTGTCATTACTAGAAATATAAAGTTGGGAAAGTTATCATTTAATTCTTGTTTTAATCCCTTGGTTATTAGCGAAGTTAATACTCAACTAAATAAGGGGAAATTGTATATAATAGCAAACTAATAACCTAAAATAAATGGAATAGCTAGGGTTTGATTTAATTGTACTCTATAGAAAACGTTAGCTAAAATTTGTCAGCTGTCTCTCCCAAAAATCTCGCTCGCCACTCTCCATTCTCGCTCGCCTCTCTCGCTTTATACATAGAAGTGTATAAATTCTGTTTTCGTTTTGTATAAAGCGAGGGAAAATTGTATATACACATGCAAAAATATATATCTTCGTGTTATACACTTAATTATAAATTTACAAACATTTTACTTCAAATATTGCAGAGAAAAAGGTCAACGAATTATACAATTGCGAATTATATAAATGCAGTGAAATACAATTTTCTCTAGCTTTATACAACAGAAGTATATATATTGTGTTTCTGTTTTTGTATAAAGCGGGAGAAAAACATATATATTCTTGCTATACAGTTATAATTATGCAATATACATACATTTTAATTCGATTCAACTGTATGCAAAGCAAATTGTATAAAAATATTGCAGCGAAATAGGCAGCAAATTATACAATTGTGCATTATACAATCGCAGTGAAATAGGATAGCGAATTATACAATTGCAGCGAAATAGGCCAGCGAATTATACAATTGTATATGTATAGCGAATTATACAATTTTATGTTTGCTATGGAGCACAATTATGCAAATTTTGCTACAACATACAAATATGAATATTTTGTTTGCTATATGTGAAAATTGTCCATTAAATAAAACTATGTTATTCTTATTCGTAAACCAAACTAGCAAAATTGATTAGGGTAAGTTAACAGATTGCTCATTTTAAAAATAAAAAATTTAAAAAGATATTTTTGAGGATATGAAGAGTACTTCAAGGAGCTAAAAGATTCAGTTAGACAAGACTGTTATCGACCTCAAAAAGATTAAGGTCAGGTGTAGAAAAGATTGAACATGACTTTATGTAAGTACAATAATAAATTTAATTATTAGGGACAAATAATTGTCATTAATAAATCATATTTTGTCATTAAAAATTTTGTGTGACGAAAATAAGTCATTAAATGTGTCTCTAAAAGTATACAAAGATGATTTAGTGCTTCGTCGCTAAAAGTATTATATAAATTACAAAAGAAAAATCGTTCCAAAATACTTAAACATTTGTGATAAATTTATTTGTTGTAAAAAGTATTTTTTTGTAATTAATATATAGTATGTTTTGTCACAAAAAGGTAATTACTATCGACAAAATTATATCATCTCTAATTATTTTACTTCAATCTGTGACGAAATCAATTGTCTCTAAAGTTATATGTATTTCGTAGTTGAACAAAATCTGATTTCGTCACTAATGACTACATTATATATACAAAAAATTATTTTGTTCTTAAATGTATATATGATAAAATTTATCATTATAAAAATGGTTAATATCTTATTATTATCTACTATCTCAATTGTTTTCAACCTTGACCAACAGCCCACAAATTATGTTGCCTTGGGGAATTGAACTCACAACCTTATGATTAAAAGTGAAGGGTGCTTATCATCAAACCAACCCTCTCTTGTTGTTCATTTTTGTTTATTTTATACTTCATTCACTTCTTTCAAATTTAATTTTTGTAGAAATAATATATTATATAATTATTTATACTCATGCACAAATGCATGAAATTTATCACCAATAATTCATTCAAATGTAGATTATATTTTAATTAAACTATGTATTCTTATAATATCTTTAAAATATTCAGTACGATTTTGTCATTTTATTTATTTATTTTTGTAATTTTTTAAATTTATTCAGTACAATAATAAATTTATTTAAAATTAACTTTTGATTTTATTAAAAAAATAACTAATCGATTCAAGTTGAACATCGATACCAATAACTATAGTACTTCATCATAATATATTTGAAATCCTCGTTAGTTCGTTTCTTTTATTTGAGCTTTAGCTTTTTAGTTTATTTCAATTTCCACACTGATTAGAAAAGTTAATAAAAATTCATGAATTATATTGTACCTTTGCAATGTCTAAGTTTGTAAGTCGATGTTATCTCTATATAGTTACTCTACGTACATATGTGGAATTACTATTAACTTTTTTCATCAGTGTGATAATTGAAATAAACTAAAATGTAAAAGCTCAAATTTAAAAAATGAACTAATGAGGATTTCAAATATATTATGATGAAGTACTATAGTTATTGGTATCGATGTTCGACTTAATCTATGTAGTTTACCAATCACAAATCAATAGACATGCACAAAACTTAGAAAACCGACTTGACAAATTATTTTTTTATCGTGCTTATCGATGAAAGTGTATCAAATAAAAAATAAAAGTGTTAAGCAAATAAACATTAATGATCTAGTGGTAGAACCGTGTCCACTCACAATACTTATAACCCGGATTGTATTTTTAAAATGATGCATTTTATAATTGCGTAATTTAACAAAATTAATGAATTTAACTTTTTTTTTTTACAAAATCCATCGAATTCATTGGTTTTAAAATTTCCACTTGACGAATGGACTCTGTCTACTTCTTATTAAGCACTTGTATTATTCTTTTTGTAAGTCATCACTTGTAATTATGAACAATTGTAGAAAAAAATTGTATTTAACTATGAATTTTTTCGTAGAAAATAGTGTAATTATTCACTACAAATTTTAAGTCGTCGCTATTTAACACCTTACATATTTTATGACAATTTTTTTGTTGTCACTAAATCAAAGATTGATTGAAGACAATAAAATATTTGTCACAATAATTTATATTATTAGTGACAAAATAAATGTCATAATTAATTATAATTTTTCAAAGCTAAAATTTATAATATTTAACTGCAAACTCTAATTTGTCGATATTGTAACAACATATTTTTTTAGATGAAACTTTTTTGTATCCAAAATTTAATGAATCATAAGACAAAAAATATTTTGTCATGAATTAGATACATTATTAGTGAAGAAATAACGTGTCACTGATAACTTTAAATTCGTGATTAACACTACTTGACAAAATGACGCCAAATAATTTTTTGGTGAGAAAATTTTTCTACGAATTCTTATGTTTCGTCACTAAAAGTATGTTCTCATACATTTAAGCTTGAAAAGTAAATTTTGTCCCTAAAAATGAATAATTAGTGACGAATTTAAAGTCCTGACTAATTATTTCATAGCTATATATCATATTTGTTGTAGTGAAGTTTTGATTAGCTAAATCATGATTTAATTTGAGCATGATTTTTGAAACTGTTGATATAACAGAGATTAAAAAGTTATATTAGACATATAAAAGGTATGATTTCTTACTCTTTTTTTGGTAGGTGTTTGGTCATGCGATATCATATCAGGGTATGAAATTGTGAGAAGAAATCATTTAGATATGCAATTTCATGCTAATTCTATCTCATGATTTCATATCATGAGATGGAATCTTATTTTCCCAAAAATTATGATTTGAGAATTTCGTATCATGATTTGAGATGTTTTAAATACAAAATTTACCCACAAATTTATATTTTGTGAAAATAACCCTACATTTGTATGTACAAACTATTTTCATATGCAAATAAAATTTATAATCACATTTATTGACCCACAAATAACATTTATTATTACTTTAAATTTCTCAATATAAATGACAAAGTAGGAATAAATTTGGTGGATATACTAAGAATGGAGGGAGTAATATTTTTTTGGTTATACATAATTTTTTTTTAAAAAAACTTCTATTTTGTCTTTTTTGAAAATGTTTAAAGCAATTTAATATGAAAAAGGAAATTAGGTGTGTATGTTTGATAATCACTACTTCCAATATGTTTGATTTTAGTACCAAATTAATGCATTGAAAATGTGTCATTGCGCATAAATAAGTGAAACAAGACACGAACCATTACGATATTGACAAGTGAAAATTGTCATAACTTGTGTACTGTTACATAATTATTTGTAAGAATATCAGAGGTGTGATGAATATTTATGGTCTATGAGAATAAAAATATAGTTGCAAATGTTATTGACCAACAAATGACTCAAAGTAACAATGTTGGTTCGTCTTCTCGGTCATATGATCGAGAAATACAAGTTCAACGTGAGAAAATTATCCGTACTATGTGAGATAATTATATTAAAGATTAGTACACTACAAGTTATGTTAAAAAATTTTATTAAATTAAAGTTAAATGAAAAAAATACTTAAGGGGAACACCAATTGTTTTGTAATAATTTATTACACGATTTTATAATTTTTTGTTTATTCAGTAAGATAGAATAAAAAAATGAAACTATTTATATAGTTTTACAACTTATGAGATTTTTTTATATTTAAGAGAAAATATACTACACAAAAATTTTATAACTCATGTCCAAACAAAATTTTAATTTTATTTCATAATTATATATTATGATATCATATCATAATTTCATATTATAATTTCATATTGCATAACCAAACGAGTCATAGTTTCTTTATATTCAATATTAAGTGTAATTATGACTCATCGTTTCTAAAAGGATCTTCATCTACCATAGTCCATATGTGAAGCACGGGATATGTGCAATACACTTCATTGCCAATTGGGCAAAAACTTGGGGGAAAATCTTGCAAAAACTAGATAATAATAATAAAAAGTTAAGAATTTATTATACTTTAGGTGCAAATTTGATAAAAATGTTCTTTAAAATTATTGTTAAGTATGATATCTACTCTACTACTTTTTTATAAGTGTGAATAATCTCACAGAACACAGTCAAAATGTCTGTTTTACATGTATGGTTTAACACTTCTATTACTTTTGTCTATTTTTTCCTTTATTTTAATTTGTTTATTTTATTTATAATTTTTTTTTTATATATTCATGATAATTGATATCTTAAAATATTTTTTTTAAAAAAAACATATATAAATTTCAATTGCTTATAAAAATTCAACTAACTAATAAAATTAATCTATTTATGTCATATAAAATGGAACAAAAGAAGTTACACGTCTTATTTAATTTGAAAACTACGTAAAAATTATTGTAAATTTCAATAATTAACAACGTATTAACTCTTGAAATTTCATTTGTGCTACGTATATTGGGACAAAGAAAGTAACATATATTATTTAAAAATTACGTAACAGTACTATAAATTACAATAATTGATAACTTAAAATATTTGAAAATCATATTAAAATTTATCTGACTCTCTAAATTTTATTTGTATTACAAAAAATAAGCTAAAAATTAACAGATATTGGGTCTGTGCTAGCACAGACGTTTGTGTCTAGTTATAGACATAATTTGCCTAAAAGTGTTAATGCTTAACAGTTACCTAGCATTGGTGGAGCAGTGGCGGACCCAAAATTTGTAAATAACCAACAATTTTTTTTCAAGGAATGCAACTCGTTAATTCTTTTAAATTTAAAATCATACTTTTAACATGTTTTAAAAAAAACTAAAAAAAAACCGTAAAAACGGGACTAGAACAAAAAAACAAAAAGAAGAAAAATTGAAACTAAAAAATTCATAAGTAAAACGTTAGCAAGGAACTAGAACCAATAAAAAAAACTGAAACTAAAAAAGTAAAACGCTAGCTAGGGGATTCAAACCCTAGGCATCCCACATAGTTGCAAGAGAACCTGCCACTAGGCTATCTCATTTTCTTGTCATTGAGAGATTCAAAATATATATATTCACACAGAAAATTTACCTGATATATAACGAAAATCCCCTAGCTTATATGTGGGTCCGCCCCTGGGTGGGAGCTAGGTGACAGATATAAAATGAAATTAAGCGAGGTGTTTGAGAACTGACCCTTATAAGAAAAAGTGATTACTTTTTCAGTTACAAGAATTGAAACTAATAATAAAGAGTTACATATTTAGCAAAAATTGAACACGTAAATTGTTCTTTTGTTAAACTGACTAAAATACCTTTAATTTTATTTATAAGTTTTTTTTTTACAAATCTTAAAGTGTCCTGGTAAAGGAAAAGAGTAACGATGTAAAGTAAGTGAAGAGGAACCTACCAATTTTATTTTGGCAAAACGAATTTTTGAGATTCTTTTTTTTTAAAAAAGGGACAAAATAGTAAAAGACGTTATCAAACTAAAAGTGTTCTTAAAGCTACAAAAGTTCGTCATGACCAGCTTATGACATTTGGTTAATTTTAGTTTATAAGTACTTCGAATATTTACTAAATGCATACAGATTTTAGTCATGACCAACTTATGACTTTTGGTTAATTTTAGTTTATAAGTACTTCGAATATTTAATAAATGCATACAGATTTTAGTTTATAAGTACTTTGAATATTTACTAAATGCATACATAAGATAAAGCGTGTTCATAAGTTTGTACTAGTATAATCAACCTATAAGCTTAGTCAAACACCTCCCAAATATCTAACTTTCTACTTTATGTCTTTTAAGTGGAAGAGATAATGATCAAAAACATAATTGAAGTATCATTTGTTTGCAAGTTTTATGTTTGGATTATTTATGAAAATACACATCGAAATGGCGTGAATGTGAACTTAAACAATTCAATAGAGCTGTCAATATGGGCTAGCCCACTCCATCTGGGTTAACTCATACAAGTTTTGACATTTTATGGGTCAGGTCGGGCTAGCCCATTTTTTGTGTGGGCTGGAAAATGGTCGGCCCAACACAAGTACGTGGGCTACAGGCTGGCCGGGCCAACCCATTTTTTAAAAAATTATATATTTTTTAATTATTAATTTAAATTATAAATTATAATTTAAAAATATTATCATAAATATCAACAAAACAATATCATATGATGTTAATGTTACTACTTTTTAATCAAATTCACAAATGAAATTGTCTTTGTAAAATATTTGTTAAGTTACCATTTTTTAAAAAAAGGGGAAAATTGCGCAGATAAGCAAACTTATACTATTTAATTACTCATCACAGCTATAGTTTGCTATAATTACCACTCGCGACTAACATTATACATTAATTACGTGGACTGACTTCGAATTTGTATAATCAGTCATGTTTGTATATGTATAATTCGCCAGGATATACAAATAAATATGTATAATATACAATTTTTTAGTATATATACGTATATAATTCACCTCTCTCCCACTCTCTATCCTCTCTCGCTCGCCTCTCTCGTCTCTCTCCTAGTCTCACTCGCCTCTCTCCTCCCTCTCGCAATCTCTCTTGCCATATATACAACTACATATGTATAATATTCAAATATCTAACCAATATACATATACAATTAACATTTCTCCCACTCTTTTCCCCCTCTCTCTCGTCTCTCTCCTCTCTCTCCCAGTCTCGCTCGCCTCTCTCCTCCAAATAACATGTAGCTAAAAATTGTAATTATCAAATTATAGCTATGGAGAGTAAATTAGTTATTTTTAAGTGGCTATATGTGAAAGTTTCCCATTAAAAAAATTTATTAAGTTTTTTGAAGTATAAATATCTAAATAGAAATATTAACCTAATTGTTTTGAGTTTAGACTCTCTTTAATTTTATTATATTTTTTAGTTAAATTTTATTGGCCCACGGGCCGACCCCACCGATATTTCTCAAGCCCCTCAAACCAACAGGCTTATTCAGACCGAGCTAAAAAATCCTTTTCTTAAATGGATTCCAAAAATCTTAGCCCAGCCCTACTAAATCTCGAGTTAGGTCAGGCCGGCTCAACGGGCCTAGCCCATATTGACGGCTCTACAATTCAATAAACCTTGCTCTACCTAAAAACAACTTGATTGGATCGATTCCAACTACATCCTTGATGATACAATATTTTTAAGAAGAAAAAAGCAAATCTACTTTTACTATATATTTAGATAGTTAAGTAGATGGATATCTTTAAGGCTATAAAATTGATAATTTTCTAATGAGCGTGAGAAAATTAAAGCAACAATTAAAAATAAATGACGGTAGAGTTGAATTATAATCTGTGGAAATATATATTAACAACTCATGGACCATGCATTCTCATTTTCAACAATGTGAGACACACCACGAGAATGTGAAGAAGTTGAATTCATGATATGCCAACACACATTTGTGTTAGAATGCATTAGGACGGAGCTAGAAGGTTATCCACTGGTTCGACTGAATCTAGTAGTCTTAATTCAAATTTAATATTTATATTTATAAAATCACTAAAGATACACAAAATTTAGAACCTGATCATAACTAGGAGTGACAAACGAGCGAATGAAATCGAATATAAGTCGATCTAAAACGAGTTAAATAAAAATGGATAAATTACTCTACTCGACTCATATTTAATGGGTAAAAGCGACTCAGATTTCCAACATGGCTCTTACAGGCAGGATTCCCCACGATTTTGGAAACCTCACATATCTTGTTTCTCTTGACTTGGGAAACAACAATTTTTGGGGAAATATGCCTCTAAGAAATGGCATGCTTAGGTACACTAAAGTTTCTTAAGTTAGTTTCGACAACTTCAGCGAGGAGGTTTCTTGGTTTGGTTTTTACACCTATAGAAATCCGTGTAGAAATCTCACCTCTAGGATTAGAGAAATTAAATCAAGGATTATATTGATAAAAATAATTTTGAGTTACAAACTCCTTATATATGAAAGAATTGTAAAGTCCTAAGCTAACTATACTTAGAGTCCTATTACAATACCTATTACTACTATAATATTAATAACGCAATTATAAATAATCTAATCATAGTTGTATTATAATCCTCATCATAATATAATTCTAGACGAAATATAATCCTAATTAACATAGTAGTCTAATCCTAGTGCGACTCTAATTTTTCAGCAGTGTTGTAAACTCACTAGTCAGCTTCGTTAGACCTATTCCTTTGACATATTCCAATCGTCAGCTTCCTTCCTCATAAACACTTATTGCAGACACGTCAGTCAGTTGCATTGGACCTATTCCTTTGACATGTTCCAATCGTCAGCTTCCTTCTTATTCAACACTTCACCTCAAGCTAGTGAGTACAAGAACAATTACTCCTAGCTTGCTTTGAATATCCTGCAAAAAAAAACTTAGAATACCCAACAAATACTTGTTTTGTCAATGCTTCTGCATGTTGATGTTGTTGTTCTGAATATCCAGCAAAAGAAAAACTTTGAATGCACAGCAAAAACTTATTTTGTCAATGCTTCGATATGTTGATTTTGATGTTTCCTCTTCCCCTGCCTTTTTAAGCAGATAATACCATGTTATGTTTTTTTGGGTAACTCTTCTTTCTCTTCCCTAATATCAAAGCCCATGAGAACATTAACAAATTGATTAAGGGTGGAATATGGTGTCTTACCTAATATGATAAAGGTCTTGTATGTGAGACCTACACTTCTAGCAAAATTAATTATTTTTTGTTGCTTGAATATAAGATTTTTTCAAGCATTCCCACATCTCCTTGGAAGTTGAACAACCCACAATTAGGTACATGCTTTCTTCGGTCAAGGTACTTGAGATCCAACTCCTTAGAAACACGTCTTTCTTCTTCCAATCATCAATAGTGTCTGTCAAGCTCCGTTTTTCTCAAAACAGATTTTGATGCACGACGTAACAACTCTTTTGGATTTTTGATATTTGAAGAGTCTACACCTAACGAATTAAGACGCGTTATGACACCTATCTAACCTAAGTAAGTCTAACTAAGGTCAACGAGCCAGAGATCAGGGTAATTGTTCAAATTACCTCGAGGGAAAGGTGTTAGACATCCCTTGAGGTCCACAAATGTGGTTCCCAGTCGTATCTCAGGCAATTTACGTGGAGGTCCCAACCGTATCTTATGCAATTTATGTTGGGGTTACAAGTATCAGTTAATGTCACTTCATTATTATTTAGTTATTTAATTAAACATGCTTGCAAGGTGATAACATTACACCATTGAGATCATTTTTTATTTACTTTAACATGCAAGACTATGTGATATATCAACAAAGGTTAAGCAATTAACTCATATTATTATTTTAATTAATTATGAGACTAGGTGATAGTAATATTAAAACAATTAGAGATATAAATTAAGAGATAAGCGAGAAGACAGAAATTAGACAAGTATATAGACAAGCAATTTTATATTTTATTTAAGCTACGCCCCAAATAAATATAATTAAAATAAGTAAAGGGACAAAAAGGAAAGGGAGACTCTAAGAGACTTTTTGGATCAACACTCGCCTTTTAATATTTCGATTAGCTTCTGTATAGGGATAGACAAAATCAATGTTTATCATTTAGACCGAGTCGATGTCATCATATCCATAGGGGCAGCAACCCTTACCCCACCACCACATGCATTTTGCCTAAATGGTGCCTATCGTCAAGGTCCATGAGGCATTGGACTACTAATATGGCGGTTTAGACTAAAATAAAATATAAGACCCTCCTAGACACCAAACAAAAAAATATTGGACAACATCTGGCATGTAAAGTCTCAAGTTTGCCTCTACATTTGGTTATTAACATGCTAGCAAATACTTATAATTTGTGAAAGATTTCATGCGAAGTGTGTGCATATAAATATACAACAATTATAATTTTAAATTTTATTTAATTATGAGAGGGCAAAGAATTACGACATGAATGCAGAATTTCATTTATCTTATTAATGAAGCATGCAAGAATTATTTATTTAGTAGTTGATTTAAGTGGCAAGACAATTATTCATAATGCCGAAACTAATATTCGAGCAAAATTTATTAGGATAGCAAAATTAAAGTGAGAGATTATACATAAAATAACATGTTAATGTAATATTAGATTAGACTATTATGTAAAGTTTATTTTAAAATAGCTGCAATATATAATTATTGATTGATTTTAAAAAAAAACAATTTTTAGAACAAATTTTTTATTAATGCAGAAAGATAATTTTAAGTGACAATCAATTTACTAGATATAGAAGTTCAGTAGCTGATATAAGTTGCATATATATATATATATATATATATATATATATATATATAT
>NC_028641.1:65016082-65021993 GCF_001406875.1 Solanum pennellii
TGACGGCCCGTCACACCTGTGACGGTCCGTCCTGCACCTCCGTCCTGACGGTCAGAGACTCGTTTCCCGTACCAATTTCTCAAGAGTTGAAGTGTTTTGCAACGGGAGCTTACGACGGCTCGTCGTGGATGTGACGGCACGTCCTGCAGGTCCGTCACAGATTACAGAGAGTCGATTTTCAGTACCCAATTTCAGAATTTCTAAAGTATGCTGAAACGAGACCCTGCGACGGTCCGTCGTGCCTGTGACGTTCCGTCGTGGGGTCCGTTTCCTCAGCCAATTTTCCAGAAATAAAATCTGCTGCTCAAAACGACTAAACAGGTCGTTACATGGACGTAGGTCGATTGACCGAACCACGTTAAATCTTTGTGTCTTTTGGTATATTTCTCGTTGTCTTCTTACTCGTGATCTTTTGAGATTTGCTTTGCTAGCTTCCGCGTTTACACCTGCTTATTTTCGGTCCTAACAACGAGAGTCGATTTTAATATCAATTATAAAATTTTAAAAAATTCTTGCATGATTTAAACAAATAGGCATATTTTGGCGATCACATATAATAAAATAAACTAGGCTAATGAAAGAAAATCAATAGCACATATATTCCCCTCCCCCTCAAACGATCCCCAAATATATTTCATATATATAGTTAGCGATAGGAGTTTATACAAATTATTACAAAGTAACAATTATATACAAAACATACATCAATTATAATCGGCTTGTCTAGTCACTAGTGTTTTCTTCTCTTGGCGCCTCTTCTAAATCTTGAACCCTAAGTTCTAACCTGCTAAACAAAAATATTGAAGACAAGAGATCATAACTACATATATAGAAACACATAATTATTTACGGACAACACACTAGTTTCAATATATAAGACCACATATTGAGAGAAAGGATAAGAATATTAACCCAGATGCTTCCTATATCACCATAAGCTCACATAAATATGAACGCAAAACTAGTATAAATGCTAAATAAGAACACCAACCGGTTAAGCAAAAAAAATTATCAGCAATGGAGTCAACATAGTCCAACTTTTGATCCCAACACAGCAAAATAGCAAAGAAAACACTTGAATATTTATCGAAATCTTAATTTTTTTAAGAGTAAAGAGTAATACATTATTTTTTCCAGTATTCAAGTATGAGCAATGTGAGAGATGAGAGTATTAAACACTCAAAGTATTAGAATGTGAGAAGTGAGAGTGAGTTAAGAATGAGGGAAGAGTCTTCTTTGTATAGTGAAGGAGTGGGGCACAAATAAGGGAAATTAATATTTTAAGGAATCAATTAATATAACATTTTCCTTATTTTAAAGGACAAATCAGAAAATAATTATTTTTTATCAAATATAAGCAAGGGCATAAATAGGGTTTCCATAAGTGAATAACTACAATGCCTAATCTTGGCATAAAGAGAATTTTCACACGTACCGCCAAGTTTCATAACTATGTTTGCCACATGGGATCTAGCAATGTGATATCACTTAGTATGCAAGCTTGTGTTAATGTTCTACCTTGGCTATGTAAGAACACCTTCCATTGGTGTAAAGCTCTACAACACCAAATTCTATGTTTAGCACCCATGGTCTTAGTGTTGGTTAAGGCTAGAGTAATGGAAGTAAATGAATAGGATCCTAACTAGGAAGACTTAAGGTAAGTTACTTAGGATAGGTGGAAGTAATGAACCCATCTAGACATTACATAAGTAGCTCCTTAGGAAGTCCTAGGAAGGTGACCTAATATATATGATTATGTTTATGTCCATATGCATGACTTTGTAGTATTGATCTACTTGATATGAAGGTGTGCATGGTAAGAATCTATGAGATGTGATCTTATCCTTATATGCACTATGTTGGGCTAAATGAGTATATGATAAAGGTTTTGTATTGACATGAATGAAGTTCCCTTCACTTGTTGATGTATGAATTGGATGCTAAGGTTTGTGGTCTCATGAAGAGTCTACTATGCATGTGTGGGGTTATGAGACTTCACATGTGCATTGCACTAGTAGCAGGTTAGATGCAGAAATAGTTAATTCAAACTGTTTATAATTAGAGCAACAAATATTAATTCTAAAACAAAGATGTACTCTTTTTATTAATATGTTGATTGACCTACTGATGTTATAAATTATGTCCTTGAGGCATGGTCTTTAACAAATACTATGAACATGATTTCTAGGTGATTGAAAAGTCAAAACATTGAAATAACACCTATAGACATGCTTTTCTACTCCCAAATGATATAAATATTTTTTTTATCCTTATAGAAATGATTTCTAGGTGTGAACATGTTGAAGATTATAACATTATTCGAAAAAACATAGGCATGATTTCTAATTATTATTAAGTTATATTCCCAAATTTTAATATTATCATGCAACTTCTAAAGTCAAGGTTATAAAAAATTATGAGAAATATTCAAGATAAGCTGATTAAGATGACAAACTTATCACACAAGATCGATTTTAATACCAATTATAGAATTTTAAAAAATTCTTGCATGATTTAAACAAATAGGCATATTTTGGCGATCACATATAATAAAATAAACTAAACTAATGAAAGAAAATCAACTAGCACATATATTCCCCTCCCCCTCAAACGATCCCCAAATATTGTTTAATATATATAGAGTTAGCGATAGGAGTTTATACAAATTATTACAAAGTAACAATTATATATAAAACATAAATTAATTAAAATCGACTTGTCTAGTCACTAGTGTTTCCTTTCTCTTGGCAGCTCTTCTAAATCTTGAACCTTGAGTTCAAACCTGCTAAATAAAAATATTAAAGATAAAAGATCATACACATAATTATTCACGGTCAACACACGAATTCCAACATATAAGACCACACATTGAGAGAACGGATAAGAATACTAACCCAAATTCTTCCTATATCACCATAAACTCACATAAATATGAATGCAAGACTAATATAAATGATAAATAAGAACACCACCCAGTTAAGCAAAAGAATTATCAGCAACAGAGACAACGTAATCCAACTTTTTATCCGAATACAGTAAAATAGCAAAGAAAACACTTGAATATTACTAGAATCTTAATTCTTTTAAGAGTAGAGAGTAATATATTATTCTTTTCCAGTATTCAAATATGAGCAATGTGAGAGACGAGAGTAAGGGTGGCAGCGAAACCGGTATTTACCGGTTACCGGTCCGGTCTGGTTCGGTTCCGGTTAGTACCGGTATGGACCGGTTCTTTCTGATTCAGGGATAGGTACCGGTAAGGAAATCGTTATTTACCTGTATTTCCCGATTCCGGAAATTACCTGTCTGGTCCGGTTAAATTTTTTTTAAAAATATATCTGTTAATAGCTGTTGGGTAACGGCTAGTGGGCCCCCCCAACGGCTATTTGAGTAAAATTTCAGCCAATAGGAGCCCTACCCCACCCCAAACTTTTGAATACCCTAAAGTTTTAAAAATTACACTTTAACCCATTTTTTAACTTATAAATACCCCTAAGTTTATTCTTTTAAATCACAAAATCATCTATTCATCTTCTACTCTCTCAACTCTCTACTCTCTAATCTCTAATTCTATAATATATAATATCTTAATTTTCGGTGTTGCCTTATTTGGTCTTTGAAAATTAGATTTGGAGCTTCAAAATTCAATTTTCAACTTTCCACGTTCGGCTTTCGGCGGTCATAAACGTCTACTTTTTAACTAGACGTTCGGTACATTCATTCCAACTTTTATTTTACGTTTCATTTATATTTAAATAATTATTTATTTATTTTGTGATTTGTTATTTGCATTACATTTTTCGTATTATATATAATTTCACGTTTAATTTTTTAATATGAATTTCGATAAAAATATTGTTCAAAAAGGAAAGGGGAAAAAAGTGCATTAGAGCGTGTAAAAAATATTTGTAACTTTACAACCTCCGATAATGCAAAAACCGGTAGTTCTTATAAATCAAAAACTAAAAAATCTACTATATTAAGAATAAATACGGATGATTATACACATGTTGATGATACGGTTTTTAATATTGATAGTAATTCAGGATTAGATCCTTATCATGAACATTTATAACATCGATTTGGTAATTTTGATGAGGATTTTCCTAGTGATAATGATAATGATATTGATAATTATACTGATACGCCTACTTTTGATGATGATGATGATGATGATGAAACTGAGCCACCTACGGCTACTAATACTCCCAGTCCCGCTCCCTTTCGTTGTCCTGCCCTTGTTCCCCAAGTACATCCTAGGCCTAACGTCGAACGTGTTAAAAAATCAGTTGTTTGGCAATTTATGACACAAAACGAAGATAAAACACAAGCTTTTTGTAATAAATATAAACATATATTAAATCATAAAACTGTTGATAAATCTGGCGAGACGGGACATTTGAGTAGTCATTTAATGTCTTGTTGTAAAAATGAATTTTTGCATGCTAAAGCGGCAGCGGAACCTAAAAAAAATGGTACTCACTTCCTGAAAATGTAGGAGTAGGCGGTTCTAACATGGTACAAACTCAATTAAATCCGTCTAATGTTTCTGGCTCTAGTTTACCACTTTCATATAGTAGAGAAAAAGATCTTGAAAAACTAGCTAAAATGATATGTGTTATGGGTTTGTCATTTAGTTTTGCTGAAAATCCCGATTTTAGACATTATATTCAAATTGTATATAATCAAATTTTAAAGGTTTTGCTAGAAATACAATAAAGAAGACTGTATTTGATTATCATGCACAACATTTTCAATATCTTCGTTGTTTATTTTATTATAATACTTGTAAAATAGCTATTACTTCTGATATGGGTCGTAGTGTAAACGGTAACGATTATTTGACTGTTACTGCACATTGGATTGATGAAAATTGGTATATATGCAAAAAAGAATTTTAGGTTATAAATGTTGTCAAATGCAAAAAACTGGTAGTTATATTGCTCAAACTATTTTAAATATTTTACAAAGTTATGAAATATGTGATAAAATAAGTAGTATAACCTTAGATAATGCTTCAAGTAATAATGCTGCTGTTGAATATTTAAAACCTACACTTTGTCCTTTCTATGGTGATAATTATCATATTAGGTGTAGTGCACATATATATAATTTGATGGTTAGAGATGGTGTACATATGTATGATAACGGATGTACGAAAGTTGAAAATGCATGTCATTTTATATTTAAATGTCAAGTTAAGTCTATGTGTAAAGATTTTCAAAATTACTGTTTTGAAAATATTAGAAAAATTCCAAAAACAGTGGCTACTAGATGGAATACTTTATATGAAATGCTTGTAGTCGCTTATGAATATCTAATACCCTTACAAATGGTTTGGAATGCTCATAATTCTGATATGACATATAAACTAGATGATAATGATTGGCGTGATATAAATGAACTTATAGATTTCCTAAAAGCTTTTTACTTAACTATAAAAAGAATATCTGTACTTTATAGTGCATCAATTTGTACTGTTTTGCCTGATATTTGTATGATTTCTTCTAAAATATATAAATTTAAAAATAAACCAAGATTTCAACTAACCATTGAAAAAATGATTCTAAAATTTAAAAAATATTATATTCCTATTCCTAAAATTTATTTAACTGCATGTTTGTTAAACCCTAAGTATAAAGATGTAGGTGCATCAAAAATGGTTGAAAAAATGTATTATAACTTAGATATTAATGATGTATTAGAAGAAATTTCTAGTTGTCAACAAGTTAAAGATAGCATAAAAATTGAAGCTAGAAAATTGTATGATTTATATAATGCTAATATAAATTTATCAAGTGAAAATGAACCTGAAAGCTCTAGGGTTAGATTTGATGAAAATAATATTGATGATTATTTACAGGATTATCTTGAACTTTCTCACGATAATAGAAATGATTTTGATGCCTAT